>NC_092778.1:43436935-43741074 GCF_047496795.1 Chiloscyllium punctatum
AAGAGGGCCTGCTAGGTAGGAGCAGCACCAGGCATTCTTAAAAATGAGTTGTTAAACTGGTGAAGCTATAACATGGAACTACTTTGGAAACCAAACAGCTGAAGCAGTATTAAAGGATACAAATATAGTCTTATGCCAATGGATCATATCAATGCTCTATAATCTTGTGGGCAATTAAACTAACTGCAGCAGAAGGCTCTATAGATATTCTCATCTTCACTGATGGTGGAGCCCAGCATATTGATGCAAATTGCAAAGCAGATGTAACAGATGTAATTGCAATCATATTGATCCAGAAGTGCCAAGTGGACACTCCATGTGATATCAAGAAACAGCTGAAAACACTGGATACTGCTGAATTTATGGACATTGAAGATATCCCAGCAATAATACTGAAAACCTCTGCTCTAGAACTGGCATAGTCAAGTAGTTCTAGTACAGCTGCAACACCAACATCTACCCAACAGCGTGGAAAATGTAAACAATTTAAATACCGTGACTGCAAGAGTTGATTAGAGGTTGGAAATTCTGTAATGAGTAATTCCTGTCCTGAGTCCTCAAATTCTGTCCACCAGCCACAAAAGTGGCACAGTGGTTAGCACTGTTGCCTCACAGCGCCAGAGATCCGGGTTCATTTCCCGCCTCAGGCAACGAACTGTGTGGAGTTTGCACGTTCTCCCTGTGTCTGCGTGGGTTTCCTCCGGGTGCTCCGGTTTCCTCCCACAGTCCAAAGATGTGCAGGTCAGGTGAATTGGCCATGCTAAATTGTCCGTAGTGTTAGGTAAAGGGTAAATGTAGGGGTATGGGTGGGTTGCGCTTCGGCGCTTAGATTAGTAATCTAATCTAATCTTAAAAAAAAAGTCAGGAGTGTGATGGAATACTCTTCAATTGTTTGTGAGTGCAGGCTCAACCCTATCCAGGACAAAGCAGTGCATTTGTGGGTACTCCTCCAACTTAAACATTCATTGCCTGTACCACAAATGCAGTGGCAGCAGGGTGTGCATTTACAGAATGTGCTGCAGGAACTTGCTAAGACTAATTCAACAGCCCCTTCAAAAGGCCATGACCACTTTAACCTAGAGCTGTGGTCTCTGATGTATAGATCGAGATCGACGGTCAATCTCACTACATACCTGTGTTTTTTCACCATGAGCATCTCCACTGTCATGCTGCTCTGTAACTTTTGTTTCTGGGGGTCATGCAACTAGAGAGAATGAATGCTATTAACAGGCTTTGCCAGCTTGTTGAATCATGTTTCAGTTTGATCCAGTGGGGTATCATTACGGACTGCATTTTTGTGATGGCAATATAAGTAAGTGAGTAGAAGTATCCTAGGAACTGATGTGTGAAGCCAGTATATTTACGGTGTTGAAAACATAAGAAACTTTTCAGCTCGTGTTCTTGTAGATGCTGTCCAAGAGCTGCTCGGCTAGTCCCACTCTTCCACCTGTTTGCATTTTTTTTTCCTCATTGCTTGTCTAATAGGTCTTTACAGGACAAAAAAATTACGGGGATTGCTAACCAAGTGTCCTGGGGGAAAACAAAATTGCGACCATAGAAGTGATCTCCTGTGCCTCCTAGCTTGAAAGCACTCAGCAACATTCTGGATGTTCTAGATGTGGGGATCCATTGCAGTATAAACAGTGTGATGTTACCCACCTCAAGGTGAAGTAATAATAATGAGTGATAAACCTGGACCACCTAAAGAAACTAAAAATGTGCACCTTCCACATAGAATGAGAAAATGAATTTCTGTTCACAACTGTAGAAGATGAGAGCATTTGTCTTGGAAATGTCACCAAGTTATACTGCTGAGTAAGAAGGGGAATTTGGAACGACACACTGATCCACTGTAAATTCAAACATAGTTTTCCTTTGGACAGCATGTTTTGGACGAAAGTATTCAAGTAAAGATTTAAACAAGCAGTGCTTAAGGGCGCGCTCTCAAATTTGAGTTTATGATGCTAATTTGCATTGCATGAGAAAAGTCCATAATGTTTTCTGGTGCAGTGGTAAATGACACAAAGTCCAGATAAAATGTCAGAAAAATGGTTCCATGCAGGGAACTTCTAAGCACATTTAAATTTGGACGGATTCAATTTCTGGAATTAGATGTGATGGAACAAATTCATCCATTCGTTTAAGTTGACATTGGATTGGTTACCAAATTCCATCAGATGTTTGACTTTAGAAAGCAGTGGAGTTGACATTAAGATTATTCATCTGCAAAAGATCAAGAGGCACCAATTTTTAAGACTCAAAACAGTGGAGAAATACCCACTTCTGTCATCCTGTGCGTGTAAAATGAAAGCTTGCTTTGACTCCACATATCTTGAGACAGTGTTCTCCCAAATGAAGATAATCAAGTCCAAGTATCAGACCTGTCTCTCTCAAAACAGGGATTTTAGATTCGACTCCTTATAGTATGGAAACAGGCCCTTTGTCCCAACAAGTCCACACCGACCCTCCAAAGAGTAACCCACCCTGACCCTGTGTTTACCCCTGCCTAATGCACCTAGCACTATGGACAATTTAGCATATTTTGGATTGTGGGGGGAAATGTGTAAACTCCACACAGACAGTTGCCTGAGGCTGGAATTGAACCCAGGTCCCTGGTGCTCTGAGGCAGCAGTGCTACCCACTGAGCTACCGTGTTGCCTCACCATTGGCTGGCAGTCTCATTACAATCTGGACATCACATTATCTGTCAGTGCATTTTAGTCACACGTATCACACTGAGGCGTGGTGAGTAGAGGACCAAATGAAATATTAAGGTTTTACATATAAAGCACTAAAATCGGTTCATTCTGTATTTTCTGTAGGGTAATTACAGGGTTGCACTTAAATTCAAAGTAACTGTGTGCTTAAAATAATTGAAGCTTGCTAACCTCGATGACAAGTGTAGCAGGATCATTGGTTTCATTCTCCTGCAGGCCACATAACAGCCAAACATTGGAACCATGTCAGCACTCATGCATTGTTGTCAGAGCAAAATCCGGGAGAAACACTCTTCCTAAAGTATGTGGCTGTACCGTGTGAATGACAGTGGTCCAAGATGTTAACATGGCATCACTTTCTCAATGAAAATTAGGGATGAGCAAGCAATAAAAGCTGGTCTTGCCAGAAATATCCACAGCCCATGCAAGAATTAAATTGCAATCTTTCCCTGAGATTACAGCCATCTAATATTTTTGATATTGTTACAATTATGTTGTTGGATCTTTTATATTCTTTTTGGTTTAACATTGTGTCCAGATGCCAGCCTCTGGCTACATGGTGCACCCCGTGCCCTGGTTGAGCCCCTCATTCCAGTGCCACTTTATTTGTGCGTGTATGTGGCATTTTGCTGTTCTGGTGGGTCTACAGACTCAGTCACTGGAATAGTAAAATATCAAGTTAGAAGATGCATGTTCAGGGCTGCTGTAGACTTAGTGTGCTTGACTAACACATTCAATTACTTTGTTTCAGCCCTCTCGAGATGTGCTTTTGAAGCACTATCATGATCTGCAGGAGAAGCCTTTTTATTCTGCATTGATTCAATACATGAGTTCGGGACCCATCATTCTTATGGTAAGAAATGGCAAGAAACAGTAATGCAGCATTGTTTACCTTTTTTGAAGGAGCTAACTTCTGAATCTGAGATTCTAATGCAGAAGGACAATATATGAGAGAGAGAGAGAGAGAGAGAGAGAGAGAGAGATGATGTACATGGTGGCATCTCCATCACCTCTCCCAACTTTGGCAGCAAATGTGATGGAGCTGCCACCATGTACGTTATTGTGTTCTTCCCCCAGCCAATTAACCCCTCAACTACCTTCTCTGACTGGATATAAGAGGACTCTTGTTTGTTGCTATGTGGAGGAAAGTGGCACAGTAAATCTTGTCCATTTCTCCACCTTTTTCTAAACCTCTTGCACTTTTTCTGTTCCTTAGTGATAAAGCATCATATCAGCTGTGCAGCCAAATGGTGAATGAAGCTTGAACCTCCTACCGCCTTGTCTGCAGTTAATGATGCTCTTGTCTTGCAGGTTTGGGAAGGTTGTGATGTAGTGCGTATATCCCGTATGATGGTGGGTGATACTGATCCTGCCTTGGCTCAACCAGGAACTGTGAGAGGAGACTTGTGTGTACACATAAGCAGGTAGGGTCGGATGGGATAAAACCACTCACTGTAAAAATCTTTCACTGAAGTAGTTGTGCCAGAGATGAAAGTAAGAGTTTGATCTTAGCTGGATTACCCATGTTCACAAAATCAGTGAACCCCACTCACCACAAATCTCCTATTAGGGACATGTAGTAAGAACAGAGATTCCAATTAGTTGGATAATGAAACCAGTTTAAAGCTGTTTTGGTAGAAATAGCTGAATAGAGGAAATTATTCACGCTCACTGTGACCAGTATATAAATAGTAGCAGTTTTGAGACTGCTCCATCATTCAGTGTAATCATGGTTCATTCTCGAATTCAACTCTGTTCCCAAAAACTAAGGGAAACGCAGTCGGTCTTAATCTTGAATATAATTGACAATCTCTGGAGTGTAGAATTCTTCAAAAAAAAAATCAGAGAAAATTCTCCTTCCCTCTGTCCTAACTGACCCCTGCTTTGAGACCATGACCCCTATTACTGGACCTTACAGCAGGAGAAGCAGCCTCTCTCAACACAGAAGAATTGTATTCCACTATGATCTTTAACCTCGTATCTCTCACTCTAATCATTACTATCAATCCAGATGACTTCATTTTTGGTTTAATGAGGAATGTAGAAAGTGTTGCACCAGATATTAATAAATGTGTGCTTCTGAAGATAGATTACAGAATTATGTGCATGCTGAACAGAAGAAACAATCCCACAACCAGCAGATTGGATTGAAGCTCTGTGGTTCTGCCTCATCCGATGACGAAAGAAATGGACAACTAAATAGCATTATGAACATCCACATTTTCAAAATGCTGCCAGAGTTGCTGAATATTTCCAGCAATTTCTTTTTAAAATATTGATGGTTTAAAGTGGAAAATAGCCCAGCTATATTCTGTCTACAGGTAGGGTTGCATGCTGTTTGCTACTGGACTAGTAATCCAGATCTGGGGACATCAGATCAAATCTCACCTTGACGCTCACCTTGAGTGAGTCAGAAACAGAAGTTCATAATCCCACCTTTTCAAATGTGAAGTTTGAATTTTTATTTCAGATTTAAGAAACAAAATGAACATCAGTAATAGTGATCATAAGTTCTGAACAATTATAAAACTGCATCTGCTTCATTAATGTCCTTGTAAAAGAATGAAATTTGTTGATCTTAAACTGTGGCATACATGTGACTTGAGCAATATTTTTGGGATAAATATCTGAGGAGGAAGTCTCTTAATTGTATTCAAGTCAACAGCTCTCCTCTTACTTCTCCAAGAGCAAAAACGAATAATGTCACATACCAGCTCTACTGCCAATACTCACTTCCTCTTTAATAAAACTTGACAGATGTCATTTTCTTGTCCTTCTAAATTCCAGAGATTACAGATTCATTCAGCTCAATCACTCTTCAGGATAATCTGTTCATGTTCATCCCTCTTACAAGACTATTGTATGTTATGGCAGGGAGACCCAAATTACTCTAGCTGTATGAAACTGGAGAGTTCCTTGTTCCTGTAATAAAATATCAGTGAACCTTTTGCCACCTTAACTCCTTGCTCTGCCTGCTTGTTAATTTTCTGTGGTTAATTTACAAGGACACAGATTCAACCATTTATTGGTTACAAGGATAAACAATTTCTGGCTTTCTCCATTAATCGTGCCCAAGGGCATAATTTCATACTTTCCCCAAATGAACTTCCATTTTCAACCATCTACCTAATCAGTTAACCAGTCTGTATTCCCTTTGCAGCCACCTTATATCCTCCTCTCAGCTCACTTCATATCCTTTCTTTATATCTTCAGAAAACTTGGATACATTTTACTCTATCCCTCATCTTAATGAGTGATGTCAATTGTGGGGGTAAAATCTATTTTCTAATTGATCTGTTTAGAGATGTTATCACACACCTCCTGACCAGGTGAGATCCATTTACCATTACTCATTTCCTCAGCATTATTATTCTGTCCATGTCACTCCCATGAGCCCTTATCTTGTGTAATACATTTTGGAAGGCATTTAATAAAGTGCCGCACAACACAACCTTCTAAGGATACTAAATCTTCCTCTGTGTCTTCAATAACAACCCCAAACAATTAATATATTTGTCAAATGTAACCGTTCCGTTTCAGTTAACTCTGTTTCTAATCATATTGTGATTTTGCAAACATATTGCAATGTTATTAATAAACTCCAGCATTTTTTTTTCTACAATCAACATCTGATTTAACTGTCCTGTTTGTTTGCTTTACTGAACAGCTGGACTATGTCTATTATATAGGGCCTTTCTGGAATCTATAATTCTGAAAGATTAAAACTAATGCACAAGAACATAAGCAGGCCATTCGACCCCTCAATCCTACCCCATATTTCTCTAATCATAGCTGATCTTTCTCAACGCCTCTTACACCGGCTCCTAATATTTCAAAAGTCTGTGTCTCTCCCTCTTTAAATGCTTTGTGATCTAACCTCCACAACTCCTTGAGGTATAGAATTCTAGATATTCGCTAGCCATAGAAGAAATTTATTTGCTTTTCAGTTTTAAATGTGTGGTAGGAGCAAATTACTGTAGATGCTGGGATCTTACGAAAAATGTGACGTGGAAATCAGTGGATCAGGAAACATCCGTGGAAAGACAGCAAGCGAACGGAGTCTGGATTTTTCTTACTCTTCAAATGCTGTGGTTTTCAGTTTAAATAAGAGGTCTTATTTTAAACTGTCCCCAAAATCCCATTAATGGAAATTGGGACCAGAACTGTACACAATACTCAAGATGCTGATTGACTAACAGCTTGACAGTTGTAACAAGACTTCCCTATATTTTAAAACGCTAAGCTCCTAGCAATAAAGGCCATAGTTCCAAAATGCAGCCCATTGGGTCAAAGGGATTTATCAGATTCACATCACAATAATTCCTGTGCTCTTCTAAAAATATTATAGTTGAATAAGGCTACTTGTACACCTCAATTGTGTAATTGACCCTGATCTGAGCTTCCAATCCTATAACCTCCTCTTTAATAAAAACTAGGTCTTGGGTCTCTGGTTGGAAGTCATAGCTGGTGGATGGCAGACGACTGCATCATAGTCCCAGTGGAAATTCAATCTCTGAACTCCTCCATTTCCTGAGAAACACTGCTCTATGGCTGGCCTTTAAAGTGAAGCTCCTCGACTGTACAGTACTAAGTATCACCTATATTAGAACAAAATCAAAAAACTGGAGGCGTGTGACCAGCGATCACAGATGCACTTTTGTTTGTAATTTTATATAAACGAATTAGATAAGAATATGGTTAGTAAGTTTGTGGATGATTGGTGGTATAATAGACAGTGAAGAAGGTTATCGAAGCTTACAGAGAGATCTTGATCAATTAGGTCAATGGGATGTAAAACAGATGAGATTTAATTTGGATAAATGCAAGGTATTGCATTTTGATAAAACAAACAAAGGCCAGACTTGAACAATTAAAAGTAGGACTTTGTGTAGTGTTATAGAACAGAGACACAGAGGGGTACAGGGAATAACTCTTTGAAGTTTACATCGCATTTAGATAGGATGATTAAGAAGGGCATTCAGCACACTTCCCTTCATTGCTCAGATCTTGAGTAACAGAGTTGGGACATAACATTGAGGTTTACATGATGTTGGTGAGGTGTCCTCTGGAGTAGTAAGGATATTAATAGACCTGGAAAGGGTTCAGAAGAGATTTACCAGGATGATTCTGGGAATACAGGGTTTGAGTTGTAAGGAGATGCTGGGACTTTTTTTCACAGGAGCAGAGATAGAAAGGTGACTTTATAGAGATTTATAAAATCATGATAAAGGGTGAATTTGAAGGGAGAAGTTAGAATCAGATGTTACAGTATTACAGTTAAATGAAGGCAACTACAGAGGCATGAGGGAGGAGCTGACCAAATGTGACTGGGTGAGGAGCGTAGCAGGAAAGATAGTGGAACAGGAACAGCAACAGCAGGAGTTTCTGGGGGTAATCTTGGAGACAGCAAAAATGCATTCCCAGGAAAAAGCATTTTAAAGGGAGCATGAGGCAACCATAGCTGACCAGGGAAGTCAGGGACAGTGCAAAAGAGAAAGCATAAAATGTCGTGAAGGGCAGTGAGAAACCTACAACGACCAACAGAGGACAACTAAAAAAAGGAGGGAGAAAATTACATTGGGCTGTAAGATAAAAGATGATTGCAAAAATTTCTTTAGCTATGTAAAAAGCAAAAGGGGACATTCTGCTGCTGGAGTAGTAATGGGAACAAAGAAATGGCAGAGGAACTGACAAAGTACTTTGCATTAGTATTCATGGTGGAAGACCTGAGTAATATCCCAAACATTCTAGAGTTGGGGCCAGAGGTGAATGTGGCAGTCAGCAACACAGAGAAGGTGCAAGAAAAACAAAGGTTTGAAAGTGGATAAATCACCTCGACCAGATGGACTACACCCACGAGTTCTGAAGGAGATAGCTGAAGAGATAATTGAGGCAATAGTGGTATCTTTCAGGAATCACTGGAGTCAGGGAGGGCCTCCGAGGACTGGAAAATTGCTAAAGTAACCTCCCTGTTTAAGGGAGTGAAGCAAGGCAGGAAATTACAGGCCAATTAGCCTGACCTTGGCTGCCTGTAAGACTTTGGAATCCATTGTGAAGGATGAGATTTCTGAATACTTGGAAATGCGTGGTTAAATAGGGCAAAGTCAGCATGGTTTCATCAAGGGCGTCATACCTGACAAATCTGCGAGGAGGTAACGAGCAGGTTAGACCAAGGAGAGCCAATGGATGTTACTTACCTAGACTTTCAGAAGGCCTTTAACAAGATGCTGCACAGGAGGTTGTTGAGTAAGATAAGACCCCACAATGTTAAGGCAAGGTACTAGCATGGATAGAAGATTGGCTTTCTGGCAGAAAGTGGAGATAAAAGGATCCTTTTCAGTCAGTGGTGTTTCGCAAGGGTCAGTGTTGGGACCACAACTTTTAACTTTATGCATTAATGATTGAGATGAAGGAACTCAGGGAATTCTGGCTAAGTTTGAAGGTCATACAAAGTTAGGTGGAAGGACAGGTAGTAGTGAGGAGGCTGCAGTTGGATTTAGAAAAGTTATGAAAGTGGGCAAACTGGCAGATGGGATAATAATGTGGCAAAGTGTGAGGTCATGCACTTTGGTAGGAAGAATAGAGGCAGAGACTATTTTCTAAATAAAGAGAAAATTCAGAAATCTCAAGTATAAAGGGATTTAAATCGCAGTATTCTCTTAACTACTGACTCAACCTGCAAGTTAAGTGCAGGGATGTAGCTCTGCCACTCTAGTCATACCACATTTGGAATATGGAGAGGAAATTTGGGCCCCATACCTCAGGAAGGATGTACTGGCCCTGGAATGGGTCCAGAGGAAGTTCACAACAATGTTAGGCTTAATATGAGAAATGTTTGAGGACTCTGCGTCTATGCTTGATAGAGTTTAGAAAGATGAGGGAGGATATAGTTGAAACTTACAGAATACCGAAAGGCCTGGATACAGCAGACATTGGGAAAATGTTTCCATTAGCAAGAGAGACTAAGACCTGAGGACACAGCCTTAGCCTAATGGAAGACCCTTTGGAACAGAGATGAGGAGAAACTTCTTCAGCCAGAGAATGGTGAATCTATGGAATTCATTGTCATAGAAGGCCGTAAAGGCCAAGTTGTTGATTATGTGAAAGATTGAAATAGGTTCTCGATTGTCATGGGGATCAAAGGTTAAGGGGAGAAAGCAGGAGAATGAGGTTGAGAAACTTATCAACCATGATGGAATGCCAGAGCAGACTCAATGGGCCAAATGGCCTAATTTCTGCTCCAGTGTCTTATGGGAGATTTTAAGACTCAGGGCATGTTTTTAAGGTGAGAGGAGAAAAGATTATTTTTATACACATAGGGTGGTTCATGTGTGTGATTGAACTTCGAGGAAGTGGTGGATGTGGGGTACATTTACAAAGTTTAAAAGATGCATAAGCACATGAATAAGAAATGTTTGGAAGGGTATGGACACCATGGACTACTTGGACCAGAGGATCCATTTCCATGCCGTATGACTCTTATCTCTCCAATGTGTCTTCTAACTTTGCATAACTTCAGCCACTAAGACTCAACACACTACTTTGCAATAATCTGATTCTGCTGTCCTTCCTCACAGAAATGCCATCCATGCCAGTGACTCGGTTGAAGTGGCAAAGAAGGAAATTAGCCTATGGTTCCATCGCAATGAGCTGGTGGAATGGGAAAGTTGCACTATCAAGAACATATACAATGTTTAAATATTTCCGATGAATCAGCCAAAACAATAACTACCTCCAGTGACAGTGTTTCCATTTCACATTTTAAAGCTAGAAATATATTTCCATTATTGAGAAGTTTTCTTAAATTCCTTCAATGGTGCTCCAATCTGACTTCATGCTAGGTGCTGGTAAACTGCAATAAAATTCCTGTAAATTACTGATCAGCATTAAAATGGTTTCAAGCCAGTCAAATGGATCATTTTGTTAAAATGTTCTCATTACATTACAATGCAGCAAACTGCTTCACAGGAATTCTATCAAATAAAATGTGTCACCAAACATAAATATTAGACAGGTGAGAAAAATGCTTGGACTACACCATAGGTCTTAAGCAATAACTTAAAATGAAAGTTAGGTATGTGAAGAAAAATTGTGCTTTGAGCCAGTCACCTGAAGCTAGTGGTGGGGAGATTAAAATTGCAAGTGTACAAATAACCAGGGAAGCAGATGAGGAGCTGGGCACAAGACTAGAGGATGGGTAAAGTCATAGAGATTTTAAAACAAGAATTTTAAAATTGGAGTTTGATAGTCTGGAACCTAAAATATTTTGAAATTCGTAAGATTAAGTTTTTCCATCCAACCTCCCCCCACCCCCCCCCCCCCCCCCCCCCCAAACAGAGTCCTTGCTTGCTGTACTTAACTATGATTCTCACTTCAGTCAGATTATTGGTTTGTGATTTGAGCACAAAGTTGGGTTACTTATTCAGTGCGGAAGAAATCTAAGCCAATAGAATACTTCATGACATTCTACCATTTAGACAGGAGTTCTGTTACATTAGCCTGTTATTTTATGGATAAATTAGGTACAGGGCAGCTACGCTCACTGTTTCAGTATGACCACTGAACTGTTGTCAGGCCTTTGTTGTACCCTGTGTACCTTATCATTCTCTCTAAATTACAAACTTGTGCAATGTAAATAAAAGTACCCTAACAAGGAG
This sequence comes from Chiloscyllium punctatum, assembly GCF_047496795.1. NCBI lineage: Eukaryota > Metazoa > Chordata > Chondrichthyes > Orectolobiformes > Hemiscylliidae > Chiloscyllium > Chiloscyllium punctatum. The sequence continues at coordinate 43,448,310 of NC_092778.1, forward strand.
TCGTCCTGTGAGATTAATTTATAATTCTGATTTCTTGCAATGGAAAAGTTAATCCAGATACTAAGAGGCTTAGTGCACCTTGAGTTTCATTTCAATCATGTCATCAGTGTTTGATATGCTGGACTGTTTGCAGGCTTATGTTTGTCAAATAAATTCCTCACTGACCATCAGATAATGATCCTGGTTTATTGAAGTATAGAACTTATACAGAAAAATGGTATAAATACAGCAAAGGATCCAACCAAAAAAAATACAAAAATCCAAAACAATTGGACAGAGTCACTCTTGATACTCAACTCCTGCAGAATGTCCCCATGTGTGAATTAAATCTCATATCTGAATCCAAACATTATTTCTCTGTTCATTTTCTACTTGGATTGCGTGAATGAAGCAAAGCTTAACCAGTCCCATGTTGGAGCAAATCACGAGTCCCACCTCCTTCATCTCAACAACACTGCATTTGTTTGGAGGTCAGTCTGACAGGGAATCTGCTCTACCATCAACGATAGCAACCAAGACTCCAGGTGCTGTCTTGATGACCATTATAATTTGATAACTGGATAGTGTTCCGTATTTGCCTTCATTTAACACATGGACATTCTCACAGTCCGAGGTTGTACCCTTCCATCCCCATCCTACCCCAAACACAGCACATATTATGTGCAAACATTTAAAATACAGAATTTCTCCCTACGCCCTCCCACCCACCCACCCACTTAATTACAGAACTTAAGTAAAACACAACCTGAACAGAGTTAAGAGATGGGGAAAATTCACTAAATTTCCAAAGTACATTTGAGCCTCCATTTCAAGATTTATCTTATGAACAGAAGCCCCAGAGAATTTACAGTCTTTATCGTGAGGAGTTGGAGCTGGATCTGCTACGGTGACGCCGGCGTCCTGGTGATCGTGACCGAGACCGTCTGCGGACTGGTGACCGTCTGCGAGGCGAGCGGGACCTGTGTCACAAGACAAGCATTAAGTCAGCTCTGTGTCTCCATGTGGCAATGCATCCCCAGGCCAAAACAATTATGCACCATTCTAAAGCATGACATAAATGGGCCACATGTTTAAAAATTAAACAGCCACACACACCAGAGAAAACCTAATCCTATAACTAACCTTCTCCTCATTCGTGGGGGAGTTCTACGCCACATGGGAGGAGGTGGTGGCATTCTACGTGGAGGCGTCATGCGTCGAGGCAAAGGTCTGGGCCGAGGAGCCAACACGGCGGTCGCTGTTACTTCCTGACCATCGATCTGACCTACACAAAACAAACTGGGTAAAACGCAAGAAGACAAGAGTCTTCAGCAGAACCAATGCATTTGCAAAACATGCCACACATCAAAGTTCCCTCTAAGCTGCCCAGAGGTGTGCCAATGCATCGATTTCTAGTTTTGGAAGTCAATATGTACTCTGAACTCAGAGGTCTGCTCAATGGAAAATAACATTTAGACGGTGTATGGCTACAGCACCACATCAGGTGAGAAAATAAATCTACTAATCATTCACAATAAACAAGAGCAAAACAATGGCCAGGGCAGTGGCAAGAATTCCTGTTCCTATCTGAATAGTGTTGTAGGATTTTTGTATCTACCTTATCAGACAATCAGGACTTTGGTTCCAGTACAGCATATCCCCACTTCCAACAACACAACATTGCTAGGCTGGGAAAATCAGCTCAAGATCTGGATTCAGACTTGACCTGCCAGTTTCCCATTCACTCAGCAAAGCCAACAAACTCATGTCAAACCAAATTGTGTGAGGACAGCAAGCAAAATATACATCTGCTCTCATCCTGAAGGCTGTGGGACAAAGAAACTGAATAATCATTCAAAAATTAAAATCCTCTATAAATACTGTCATCATAATACCACTTCCCAAGGATGTTGTCCCCATGTGCACAAGATAATTAAAAATACTCTCATTTTGCTGTACAAGAGAATTTACAGCATGAAATACGGTATAATAGTAATTAGCCATTTTACTGATGATTTTGGTCTGTCTGTATTCTGCCGAAGGCTGACTGACTGTCTATCACTCATATTAAAGTCACGCGATGGGAGTTTTGCCTCTAAATTAGCTGTTACCTCCATCCATATGCTTCAGAGCCTTCTCTGTATCATCTGGGTTCTCAAACTCCACATAGGCATAACCTTTGGACAAGTGAGGATGGAAGCGGTCTAGTGGCATATCGATCAGTTTGATCTTCCCATATGTAGAGAAGATCTCCATGATGTGCTCCTGTGGCCAAAGAAAGAGCATCAGTGACAGCTTGCAGCGTTAGAGTACACAAAAGTTCTGAACAGAACGTTCATTCAGCCCACTCCAAAACACATGGGAGCTTCTTTTAATTCACAGGTGCAAAGTGGGTATCACTGGCTGACCCAGCATTTATCATAATCCCTAATTACCCTGCAGACAGCTACCCTGAGCTACCTTGGTGAACCACTGAAGTCCCTGTGGTGTAAGGACACACATGACTGTAAGGAAAGGAGCTCCAGGATTTTGACCTAATGACAGTGACACAGTTCCAGTTTTAATGTATTAAAACGTTCCAAGAATTTCAGAGAAATGATATACAACGAAGCATGACACCAAATTACATGAAAATGTTAAGGCAAATGAGCAAAAGCTTTTATCAATTTTAAGAAGCATTTTAAAGGATATAGATAGAGGTGAGGTGATTTAAAGAGAGAATGCCAACGTTTAAAGCTAAGAAATTAAATGGAATAATTAAAATCAGAATTAGAGTGCAGATATCTTGCAGGATTGCAAATTACAGAAGTAGGGAGGGAAGATTTGAGCTATAGGGGGTGGCTGAACAGGCTAGGGCTGTTTTCCCTGGAGCGTCCTATGCTGAGGGGTGACCTTATAGAAGTTTACAAAATCATGAGGGGCATGGATAGGATAAATAGACAAAGTCTTTTCCCAGGGGTGGGAGAGTCCAGAACTAGAGGGCATAAGACTAGGATGAGAGGGGAAAGATATAAAAGAGACACCCAAGGGGCAACTTTTTCACGCAGAGGGTGGTAAGTGTATGGAATGAGCTGCCAGAGGATGTGGTGGTGACTAGTACAATTGCAACATTTAAAAGGAATTTGAATGGGTATATGAATAGGGAGGGTTTGGAGGGTTTGGAGGGTTACAGTGTTAAAGCTTTCAGAAGTCAGTGACTAGTTAAAATCCTTCTGTTTGGCAGAGGAAGAAACTAATTCCTGAAACTGTCAATGCCAATAACAAAAACCATGCAAGCAGAAAATTTTGACAGAAAAAGCATTTCCACCCAAGTCACCCTGCAGTGTGTGGGCCAGGGCTACAGTGTTCTGGTGCCATCTGCCCAAAATCCCCAACAGTTCCATTAATGTGGGGCTGTAGCTCACCTCAAACTTAGGTAAAACCATTACCTTGGTCACATTCTTTGTCAGCCTGCCAATGTGCACTTTCGTTGGCCTGGGAGTCGGACTTCTTTTCTTTCTTTCCTTGTCATCTCGTTTTGGTGATTTAGATCTGTCAATGCAACAAACAACAGTTTATACATATGGAGTAGATCACTGCTTACTACAAACAGATTGCATTTGCACATCTCTGGGAGTGAATGATGTTGGAGAAAATATATTCAAAGTTCAAAAAAAAGGGATCTTGGAGTGATCTATGCCTGGTTGCAAATTTGATTAGAATTCCCAAAAATTCACCAAGGAATGTTTACAACTTCAAGCTAAAAGTGTCCCAAATGGAATATTTCCTAGATGGGTCAAGCAACACAAAGCTCTGATCCATTACTATGGAATTTCACATTACTTCCATACTGCCCAAACCCAGAGCTGAAGAAGAGTCACACCGGACTCAAAACGTCAACTATTTCTCTTTCCACAGATACTGCCAGAGCTGTTCAGCTTCCCCAGCATCCAGTATTTCAGATTTCCAGCACTACAGTATTGTTTTTACACTGGACAATCCAAAGTCGGCCTCCTCTACCACCCAAAATCTCATAAACCCCCTCCTCACCCATTTTCTAAAACCATTGTAATCACCTTTGCATCCAACTCAATGAAGCTGTGAAAGAGACAGAGCCATTCGGGTGACAGAGCGCTCTATATAAAAATATATAAACACAATAACAAACTGAAGAAACCATATTTCACACTAATGCCATTTAGTTCCCTGCAAGTTGCCCGTTGGACAGGCTATTCCTCAATCTATTAAGTTTGTAAAGTTGCCAGATGATCATGAGGTCAGGACTGAAATCCTGACAGCTCTCCCATGCTGACCACGAACAAAATATGGGCTACTAGAGATCACAGCAGCAACAAGTTGGTGCCTGCCCACCATTTGCAGCATCTTAAGGCAGTGACTCACTACCAGCCTTTCAAGGGCAATTAAAAATAGGGTGACCAGCAATGCTCACATCTCATCAACAAGTAAACCAAAGGACAAAAAGACTGAAAGGCAGAAATAGATGGTAATGAGTCAAGAGAAGAAACAAAAGGTGGGTATACAGTCAGTGAAAATGAGAACAGTAAAATCATCAGCAGATGCCATCCAATGAAAATGAGTTAGTGGTTACCAGAGATGAATTATTTCTGCCATTTAGGGATTTGCAACTTGCACAGATCTCTGAAATCCACCAGTTTAAATATTCACTCTAACATTCCTACCAAGATTTTCTTTGAAATTTCAGCATTGCAGCAAGAGTGGGAATTGCAAAGCTATGACTGGAGAAACAGCCAATGTGAGAACATCAGAGGCGTTCCTGCAATCTCAGATCCTGTCTCACTCAAACTCCACATACAATGCTCCACTTTCTCCAATGATAGGTTCACACTGTTCTCATCTTTGCTGCCTTTCAACAGAAGAATGTGAGATTGGAGTAGCAGTCAGGGTTGGGTTGCCATTTAGTACAGTTGTAGTATGACTCAACATGGTAAAGGGCATCCTTAATTTGAAGACAGGACTTCATCTCCGCAAAGACTGTGCAGTGGTCACTCAGATGTATCTGCTATAGGCAGATGGTAAGGATGATTGTTCTGTCAGCTGACAGAGACTCAGTCTACCAACTATTTCCTTTTTGACTCAGCCAACCCAATCAGTAATGTTGGTACTGAGGCATCTTTAGTGACAGGCAATGCAGTCTCTCACACAGAGTATATTCTGTGTCCCGCCACTGACAATGCTTCCTCCAAGTATTAAACATGGAGGAGAACCAACCTTGTTTGGTTTCTTTGGTTGGCAAGTTCACCTACCTTATTTCGTATACTTCTTGCATTGAAGTATACACACTTCAAGCCACTTTCCTGTTTACAGGCACCCTCCTTTGAGATTGATGCCATGTTCATAACCTCCCTACACTTCAGGTCCTGCACCCTAAAGCTACAGTCCAGGTTCCCATGCCCCTGCAGAGTTAGTTTAAACCCCCCCAAAGAGCACTCGCAAACCTCCCCCCAAGGATACTAGTGCCCCTCAGGTTCAGGTGTAGACCATCCTGTTTATAGAGGTCCCACCTTCACCAGAAAGAACCCCAGTTATCCAGATAACGGAATCCCTCCTGCACCATCCCTGTAGCCACGCATTTAACTCTTCTCTCTCCCTATTCGACTCTCTATCACGTGGCACAGGTAACAAACCAGAGACAACAACTCTGTTTGTTCTAACTCTGAGCTTCCAACCTAGCTCCCTGAAAGCCTGCCTAACATCCGCAGCCCTCCTCCTACCTATGTTGTTGGTGCCAATGTGGACCACGACTTCAGGCTGCTCCCCCTCCCCCTTAAGGACCCGGAAAACACGATCAGAGACGTCACGTACCCTTGCACTTGGGAGGCAACATACCAAACATGAGTCTCTCTCGCCCCCACAAAACTGCCCCGAACTATTGAGTCCCAATAACTATTGCTCTGCTCTTGTCCACCCTTCCCTCTGAGCAACAGGGACAGGCTCCGTGCCAGAGGCCTGAACCCCATTGCTTACCCCTGGTAAGTCATGCCCCCACAAGTATCCAAAACGGTATACTTGTTCTTGAGGGGAACGGTCGCAAAAGGTCCCTGCACTGGCTGCTTCCTCCAAGTTCCCCTCACTGTCACCCATCTGTCTGTCACTTATCTGTCTACAATCTTTGGTGTTACTACTTCCCTAAAGCTCCGATCTATGACCCCCTCTGCCTCCCGAATGATCCTAAGTTCATCCAACTCCAGCTCCAGATCCCTAACACGGTCTTGGAGGAGCTGGAGATGGGTGCACTTCCTGCAAGTGTAATCAGCAGGGACGACCATGGCATCCCTCACCTCAAACATGCTGCAAGAGGAACATTGGACTGCCTTCACTGCCATCCTTCTAAAAGTAACCTTTAAAAAAAAAATTAGGTCCAGGAATAGAACAAGCAAAATGCAGCACTTACCTACTGACCACAACGGGTCTTATTATTAGGTTAGAGGAAGAGGGTGGGTGGGAAGCACTACCTCTGTAGTGCCTCGGGTTCCTCTCCTGCGCGCTTTTATAGGGAAAAGAATCTATCCAGGTAAGCTTGCGCTACACCAGCTTCCGGGTCCGCTCTGCACTTTTCTTAAAAAAAAAACTTTCAAATTTAAACCGTTAAACGAACGTCACTGAGCCTTCAAGCAGCCACTGCCAAACAGCCCTTACCTGCTCCGCTGAGAGAGTGAGGCATAGGCCTTGGAGCTGCGCGCTTTTATAGGGGAAAAAACCTACCCAGGTAAGCTTGCGCTACACCAGCTTCCAAGAGCTGAACAAGGGCTTATGCCCGAAACATTGATTCTCCTGCTCCTTGGATGCTGCCTGACCTGCTGCGCTTTTCCAACAATACATTTTTCAGCTAATTTGTTTGTGTTTCAAATTACTTATTCCTATCTACACTGGATAACCTTTGATCCCCTTGCCTCATGAAAAACATTCAACAACCATACCACAACCGCCTTGAGAGATTCCAAAGTCACACACCAGAGAAAATATGTTTTATATTTGTTTTAAGACAACACCTAACTTTAATGCAGTTTTAGACTTAACCACCAAAGGAAACATGCTTTCTGCATCCACTTTGTCTCAACCCTCCCGATGGGAGACTGGTGAGCAAGGTTAGGTCTCATGGAATACAGGGAGAACTAGCCATTTGGATACAGAACTGGCTCCAAGTTAAAGACAGAGGGTGGTGGTGGAGGGTTGTTTTTCAGACTGGAAGCCTGTGACCAGTGGAGTGCCACAAGAATTGGTGCTGCGTCCTCTACTTTTCATCATTTATATAAATTATTTGGATGTGAGCATAAGAGGTTTAGTTAGTAAGTTTGCAGATGACACCAAAATTGGAGGTGTAGTGGACAGCGAAGGTTGCTTGAGATTATAATGAGATCTTGATCAGATGGGCCAATGGGCTGAGGAGTGACAGGTGGAGTTTAATTTAGACAAATGTGAGGTGCTGCATTTTGGGAAAGCAAATCTTAGCAGGACTTATACACTTAATGATAAGATTCTCGCGAGTGATGCTGAACAAAGAGACTTTGGAGTGCAGGTACACAGCTCCTTGAAAGTGGAGTCACAGGTAGATAGGATGGTGAAGGCGGCGTTTGGTACGCTTTCCTTTATTGGTCAGAGTATTGAGTACAGGAGTTGGGAAGTCATGTTGTGGCTGTAAAGGACATTAGTTAGGCCACTGTTGGAATATTGTGCTCAATTCTGGTCTCCTTTCTATCGGAAAGATGTTGTGAAACTTGAAAGGGTTCAGCAAAGATGTTGCCAGGGTTGGAGGATTTGAGCTATAGGGAGGGATTGAATAAACTAGGGCTGTTTTCCATGGAGAGACAGAGGTTGAGGGGTGACATTATAGATGTTTATAAAATCATGAGGGGCATGGATAGGATGAATAGACAAAGTCTTTTCCCTGGGGTGGGGGAGTCCAGAACTAGAGGGCATTGGTTTAGGATGAGAGGGGAAAGATGTAAAAGAGACCTAAGGCGCAATGTTTTCACGCAGAGGGTGGTATGTGTATGGAATGAGCTGCCAGAGGAAGTGGTTGAGGCTAGTACAATTGCAACATTTAAAAGGGTTTGGAGGGAGATGGACCAGGTGCTGGCAGGTGGGACTAGATTAGGTTGGGATATCTGGTCGGCATGGATGGGTTGGACTGAAGGGTTTGTTTCCATGCTGTATATCTCTATGACTTGTTCTTCTAAATTCCAACGAAAACTAACCTAGCCTGTCCAATTTATCTTCACAAGACAACTTCTCATTCCAGGTGTCAATCTAGTAAACCATTTCAGAATCTCCTTCAAAGCACTTACATACACTTTGGCAATTGCTGTGTTTCTTTACAGCAATCAGTATTACAAGCTTTGCCTTTTTATCATTTCAATCTCTCCCATCTTCCACCTCTATCTCAGCCCTTTTGTTTTTCTTCTTTCACCTTTGTCCTTTAGACAGCATATACTCTTCACATTTTGACACTTCTGAGGAGAGTCATACCTAAGTGAAATGTTAATTGTGTTTGTCTCTCTCTCTCTCTCTACAGATATACTGCTATTTTCAACACCTTGTTCTTATTTTAGCTATCCAGCACCATGCAGTATTTTGCTTTAAAAGTAAACGTTATTGGTATACAGCTAGAATAACAGAGGCACACATTGCAAAATAACACCAGGGCTTTTTCTTTCATGGACATGAGTGAACCAGTAATACAAAAGCAAAATACTGCAGATGCTGGAAAAGGTGAATTCCACAAATACTCAGCTGCTCTGACAGCACAAGCAGAGAAAGAGTTAGTCATTCAGGGTAATAACCCTTACACCACAGATGTTTTCAGAGATCTGAGTATTTCAAATGTTTTCTACTTTTATTACGAATGAACAGCTGGGATTTTATAACAAACTAACAAGCTACACAGTCACTTATTAAAACCAGCTTTTTACTGCTAGATCTTTTTGAAAAACTGAACTCAAGTTCTCAAACAGGAGTGAGATTTGAACCGACGATCACTGCATTATTGATTCGGAAGTTTAGTTCCTGCCTAACCAAGGGACAGGTTGAAACGAAAAGTCTAATCAAAATTACTTCTCTGAGTCAAAGATAATTATTGACAAAGGAGTTTCACTGAATTGTTTGCAACAATTTATTTGCAAGTGTTTTTACTGAACTCACTTTGAACGAGTGCGCCTCCTGTTGGTATGCCTGCGTCGGGACGGACTTGGAGATCCAGAGGAAGTACTGGAACTGGAGCTACGAGAACTGCTAGAACTTCCAGAGCGACTAGAGGCTGAGGATGAGCTCGATCCACTGCTGGAGGCAGAGGTAGAACTGGATCCCGAACTGGAGCTGGAGCTAGAAATGAGAGAGTTACCAAGGGAGAAAAAGAGAGATGTATCAACAGACAGCAGACAAGGTTAGGATTCAAGCTAATCTATGTCCTTGACAATACCACAAAAGGAGTATTACTTTTGCAGATGCAGAGCTCAACTTTCAGATCCTAGCCACATGCACTGTCCTCTACTCAATGCTCCAAGCATACAGTTCAAAAGCAAGACTTAAATAGTGACTTCACTCTGCTGCATACTAGAAATCAAAGAACATTGCTGAAGCAATCTCGGTACAATTTTATTGTCAATTACAGCATTCCTGCTTCAACACATTGCATGGGTGAAGCTCCAAAGAACTCCAGCTCCAAAGGTTCATCAGACTGTGTACTACATTAGCTGACTTCAGCTGAAAAAGGATGGAATAGAATCCTTACATGTTTCCCCCTTAAGGCAGTAGTGCCAACCCAAACAATAATGCCTCAAACACTGCCTTGACCGATGTTCCACAATAAGAATTGGGCTAATGCTATAATAGATTTGGATTGACTTTTATTTTTGTTAGCACGTTCATCTGAACAGTGTGAAAAAAGGAATTTATACTTAAATCACACCAAAAATCTAAAGCTCTGCATACAATGAACTTCCTACTAGTAGTCACTGTTGTTTGGTAGGTAATATCATTCCATGCAAATTGAGGGCATTACAAAATAATTATTTTTTTCTTAATACAAACTGAAAAAGTGAGAGATAATTCATTTGGGGTGGGCTAACAAGACAGGGTATTAAGGATAACATTAAAAGTTGTAAGAATTAACAAATCACAGCAACAATTATCACCAAATTTCCTTGCTAAAGTTCCTGGTTTCATCAAAGGAAGACTGCTTAATTATCAAAGAGCTTACACTATGCCTGCACAAAGACTAGACTATTTAGTAGTCATCAGAAGCACTAATTTGCAAAGAAATTTACAGACTGTCACTATTTACCAAGATCTTGTATTCTAGTTACAAATTTTCTGCTAGGAATGAACTTCAGCACAACAGTAATTTTTGCCAGTCAGATGCATTTATCATAATTTTCATATTTGTGGCCCACCTAGGCAGTGATGTGTCCATGAGCAGAGCCCTTCAACAATGCAGCACCCAATTACCACAGGTCTGGAGCATCTGCGTAGATTATTCACTCAAGTCATTGAGCATGCACTGAATTCTCAGCTCCCACGCCAAATACGCTAGAACAACCAGTTCTCAATAATGTAAATTAACATTATTTTCTGCAAGAGACCAATTAGCCACTAAAGGATTTTTTTCATTAAAAACCCAGGATTTAGCAGTTTGGTGGACATGTACCTTGATGCTATTTCCCACACTTGAACCTGCCATAAGAAAAAGAATTAATCATATAGGTTCCAAATTGATAAGGGTGGCTTATTTGATGTGAATAGCTGCCCAGCCCATTTACTCTCGCGGTACCTAGTGCTGCTGCTCCCAGTTGAGGCACTTCTCCTTTTGCGGGTCTTATCACGACCTCGTTCTTTCTCACTTGACTCCTTGATACTAGATTTTTCCTTGGCCCTGTCTTTGGATTTTTCTTGAGTGTGTTCTTTACGCTTGGTAGGCGACGGAGCCCTGTTGGAAAGGTATTATCAAAAGTTATTGAGTAAAAGAAAGTAAGGAACTGCCAACAACTAAGCCCAAGCAAATGGTGTCTGTGGTAGAAAGCAACCCATAAGCGTGCATGGAGAGGGGCAAAGGACCTTATATGATCTGAAATTAGACCAGGCTGGGTAAAAACAACAACTTCAGAATCAAAGAGGAATTAACATTTCAGGCAAGCTTTTTAGTTGCTGACTGACCTATGAATGTCTAGCATTTTTGATCTTTGCAATACAAAGGAATAAAAAGTACACTCAGACATTCAACTTTGTTCTTAATTTGACTGTAGTTGGTCTGTACCTCAACTCTATTTATGTACTATAGTAATAATTAGGAAGTTGGAATAACATATGTCAACAAAGTATCAAATGATTCAGAGCCCAACAACGCAGCTTCAACAATTGCATATACTGAGAGCTCACAAGGTGCCCCACAGGTCTCAGAAATCTGATACAAATACAATCAGACATAACCACATAACAAACCAAGTGTTACCAACACGGATTTCAGGTTATGCTTCATTCTGTTTGCACAACTACCACCTGCAGAGGCAGGATAACAATTCTGATATGCTCTGCAGGTACACTGCCGGCCCAAGTACTGGCCAAAGACACATGTTTCAGAACTTCTCTCAAAGAATGGAATAATTAAGAAGGATTAATAATAGGATTTGCTGCCCATTTATTTTTATTCGGCCAGATATATCAAACCTGATTTGTTTCCACAGCAACAGTGGTTTCTTCAACTATATAAAAAAACTGCAGATACTAGAAGTTTTAAACAAAAAGAAAGTGCTGGAAAAACTTAGGTTACCATAATGGTGTTTTCCCTTTCTGCACAGATGTGCTATTTCCAGTACTTTGATTTTAATTGGCTCCTGTAAACTTGGCCCAAGCTGATTTTCACCATCCCTGTAAATCTGAGATTGTATTGCATGTACACCAATACACCTTACTGTATTGAAAAATTCCTCATCACCAATCTTGTATCTTTTCTTGTACCTTTTCTTGTACTCTATGTATTTGAAAATCCCAAACCAATTTCACCATTTGCATCCTAGTAGCTCTCCTGTGAACGACAATGAGTGCACCTCTAAAGCATTGTTCACACTTCCTTTAATCTCTAAGATTTGTGCCAGATGAAATGAGATTTTTATGGTGTTGCACAATATCACCAGTGCACATTTAACATCAGACAATAGTGGGAACAAAACCAGGAGACATCCTCAATGAAGCAGAAAATGCTTTAAAATTGACAAAAATAAAAGTACAAAAAGCTTGTCTGGTCTTGAGGCGATGCTTCACCACTCAGTAAGGTTATATCTACATCAACTTTACTGCTCTAGAACCATACTGTATTTACATCTCATTTTTTGGCAGTTTACTGGCAGATTATCTATTTAATAGAGAGATTCTAGATTAGTGGTGCTGGAAGAGCACAGCAGTTCAGGCAGCATCCAAGTAGCTTCGAAATCGACGTTTCGGGCAAAAGCCCTTCATCAGGAATAAAGGCAGTGAGCCTGAAGCGTGGAGAGATAAGCTAGAGGAGGGTGGGGGTGGGGAGAGAGTGGCATAGAGTACAATGGGTGAGTGGGGGAGGGGATAAAGGTGATAGGTCAGGGAGGAGAGGGTGGAGTGGATAGGTGGAAAAGGAGATAGGCAGGTAGGCACAACATGGTTGAAGAGCTGCAGGGCAGAGGTAATGACCTGGGAGTTGCAGTGGGAGAGGGACTCCCTGAGATTCTTGTAGAGAGAGGAGGAAAACTTCTTCAAGACAGGCATCCTTGCAAGAGGATTCACAGTAGGGTTAAAATCAACGAGGTAAAAACAATGACTGCAGATGCTGGAAACCAGATTCTGGATTAGTGGTGCTAGAAGAGCACAGCAGTTCAGGCAGCATCCAAGTAGCTTTAGAAGTTTTCCTCCTCTCTCTACAAGAACCCATCCAGATGTCTTTTAAATGTTGTAATCATATCAGCCTCCACCAAGTCCTCTAGCAGCACATTCCATACACGCATCACTCTCTGCATGAAAACGTTGCACCTTGGGTCCCCTTTAAATCTTGCCCATCTTACCTTAAACCTATGCCCTCTAGTTCTGGACTTCCCCACCCTAAAAAGACAGATCCTGGCTATTTACCCTATTAATGCCCCTCATGACTTTATAAACCTCTATAAGGTCACCCCTCAGTCTCCAGGGAAAACAGCACAAGCCTATTCAGCCTCTCCCTATAGCTCAAACCCTGACAACATCCTTGTAAATCTTTTCTGAACTCTAAGTTTCACAATATCCACCTGAAAGGAGGGAGACCAGAATTGCATGTAGTATTCCAAAAATGGCCTAACCAATAGCCTGAACACCCACAACGTGACCTCCCGACTCCTATACTCAATGCACCGACCAATAAAGAAAAGCATATCAAACCCCACCTTCACTATCCTATCTACCTGCGACTTCACTTTCAAGGAACTATGAACCAAGGTCTTTTTGTTCAGTAACACTCCCCAGAATCTTACCATTAACTGTATACATCCTGCCCCAATTCTCCTTTCCAAAATGCAGCACCTCACATTATTCGAAATTAAACTTCATCTGCCACTCCTTGGCCCACTGGCCCATCTGATCAAGATCCCATTGTACTCTAAGGTAACCTTCTTCACTATGCACTACACCTCCAATTTTGATGTCAATTGCAAACTTCCTAACTATACCTCCTATGTTCACATCCAAATCATTTTATATAAATTGACAAAAAGCAGTGGACCTAGCACCAATCCTTGTGGCACTCCACTGGTCATAAGCCTCCAGTCTGAAAGTCAACCCTCCACCATCACCCTCTGTCTTCTACCTTTGAGCCAGTTCTGTATCCAAATGGCTAGTTCTCCTTGTATTCTATGTGATCTAACATTGCCAACCAGTCTACCATGACAAACATTTTCGAAAGCCTTACTGAAGTCCATATAGATCAGGTCAACCACTCTGTCCTGATCAATCTTTGTTACCTCATCAAAAATCTCAATCAAGTTTTTCAGACATGATCTCCCACGCACAAACCATGCTGACTATCCATAACCAGTCCTTTTGAAATACATGTAATTCCTGGCCCTCAGGAATCCCTCTAACAACATGCCCACCACGGATGTCTGGCTCACCAGTCTATAGGTCCCTAGCTTTTCCTTACCACCTTTCTTAAACATGGGCACCAGGTTAGCCAATCTCCAGTCTTCAGGCACCTCACCTGTGACTATTGATGATACAAATATCTCAACAGGGGTCCAACAATCACTTGGAGAAAGTGAGGACTGCAGATGCTGGAGATCAGAGCTGAAAATGTGTGCTGGAAAAGCGCAGCAGGTCAGGCAGCATCCAAGGAACAGGAGAATCGACGTTTCGGGCATAAGCCTGAAGAAGGGCTCATGCCCGAAACGTCGATTCTCCTGTTCCTTGGATGCTGCCTGACCTGCTGCACTTTTCCAGCAACACATTTTCAGCCCCAACAATCACTTCCCTAGCTTCACAAAATGTTGTAGAGCACATCTGATCAGGTCCTGAGGAATTATCAACCTTTAAGCATTTTAATACATCCAGCACTACTTCCTCCGTAATATCGCCATTTTTTAAGATGTCACCATCTATTTCCCCACATTCTATAACTTCCATGTCCTTCTCCACAGTAAGCACTGATGCAAAATACTTGTTTAGTATCGCCCCCATCTCCTGAGGTTCCACACATATGCTGCCTTGCTGATCTTTGAGTTCTTGTAGTTTCTGACCTATCAGCTGCCAAGCTGTACCAGCTTCACATGGTACAGTCCATCATAATCTGTTCCTGTTGTTCCTGCAAAACCACCGAACTGATAACCATTGCATATTTCACAAAATTGAAATGGCGAGAAGGGTTAAGAGAGTGGATACAGGCTAATCAGAGTTTTACACATGCTTCCATTCCACACTAAGTAATCTAATCACCTAATCAGTGCAATGTCTGATAAGTGAACAAATTTCTTTCAAGTTCCAATATGACTGTGGGGCTCTTAGGCTCTAGATAATAGTACAATTGCACTGTTACTTCAACAATTTCTAAAAATTGTTCCTTTTTTGATTGCATTACTGACAAGGCTAACATTTACTGCCCATCCCTAATTGTTCTTGAGAAAGGGGTGGTAGAGAGCTGTCAGTATTTTACCGACTCCAGTAAAGGAAAAAGTAACATAGCTCCAAGCGAGGATGATGTTTATTTTGGAGGGAAAATTGCAGATAATGGTGTTCCCAAGTATCAGATGTCCCTGGATTGGGAGATACTGTCAAACAAGTCTCAGTAAATTGTTAGAGTGCATCTTGTAGGTGAGAATGAGGTCAGTAGCAACAACAGTCCAAGTGGTCTGACCCGAGCAGATTATCTCAAGTGGCGATACAATGAAAAATTAGGAAACTAATATCCTAAGTGGGAACGCTGCATTTTCAATAAAGAACTTTGCAACAACTTGCATTTATGTAGGACTTTTAAAATAATAAAACCCAAGGCATTTCACAGGGACTACATCAAACAATTGTGACACCAAGACACATACAGGCCTTTCTCTTATAATGCACCTTTCGTCAACGTGAATTCATCTTAACATGATTGATGAATTGGGGAAAATGTTTCTACAGCGTGAACTTTTAAAAGTATGTTGGCTGTAAAGCAATCACAGCACCAACACTAAGCACTGTTTCTAAAGTGGGATTTTTCTACTGCACGGAGTTGCACAAGAACACAACCATTGTGTTATAGAGGAACTGATTTCATGCACTATTTTGAAGAACGTTACAGGAGTTGAACTTGGTGCCCAATCCAGTGTTTATCCCCCAATCAGTATCAGCAGAATAGATGATCTACCCTTTATCATTGTCATATGTAACAGCATGATGTGTGTAAATTGGTTGTTAACTACAACAGCAAATACACTTCAAAAATGGAACTCTACAGCCTGCATGTGCAACATGCTAAAATTATGGAAGGTGGTTTTAAATTAAATTCAATACCATAAATCCACTAATGTCAATAACTCACACCTTCTCAGAAGTATATGAGTAAACACTATACTAAAGCATGTTTAGGCAGTCAAATCATCCACAGAATTCCCACTGTGGAAACAGGCCATTCAGCCCAACAGGTCCACACCAACTCTCCAAAGAGCATCCGACTCATTCTCACTCCCTATCCTATCCTATCCCTACAACTCCGCAGCTCCCGTGGCTAATCCACTTGACCCACACATCCTCAAACACTATTGGCAATTTAGCATGGCCAATCCACCTAACCTGCACATCTTTGGAGTGCAGGGGGAAATCGGAGCACCCAGAGGAAATCTACGCAGAAATGGGGAGAATGCACAAACTCTATACAGACAGTCGCCCAAGGCTGGAATTGAACCTGGATCTCTGGCACGGTGATACAGCAGTGCTAACCAATGAGCCACTGTGCTGCCATAGATTTGTAGGATCATTACAACACAGAAGAAAACCATTCAGCTCACTGTAGGAGCACTCAGCCTCTAGTTTTGTATTGTTTTGTCTTCAGATAATTAATTGGTTATTTTTAAAAGCCATTTATCACATTCTTATGCAGAGCATTCTAGATCCTAACCAGCCTCTGCATAAAAATGTTTTTCATGCTGCCTCGCTTTTCATCTTTAATCATTGGCTTGATTCTCTCACACACTACCAATGAGAAAGTTTCTACCTGCTCTGTCTACTTGCTCCCTTCCTGATTTTGAACATTACTACTGAATCGGTTCTCAACTTACTCTTAGGAGAACAGCCCCAATCTATCCACATAACTGAAGGTCCTCAGTGGAACTACTTTCATGGACCTTTCAATACTGTCTTTAATGCCTTCACATGTTTCCAAAAATGTGGTGCCCAGAATACACAATATTCAACTTGAGTGCAAATCAGAGTTTTATAACAGTTCAGCAAAACATCCCTTACGTACTCTATGACTCCATATAGTGCAGGATCCTGTATGCTTATTTTAAACTACTTTTTCAACCTGCTCTGCCATTCTCAACTTATACATATACACCCGCAGTTTTGATTCTGCTTTCCCTTTTAAGTATACCCTTAATTTCTGTGGCCCATCCTTATTCTTCTTACTAAAACATATCACTTTCCACTTGCCTCTAATAAATTTCATTTGTTATAAGTCTGCTCATTTCAATGTCCAATTTTGTGGTAACCATATATTTTGAAATTATACCCTGTACATCCAAGTATATTTGTTATTAATACAGCCAAGAAAAACAACTGCCCTAACATCAACTCTCCTCGAGAACCCACTATATAAGCTCCAATTTCAAGATTGCATCTAACTAAACCAGTTTTGTATCCAAGCTGCTGTTATTAATTATACTCCATGGCCTTCAACTCTGCTGGCAAGTCTATTTTGTAACACTTTACCAAATATATGAAAGTCCATGCATGCCATAGCAAATGCATTATTCTCGTTAACTATCCGCCACCTGATCAAATCAATTTAAACAGGATATGCCTTCAACAAATCTCTGCTGGCTTTAATTAATTAATTCACTTTTCCAAGTGATTCATAATTTTGTCCAAGATTATCATTTTTAAAATGCTTTCCCAATACTGAGGTCAAAATGACTGGCTTGGATTGCTGGGTTTATCCTGACATGATGTTTTTTTAAATAAACGGTGCAAACACTGGCACGTCTCATTCCCTACCATCACCTAAGAAAGTGGTTTGGAAGGTTATGGCTTGTGCTTCCACAAGTTTTGGCCTGACTTCCCACAGTATCCTCGGGTGCATCGCCTCTAGTCTTGGCAACTTAGCCAGTTTTGTCAATTTCTGGGCCACAAATCATCTCATCTGCTCCCATATAGAAACATAAAAACATACGAAATAGAAGCAAGAGTAAGCCATTCAGCCCTCGAGCCTGTTTTGCCATTCATTATGACAGCATGACTGACAACTTTTGCCTACTAAGAAATCTTCCTTAGTAATGACCAGCGCAAATTATAGCATCTCAGTCTGGATGAATAAATCCTTCTTTTTGGTCTCAAAATGGGAATACTCTTGTTTATCATCCTTTCACTATTCATATACTTTTGGATTGTCTTTAATGATAGCTGCCAGTCTCTTCCCATTCTTTGTTTCCTTTTTAATTTCCCTCTCTGACCTTTCCAGTCAGCTTGAATTATCAACATGATATTTGTCTCACACATCCTTCTACTATTTCAATTTGATGTCTTCATCAATTGTCAGGCTTTAATATGCCAAAACACTTCTTGGCTGGCCTTCAAATTTATTCTTCACAAACTTGCCATCCAAAACTATGCTGCCCGTTCCTTTATTGTGCTCAATGAAATACAGTGGCTCCCTGTCAACATCTTAAATTTTTTAACTTTTCATTTTCTGGGGAAGTCGATGGCCTACTTGCATTATCGCTAGACTGTTAATCCAAAGACCGGGTTCAAATCCCTCCATTGTGGAGTCTATTGATAATTATGAATCCATAGTTGGTTGTCAGAATAACCCATCTGGTTCACTAACATCCTTTAGGGAAGGAAACAGTCAGCCTTTACCTCACCTGGCCTATATGTGACTTGACGTTTAACAGCTCTCTGGGCAATTAGGGATGGGCAATAAATGCCAGTTTAACCAGCAACACAGTCATCCCATGAATTAATAAAAAAACTTTTGGTTTTCAAATCCCTCCAGGTCATCATCCCTTCTATCTTTTTAACCTCTCTAAACAAGATTTTGATAATTTGACCTAATATTTCCTTCTCTAACTATGTCATGTTTTGTTTTAAAATACTCCTTTGAAGCACTTTCAGGCTTTGTTATGTTAAAAGACACTTTCTCAAATTGTCATTCTCTATCTCATTGTTTAGTCAGGTAATTTGTTTATCCTAAAATCCCATTAGGGGATATACTTCCAACTGTACCTCAAGTACATCCTTTTGACTGGCAGTCCAGAGTTTAATTACAGTACTGAATGCAGAACTCGTCCTCCTCGTTAAGTTTCTCTTATTTTTGGTTTGTTCTTTGTCCTTTTCCATCGTTAATCTAAAATTTATGACGCTATATTCACTGACGCCTTCTATAATTCCCTACTGACAGGACCCACCTCATTTCTTATTTCACCACATTCAAGGAGGTATTGGGAATGTTCAGGGGTGTGTGGAAGCTGCCCCAGTGACCACTCAGTAAAAGGGGAAGACAGGAAACAGCTCCAACATGGCAAGTGGGCTACTTAGCGGGGATTCCCGGGGTCAGGTGTCAACCACAGGCCCAGACATTGCGCCCCAAGGATACAGCAGAGTTTCCCGGTCAATGAGATTCGTTCAACTAGGCCTCAGGCTCCGTTCTACACCGAGATTCCATTCTGTACAAAGGACTATTCATCCTTCTAAAATCGTCACAGTGCAGTGAACGCAGGCCATCCCGAAAGCGGCGAGCCCATTCTCGCTGCAGTCAGGCGCCCCTTGGCCCCGATGAACACGGATTCTCGTCCACTCACATTCCGCTCTCGGTCCGCTCTCGCTTGGCGCTCCCAAGGCCGCAAACCGTCCCGCTCACTCCCCGCCACCCATCGCACGCTGCGTCATGACGCAACCACCCACAATACTGATAAGCACCACTTGAGGGAGTGAGAGAGCCTGCACTATTGGGAGGGCATGGGTCAGGCTATGTGGTGAATCTGGAGGTCTTGGATATTGGATAGGAATTTCCTGATCCTTTTTCAAGAATTTTATGGAATCCACCCAAGAGGGTAAAGCAAGGGCCTCAATTCAAATAAAAACCTAAAGAACTTCAGATGCTATAAGTCAGAAATGTGGGATGTGGGAGAAATAATGTTACTTCTGCAATTCCATTTTACAAAGTAAATGAGCGCACACCAGTGTGTAATTGTTTTAGCCAAGAGCTGAGTCAACAAGAATGGAAACGATGTGGAGGAAATATATAATTGTTTTTGTATTAGCTAAAATTGTATGTCAGAATGAGACGTGACAGCAAAACAATGGTAGACATTACGGGCAAATAGATAAGATGTTGTGAGGGGATGAAGTTAAGCTAGATACGCCTGTACAAACACTAGGTATAAACATCTGTTTCCTACTTTTACAAAAACACAGGAACAAACCCCAATTAAAAGGGTCATAGGGATCAGAACGGCCTTGGGAAAGGCACAGATGAAGGGGGTAGATTATGATGAAGAAAGAATATGCCTAACAATGACCTACAGCAGCATGAGGTCAAACAGCCTTGTGAGGCCGGAAATAAGCATTTTGTCACAGACAAGGCCGGATAAGGCAAGAGATAAACAGGGGTAATGGGGGCCGGTCTTAGGGAAGTGGAAGATGTAAGCAGGGGAGGAGCAGTGTAAAACAAAAGAAACCAAATCATATAAATATTGTGTATGAATTGAATTTGGTGTGTGTATGTCCTCTGCCTTATAGGCACTGGACATCTCACCCTCTTGCAAGTGTAAAAATAAAGGACACTGCTGATTCACATTTTGTCTCGGATTGCAATTATTGAAGTGTGTGAGCTTTGTTTCTCACAGAAACAAAAACAAATTGCTGCAAAAGCTCAGCAACTGTGGAGAAAAATTGGAGTTAATGTTTTGGGTTGAGTGACCCTTCCTCAGGGGCAACTGAAATGTTAACTGCGTTTCTCTCTGCATTTGCTGCCAGACCTATTGAGCTTTTCCAGTAAATTTTGTTTTCGAGCCTCAGTTTAAACTTCCATCCAAAAATATAGCACCACGTTTAAACCTGCACGGAGTGCGAAGTCTAAATTACACGCTCGAGACATTGGGCTTGAACCCTCCCTTATTAGGGATAGTATTAAAGAAGAGGCTTACATTGTCATGAAAAAATGCAAGTAAGCCTCTGAATTGGGGGAGTTTAGGAAATCAGCAAAGAATGATCCAAAAAGTACAAGATGTTCTGCTATAACGTGCATTTTGTCAACCTGAATTTGCTGCAACATGATTGAAGAATTGTGAATGTTGTTTCTAAAGCACAAACTTTTACAGCATGATTTGGCTGTAACACGATTATATCGCCAACCCTTTCTAAAGCGCAATTTTTCTAGAGTGCAGCGTTGCACAAAAACACAACATTGCATTAAAGACGAAATGACTGTAATGAGAAAAGGTATAGTTTGTAACAGTCTCAATGAGGCAGATTCATTCTCAATGAGGAAAAACAGATTGAACAAGTATTTCGTCTGACTTCCAGCAGTAGACTCAAATTGCATCTCAAAGATAGAGATTAACCAAGGAATTAATAAGAGTGAGACATTTTGAATAATTCATGTTTGCAGCAGAAATTAATAGAGAAATTTAAGGGACTAAAACTTGACGAACCCCCAGAACCAGAAGGCCTACATTTGTAGGATTCTGAGGTAGCTGCAGAGTCAACAGATGCCCTAGTTTTGCTTTTTTCAATCCTGTAGGTTCCATACGGTCTCAGTGGTTTGCAAATTAGTAAATGTAACACTGCAATTCAAGAAAAGATGAAGAAGGAAAACAAGACCTACATGCGAGTTAGGCGAAAGTGAGGACTGCAGATGCTGGAGATTACTGTCAA
This sequence comes from Chiloscyllium punctatum, assembly GCF_047496795.1. Classification (NCBI taxonomy): domain Eukaryota; kingdom Metazoa; phylum Chordata; class Chondrichthyes; order Orectolobiformes; family Hemiscylliidae; genus Chiloscyllium; species Chiloscyllium punctatum. Next base: position 43,469,862 of record NC_092778.1, read on the forward strand.
GATTAGAGTGGTGCTGGAAATGCACAGCAGGTCAGGCAGCATCTGAGGAGCAAGAAAATTGACGTTTCGGGCAGGAGCCCTTCATCAGGAAATTTCCCGCCGAAGGACTCCTGCCCGAAATGTCGATTTCACAGGCTAGTTAGCCTAACAACAGTTGTCACAAAAATGGTGAATTAATTATTGAGGATATCTTAACAATGCATTTGTCAAAAGCAACAGCATGATCAGTTGGAGTCAACAGGGCTTTATAAAAGGGAAAATCACATTTGACAAGTTTATTGGTGTTTTAGAAGATGTAACTAGTAGCGTAATAAAGAGAAGCTATCGATGTATGTACAGGTAGTAACTAGAGGGGTGCTGCAGGGATCAGTGCTGACACCCCAGCTATTCACAATAGATATTAATGATTTGGATGAGGGAACAAAATATACCATTTCAAAGTTGGCAGATGATACCCCCAAGTTAGGTGGGAAGGTGAACAGTGACAAGGATGCAGAGGTCCTTCAGGCATGATCTTGGACAGGTTGGGTGAGAGGGCAAATCAATGGCAGATGCATTGGATAATAGTGAGGTTATTCAGGATGTAGATTTGCTCGCTGAGTTGGAAGGTTCATTTTCAGATGTTTCATCACCACATTAGGTAACATCTTCAGTGAGCCTCTGGATGAAGCCAGTTATTCAAAGACGAAGTGAGGTTATTCACTTTGGAAGCAGAAAGAAGGAGGCAGGTTACTACCTGAATTGGAAGAGGGGAGTGTGTAGTGGAACCTGGATGTCCTTGTCCACCAGTCGCTGAAGGTAAGCATGTAGGTGCAGCAGGCAATAAAGAAGGCAAATGGTATGTTGGCCTTCATTGCAAGACATTTTGAGTGAATGAACAGGGATGTGTTGATGCAGTTACACAGGCCCTTGGTGAGGCCACAGCTAGAATACTGTGTGCAGTTTTGGTCTTCTTTTCTGAGGAAGGATGCTCTTATGTTCGAGGGAGTGCAGCGTTTTACCAGACTGATTTTGGGGGTGGCAGACTGATGTATGAGGAGAGATTCTCTAGGTTAGGGTTGTTTTTGTTGGAGTTCAGATGAATAGGGGCTGGGGGGGGATCTCATTTACACTTATAAAATTCGAACAGGACCAGACAGGGTAGATGCAGGGAGGGTGTTCCTGCTAGTGGGTGTGTCCAGAACCAGGGGTCACATTTTGAGGATTCAGGGTAGACTATTTAGGATGGCGATGAGGAGACATTTCTTCAACCAAAGAGTGGTGAGCCTGTGAAATTCATTACCACAACAAGTAGTTGATGCCAAAACATTGAATGTATTCAAGAGGTGGCTAGATATAGCACTTGGGGTGAATAGGATCAAAGGTTATGGGAAGAAAGCAGGATTAGGCTATTGAGTTGGATGATCAGCTATGATCATGATTCATGGCAGAGCAGGCTCGAAGGGCTGAATGGCCTCCCCAGCTCCTATCTTCTATGTTTCTATGTTTACTTGGATTTCAAAAATGCATTCAGTAAGGCGCACCACAAAAGATCAATTTGCACGCTAAGGATTAATGGAGTTGGAATGAATACATTACCATGGATAGAAAATTGGTTAATGATCAGAAAACAAAATCAGAGATAAACAGCTGTAACTATAGGAATGTAACGAGGAACAGAGTAAGGGCATCAAATATTTACAACTGCATTAATCATAGAAAAAAAAAGAAACTGATTGGAGTTTAGAGGATTAGAATTGTTATGTATTTGGAAGTGAGGTGAGCACTGCAGGAGTCGGAATGTATTATTTCCCCTTCCAACTCCACTTCAGTTTAGTTCCCTCCCCTATTTGTTAATGTTGCAGTGCTCCCGGTGTGTAATGCTAGTTAATTGTTCTTTTAATTTGAAATATGAATGGCTTGGTGGTGGTAAAAAATCTGTCATAAGATGTGTAGTTGATTTTCTGAACAAACAAATCTAGAAATGGTGTTGGTGCGAAGCATGAAGGCAATACCATTTGAGTTGGTTGCAGAGGCAGAGAGTCGAGATTACTTTGGAGAAGTTTTGATTTGATTATTTTTCAGCTTAAAAATCTGTTAATTGGGAAGGATAAGTATATTTAGATAAGTAAATGCAGTAAATTAATGTAAATAATGTTGCCCCTCATTTGGAAGAGTTATCCGATTCGAAATTTCCTATCTTGAATTTATATAGCACATGCATAGGAAATATTTTGGGTTTCACAGAAGCATAAGGATAAGAGGATATTGGTGCAAAGAAATTTGTTTTAAAGCTGAGCAAGAGCTTCATCAAAGTGATGGCTTTTAAAAGACAATAGGGAGGTGGAGAGGTTTAAGGAGGAAATTCCAGAATGTAAAGGCTATAGGCGTCAAAACAACCAATAATAGAAAAAGGGATGCACAAGAAAGTTTGGAATGGGAGAGTAGGTTGTAGGGCTGTTATTGTTGGTGGTTACTTTTATACACTTTTCATTGAAATTGTTGAAAATAAATTGAATTGCTCTAGTATCATTAACCAAATAATATTTAAAAAGTGCCTCTGACATTTATTACTTGTGCCTCACTAAAATAATCATTCAAAAAAAGGAACCACTCATTAAATCTTCAAGTCCCCTTCCTTTCCCTTCCTATCCACCTACCACCAGCACCCCCCACCTCCCATCCAGCCATGCACCCATCCTGATTTAGAACAATGATACTGTTCCTTCATTGTCACTCAGTCATAATTCTGGAAATCCATCCTTATAAGCACTTGGTGTTCTTACACTGAAGGGTTGCAGTGGTTCAAGAAGGCAAGTCACTAACCACCTTCTCAAGGGCAATTTGGTATGGGTAATAAATACTGGCCTAGCCAGGGACTCGCACAACACATCTAAAAATTCAAAAAAAAGTGCTAAGCAACTTTGACAATACGGGTATTTCCGATGTTTTGTTTAAGTGTTGTATGCCCAGTTTCAGCCAGTTTCCTCACATTGTCACTATCCAAGCCTATCAATCTACAACCATCCACTAGACAGCGGCCAGCACACTTTCTTGAACCTTTTGGGTTTGTCTTAGAAAATCATAGAGATGTATAGCACAGAAAAAGAGCCTTCAGTCCAACTCGTCCATGCCGACCAGATATCCTAAATTAAGCCAGTACCATTTACCAGCAAGTGGCCCATATTCCTCCAAACCCTTCCTGTTCATATACTCATCCAGATGCCTTTTAAATGTTGTAACTGTACCATTCTCCACTGCTTCCTCTGGCTACTTATTCCATATACACACTACCCTCTGTGTGAAAAAGTTGCCCCTTAGGTCCCTTTTAAATGTTTCTCCTGTCACCCTTAACCTATGCCCTCTAGTTCTGGACTCCCCCGCCCCAAGATAAAGACCTTGTCTAGTTACCCTATCCATGCCCCTCATGATTTTATAAATCTCCCATAAGGTCACCACTAGCCTCTGATGCTCCAGGGAAAACAGCCCCAGCCTATTCAGCCTCTCCCTATACCTCAACCCTGGCAACTTCTGTAAGTCTTTTCTGAACCGTTTCAAATAGACGGGAGACCAGAATTGCAAACAATAATCCAAAAATAGCCTAAACAATGTCCTCTACAGTGGCAATATGATCTCTCAACCCCTATACTCAGTGCTCTGACCAATAAAGTATACCAAAAGTCTTCTTCACTATCCTATCTACCTGTGACTCCATATTTTAAAGGAACTATGAACCTGCATTCCAAAGTCTCTTTGTTCAGCAACACTCCCCAGGATCTTACCATAAAGTGTATAAATTCTGCCCTGAAAAACCTTTCCAAAATCCAACACCTCACATTTATCTAAATTAAACTCTATCTTTCACTCCTTGACCCATTCACCGATCTGATCAAGATCCTGTTGTAGTCTGCGGTAATCTTCTTTGCTGTCCACTATACCTTCAATTTTGGTGTCATCTGAAAACTTACCAACCATACTTCTTATATTCACATCATTAAAAATCACCCAACACCAGGTTATAATCCAATAGGTTTATTTGGAAGCACTAGCTTTCAGAGCACTGCTCTTCCTGGTGCTTGAAGAAGCAGTGCTCTGAAAGCTCGTGCTTCCAACAAACCTGTTGGACTATAACCTGGTGTTGAGTAATTTGTAACTTTGTACACCCCAGTCCAACACCGGCATCTCCAAATTATGTTCACATCCAAGGTTATTTGTATAAATGATGACAAGCAGTGGACCCACCACTGATCTTTGTGGCAGATCACTGGTCACAGGCCTCCAGTCTGAAAAACAACCCTCCATCACCCACAGTCTTCCACCTTTGAGCCAATTATGTATCCATATGGCTAGTTCTCCCTCAATTCAGTGTACGCTGTAACAATCCTATGATCTCCGCGATTCATCAAACTTTCCTAACATATTGAGCATTTTTCTTTATTTTCTTATCCGCTGTATTTTTCTTTTATAGGAAGTACCACAATTAGTTTCCCTATACCAAGATGGCACCCGAAGAAGGATCGAGGCTCCGAAAAGCTTGTGTTTTCGAATGAACATGTTGGACTATAAACGGGAGTCGTAAGGTTTATATGACCTTGTCCAACTGAGGAGCTCCACAAGGTGGCGCCTGGCAGCGATCCCGGTCTCCTGTACAAAGATGGCACCGGGGTTGCACTTATGGGTCTCCTGCACAGAGATGGCGTCCCATACCCACGTGATATTCCCCAGTCATGGATGCCAACCGAGAAATAAGATGTCTAGTTCCAGCTAGCAGATTCGATACAAATTTGTACTTCTCCCCCGAAATACATGAAATAAACAAAATCATGCCTCCAATTCTAGCCTCAGGTATGGGCGCGAGATACAGATCGGCGGCTGTGGGTAAATATACGGCCCGGATGTGCTGAGATTGAATATGATGAATCTTTGGAGGCTTTAGGTAAATATGTTTGAACTGGGAGAACAGAAGGCATGACGTAGTTGACAGGTTTTGAGGTAATTTCTAATTGGAGTTTTTAATGTTGTTATACAGCGTGGATTTATAATTAAACGGTTTGTTTTCTCGAGCCTTTGCTGCAGATTGAGGTCTGATATTTCAGTGGATCCAGGTGGGTGAGAGTCACAGACACAGACTGGAACCTACTCTGACCCTGATCCAGCTCTGTATGTTTCCAGTAGACCATGCCTTGCCATCCTGTGTTTAGGTTCATTCTTCTTAACGTTATACAAGGAATTATAGACCATGGCAAAACTTGTTGTTTTACCACCACCAAAGTGTGACCTGAAGAGAAAAACAAACACGACACCTGCTTTCGTTTTGTATTTTTTTTTGCCAGCTTTTCTAAGTTATTATGCCTAGTAACAATTACAGTCCTATTCAGGGGCTTGTCTCTTTGTAGTGACTTTGAATGTTGTTGTTTATCAGACAGAATTTCTGGAGTTCAGGAAATTAGGATGATATTTCAGGAGTTCAAGGTGGTTTTACCTAAACTTGCAACTTGTTTTTATTTTGTACCTGATTTTCTCAGGATCTTCACAGCCATGGAGCCTGAAATTCTTGAAGTACATTGCCTCATCAAACAAGCAATCAGTACCCTGTCTTCCTCCAGGGACAGAGCAGAAATCATACACACCTTACAGTCTGTGAAGCAGAACCTAAGGGGACCTGAAACTGCCAATCCCTCACCACAGAAGAAGGAATTTTTAAAAACATACTACTCTCACTTCCTGCAAGTCCTAACTAATAATCTGAGTGTTGATTGGCTGCAGTTGCTGCCTGTTAACCAGGAAAAAGAATTATTGGATGACTTCTTTCTGAATGGCCCACCCCATGAAGCATTCTTGGTGCTGCTGGACACTATCACAGCAACAAGGTACTTTCACATCATCTTCAGTGATGCATTCTGTGCAGTATTTTCACTGGCAGTGGCGGCGGTGTAAAATCCTATTGTAAAACAAGACCACACTTAAAGATTCAGTCTCCCCAAATGAACAACATTTTTCAGGACTTTTTAAAAATTTGTTCATGGAATGTGGTTGTCACTGGCTGGGTCTGCATTTTATTGCTCAGCCCTAATTGCACTGAGGGCAATTAAGAGTCACCCACACTGTTGTGAGTCAAGGGGTGTGGTGCTGGAAAAGCACGGTGGCACAGTGGTTAGCTCTGCTGCCGCACAGCGCTAGAGACCCGGGTTCAATTCCCGCCTTGGGGAACTGACTGTGTGGAGTTTGCACATTCTCCCCGTGTCTGCGTGGGTTTCCTCCGGGTGCTCCGGTTTCCTCCCACAGTCCAAAGATGTGCAGGTTAGGTGAATTGTCCATGCTAAATTGCCCGTAGTGTTAGGTAAGGGGTAGATGTAGGGGTATGGGTGGGTTGCGCTTCGGCGGGGCGGTGTGGACTTGTTGGGCCGAAGGGCCTGTTTCCACACTGTAAGTAACCTAAGTAATCTAATCTAATCTAAGTGGTCAGGCAGCATCTGAGGAGCAGGAGAATTGACATTTTGAGTGTAAGGTCTTCATTAGGAATGAGGGGGTGGCCCAAGGGGGTTGAGAGATAAATGGGAGGGGTGGGGCTGGGGGAAGGTAGCTGGGAATGCGATAAGTAGACGAAGTTGGGGGTGAAGGTTCTAGGTTGAAGAAGAGGTTGGAGCAGATAGGTGGGAAGAAAGATGGACAGGTCAAGAGGGCAGTGCCGAGTTGGAAGGTTGGATCTGGGATAAGGTAGGGGGAGGAGAAATGAGAAAACTGGTGAAATCCACATTGATCCCATACGGTTGGAAGGTCCCAAGGTGGAAGATGAGGCATTCTTCCTCCAGGTGTCAGGTGATAAAGGTTTAGTGGTGGAGGAGGCCCATGACCTGCATGGCCTGGGCAGAGTTGGGGGTGGGTGGGGTTGGGTCACAGGGCTACGGGGATGTTTGGTGCATGTGTCCCAGAGATGTTCCCTGAAGCATTCTGCAAATAGGCGTCCTGTCTCCCCATTGTAGAGGAGACCACCTTGAAAGCATTGGATACAATAGACGATATGTGTGTAAGTGCAGGTGAATCTCTGACAGATGTGGAAGGCTCCTTTAGGGCCTTTGCTGGAGGTAAGGGGGAGGTGTGGGCACAGGTTTTGCAATTCTTGCGGTTGCAGGGGAAGGTGCCAAGAGGGGAGGTGGGTTGGGCGTGGACCTAAAAAGGGAATCACGGAGGGAATGGTCTTTACGGAACGCAGATAGGGTTGGGAGGGAAATATATCTCTAGTGGTGGGGTTTGTTTGTAGGTGGTCGAAATGGCAGAGGAAATGCTATGTAGGTGGGGTGTAAGGTCAGGATTGGGGGGGGAGGGAGGGGGTTCAGTCCTTGTTGCAGTTGGAGGGGTGAGGTTCAAGGGCGGAGGTGCGGGAAGTGGATGAGATGTGCTGAAGGGTATCATCAACCATATGGGAGTCTGTGAATTGTAAGCCACACCGGATAAAGACAGCAAATAGCCTTCCCAGAACGACGTTGGTGATCCAGATGAGTCTTGTTGTAATGACAATCAACAGTGTTTACATGCTCACTATCATCAGGGTCTGTTTTGAACACTTGTCCCCAGCACATTAGCTTGTTTACTTTCTGGATTACTAGTCCAATGACACTAAGGTAACACTAAGCCCCCACCTTCTCCTAAATACTAATATACTGTTAAGGATGTCCAGTAAGTATGAACTAATTCCTGGAACCCTTGTAAATATTGATGCTGTCTGCCCATGCAGGCACAGTCCTATCTGCAGATATGCTTCCACTCCTGAAATGTTTGATAGGTGGGAGTTGGTGCCAGAATGCTCTCTGTTGGGTTGGATTTGTGGAATGGGATGGGGGCTAGGTCACATAGATGTTTTGAACCTGCTGTGGTGTGGTCTCATGTCACAGACCAAGCTTACGACAGGAACGATGTGTGGCAATTCTGGAACAGTTCCTGCAGGAGGATCGGATGGCCCAGCTGATTGAGGAGATTTGTCTCGAATACACCTCACCTCACATGTCCAGTCTGCAAGAGACACTGTTGAATAAAATTTCTGCATTGCCAGATCACATGGCAAACAAATTGGAGAAGGACAACAGAGCAATATTCTACCCTGAGAACTATTATCCACTGTTAGGACAAGAGATGGTACTGGTGTTGGAAAGAATTTATGAGCAATTGAAAGGTAAGAAAACTAAAGTGTGATGTTATGGAAAGTAAATCATCTTTAGCAACCATAAGAGGCCTCTTTAAAGGCCATCCACCTCCTTAAATGTTTACTTCATAATGTGGATGATGTACAAAATGCCCAACAGCACACAGCTCCTTCAGCAGCACTTTCCAAATTCTCTGCCAAGTTGATGGATAAGAACACCAAACACATTGGAACATCACCATCTGCAAGTTCCCCTCAAAATTAGGCATCACCCTGACTAGATAAGTCTGTAATGTTGTTGTGGTTATTGCTTTACTTCTAATCTCTGAATTACTAAATGCCATTAGTCTAACACTGGTGATGTTAATTGACAGGGTTTGGGGGGGGGGGGGGGGTCAGAGTGGGGAGTATCATCCCAGGTTACAGAGAAAATTCCCACACTCTTGGGATCTTCTGTTTTACATGAGAAGGTAGAAAGGGTCTCCATTTAATTTGTCATCCCAAAAATGATACCTCTTATTGGATACACATCTCTGCAAGTGCAACACTTTCTGTCCTTCATACAATGCAGCACCCTGTCAGTATAATTCCTCTGATGGTGACACGCTGTTTCTCTCAGCACTTATCCCCTCTGACAGTGCAGTACTTTTTCAGCACCTGCCCCCTCTGACAGTGTGGTGCTGTCTCAACTCTGACCCCATGCTACAGCATGGTGATTTATTACTCATCTCTGGAGGGGGTCTTGAACCCACAAACATCTGACTCTGATCCGAGGGTTACCCACAGGTTTTTCAAATGTGTCAGGGCTGCAGAGAGTTTTAACATGCACTACTTACAATCAGCTCGCAGCAATAAATTCTGCCTCCGAAACGTGTGGTTTGAAGAAATCTTTAGAGTGTGGTGTTACATAATGTACTGATGGACACTGGATGTGGCAATCGTTCAGACACAGTATCAAATAGATTGGCTTTAGTTTGCTTTGATTTGTATATAGTAAAGGAGTAAATAATTGGAGTTATGCCCTAACTATCCTCCACTCTGTTACAGGTGGAATGGACAGTTCTCTCTTCTTCGTGTCTCAACTTCTGGGGAAGGTCTGCATGCAAGGACACACTGGTAAGTGTTTGACTCCTCAACATTATTTCACAATGTATGATCTCTAAACTTAACGCAACATTTGGTTAATGACTCCTGAAAAGGCAGGATGGTTAAGTCAATATTTTGAGAAGCTGTTTGGCTGGTATTTACTACTGTAGCAGCCCAAATGGAGCCAGTCCATATACGGAAACCATTCCAGAGTAGGTGCTGGATACCACAAAGGAGGAGTTAAACCTGGAACTCTCCCAGTGTTGATGATTCAATATTTTTTTGACCAGTACATATACCTTCTACTGTGACTCTGAACATCAGCCTTGGGTTAGTTCCTGGACTGGCTGGTCTCTGCCAAGGTTCACTTTGGGAGCTACAGTGCTCCTGGATTAGTCAAAGTTCACACAAGTGATTGCTATCTTGTGATTCTTGGTGAAAGTATGTAATTAAATGCTGAAGGTAGAATCAGTCCTTTCTGTGAAATCTTTCACAGTCAGACAGTGTTCCAAAGCTATTTATGATGAGCAGAGGATAAAAATTAAAATATTTTTTGGATACTATACCTCAGAAAGAGGCACAGCCTTCAAGAGAACAACAGGCAATAATACAAAGCAATTGTGGTAGTAAAAGCTGGCAATACTTTCAGCAGAGGATTTGGATAAGAACTTTCACACAACACCATCGGAGTGCATCTGGAAAAATGATCAAACAGTGAAATTCACAACTGATCTTGGAGGAACTGTTGGGCGAAGTTCACAGCACAGAGTCAGATAAGTTAATTGTTTTTAAGTGTGGCCCACAGAGAATCTGCAGTAGGGAGTAGAGTGGGTTCTTTCTTGATTATTTGTTTTTTTGGAGACATGTCTCTTGATTAAATTTAAAATATAAGCCATAACTTTTAATTTACCCTGGGGCAGTGTTTATAGAGGAATAAGACAGTATTATTTTCTGGGTCTGTAGATTGTGAAGGAGCAAAAATGGCCTTTAATAGAGTGATATGTACTTCTTGTCGGATGTGGGAGTTTAAAAAGAATTTAAGGGTTCCTGTGGATTATATCTGTCATAAATGCTGTAGGCTGCGAATCTTATCAGATCGATTGGATCTGTTGGAGAGACAGTTAGAAGCAATGTGGAATTTGCAACAGCAGCAGTATGCGATGGATGGCAGTTATAGGAAGGGGGGAAAGTCTCAGATACAGTCACATAGATGGGTTAACTCCATGAAAGGTAAGAGTGGTTGGCAGCTGGTGCAGGAATCTTTTGTGGATATACCCATTTCAAACAGGTATGCTGTTTTGGAAAATGTAGGGGGTGATGGATTCTCAGGGGAACATAGCATGAGCAGCTAAGTTTCTGGTACTGAGACTGGCTCTAATGCAACAAGGGGTACATCGGGTTCCAAGAGATCAATTGTGTTAGGGGATTCTCTAGTCTGAGGTACAGACAGACGTTTCTGTGGCCAGCAGCAAATAAATCAGAATGGTGTTGCCTCCCTGGTGCCAGGATCAAGGATGTCTCAGAGAGGGTGCAGAATGTTCTCACAGGGGAGAGGGGCCAGCAAGAGGTCATTGTCCACATTGGAACCAATGACATAGAAAGGGAAAAGGTTGAGATTCTGAAGGGAGATTACAAGGAGTTAGGCAGAAATTTAAAAAGGAGGTCCTCGAGAATAATAATATCTGGATTACTCCCAGTGCTACGAGCTAGTGAGGGCAGGAATAGGAGGATAGAGCAGATGAATGCATGGCTGAGGAGCTGGTGTATGGGAGAAAGATTCACATTTTTGGATCATTGGAATCTCTTCTGGGGTAGAAGTGACCTGTACAAAAAGGACAGTTTGCACCTAAATTGGAAGGGGACTAATATACTGGCAGGGAGATTTGCTAGAGCTGCTCGGGAGGATTTAAACTAGTAAGGGGGGGGACCCAGGGAGAAAGCGAGAAAAGAGATCATTATGAGACTGGTATAGTTGAGAAAAGAAGTGAGTCAAACAGTCAGGGCAAACAGGGACAAGGTAGGACTCATAAATTAAACTGCATTTATTTCAATGAAAGGGGCCTAACAGGGAAGGCAGATGAACTCAGGGCATGGTTAGCAACATGGGACTGGGATATCATAGCAATTACAGAAACATGGCTCAGGGATGGGCAGGACTGGCAGCTTAATGTTCCAGGATACAAATGCTACAGGAAGGATAGAAAGGGAGGCAAGAGAGGAGGGGGAGTGGCATTTTTGATAAGGGATAGCATTACAGCTGTGCTGAGGGAGGATATTCCCGGAAATACATCCAGGGAAGTTATTTGGGTTCAACTGAGAAATACGAAAGGGATGATCACCTTATTGGGATTGTATTATAGACCCTCTAATAGTCAGGGGGAAATTGAGAAACAAACTTGTAAGGAGATCTCGGCTGTCTGTAAGAATAATAGGGTAGTTATGGTAGGGGATTTTAACTTTCCAAACATAGACTGGGACTGCCATAGTGTTAAAGGTTTAGATGGAGAGGAATTTGTTAATTGTGTACAAGACAATTTTCTGATTCAGTATCAGTGTCAGTGGGGGAGCACTTTGGAGCCAGCGACCATAATTCTATTAGATTTTAAATAATGATGGAAAAGGATAGACCAGATCTAAAAGTGGAAGTTCTAAATTGGAGAAAGGCCAATTTTTATGGTATTAGGCAAGAACATTTGGAAGCTGATTGGGACAGATGTTCGCAGGTAAAGGGACGGCTGGAAAATGGGAAGCCTTCAGAAATAAGATAACAAGAATCCAGAGAAAGTATATTCCTGTTAGGGTGAAAGGGAAGGCTGGTAGTTATAGGGAATGCTGGATGACTAAAGAAATTGGGGGTTTGGTTAAGAAAAAGAAGGAAGCATATGTCAGGTATAGACAGGATAGATCGAGTGAATCCTTAGAGTATAAAGGAAGTAGGTACATACTTAAGAGGGAAATCAGGAGGACAAAAAGGGGACATGAGATAGCTTTGGTAAATAGAATTAAGGAGAATCCAAAGAGTTTTTACAAATACATAAAGGACAAGATCTGAGGAGCATAAGTTGGGAGCATAGGCTGTCAAAGAAGGATGTCATTGAAATGTGGAACTTTTTCAAGGAACAGATACGACGTGTCCTTGATATGTATGTACCTGTCAGGCAGGAAAGAGATGGTCATGTGAGGGAACCTTGGTTGACAAGGGAGGTTGAATATCTAGTAAAGAGGAAAAAGGAGGCTTACATAAGGTTGAGGAAACAAGGTTCAGACAGAGCGTTGGAGGGATAAAGGATAGCCAGGAGGGAGCTGAAGAAAGGGATTAGGAGAGCTAAGAGAGGGCATGAAAAATCTTTGGTGGATAGGATCAAGGATAACTCCAAGGCCTTTTATGCGTATGTGAGAAACATGAGAATGACGAGACCGAGGGTAGGTCCGATCAAGGACAGTAGTGGGAGACTGTGTACTGAGTCGGAAGAGATAGGAGAGGCCTTGAATGAGTACTTTTCTTCAGTATTTACAAATGAGAAGGACCGTATTATTGAAGAGGAGAGTATGAAACGGACCGGTAAGCTAGTGGAGATACTTGTTAGGAAGGAAGATGTGTTGGGCATTTTGAAAAACTTGAGGATAGACAAGTCCCCCGGGCCTGACGGGATACATCCTAGGATTATGTGGGAAGCAAGAGAGGAAATTGCAGAGCCGTTGGCAATGATCTTTTCGTCTTCGCTGTCAACGGGGGTGGTACCAGGGGACTGGAGAGTGGCGAATGTTGTGCCCCTGTTCAAAAAAGTGAATAGGGATAACCCCGGGAATTACAGGCCAGTTAGTCTTACTTCAGTGGTAGGCAAAGTAATGGAAAGGGTACTGAGGGATAGGATTTATGAGTATCTGGAAAGACACTGCTTGATTAGGGACAGCCAGCACGGATTTGTGAGGGGTAGGTCTTGCCTTACAAGTCTTAATGAATTCTTTGAGGAGGTGACCAAGCATGTGGATGAGGGTAGAGCAGTGGATGTAGTGTACATGGATTTTAGTAAGGCATTTGATAAGGTTCCCCATGGTAGGCTTATGCGGAAAGTCAGGAGGCATGGGATAGTGGGAAATTTGGCCAGTTGGATAGAGAACTGGCTAACCGGTCAAAGTCAGAGAGTGGTGGTAGATGGTAAATATTCAGCCTGGAGCCCAGTTACAAGTGGAGTTCCGCAGGGATCAGTTCTGGGTCCTCTGCTGTTTGTAATTTTTATTAATGACTTGGAAGAGGGAGTCGAAGGGTGGGTCAGTAAATTTGCAGATGATACGAAGATTGGTGGAGTTGTGGATAGTGAGGAGGGCTGTTGGCGGCTGCAAAGGGACTTAGATATGATGCAGAGCTGGGCTGAGGACTGGCAGATGGAGTTCAACCCTGTCAAGTGTGAGGTTGTTCATTTTGGAAGGACAAATAAGAATGCAGAATACAGGGTTAATGGTAGGGTTCTTAGTAAGGTGGAGGAGCAGAGGGATCTTGGCGTCTATGTTCATAGCTCTTTGAAAGTTGCCACTCAGGTGGATAGAGCTTGTAAGAAGGCCTATGGTGTATTAGCGTTCATTAGCAGAGGGATTGAATTCAAGAGTCGTGAGGTGATGTTGCAGGTGTACAGGACCTTGGTACGGCCACATTTGGAATACTCTGTGCAGTTCTGGTCACCTTACTTTAGGAAAGATGTGGAAGCTTTGGAGAGGGTGCAGAGGAGATTTACCAGGATGTTGCCTGGAATGGAGAATAGGTCGTACGAGGATAGGTTGAGAGTGCTCGGCCTTTTCTCATTGGAACGGCGAAGGATGAGGGGTGACTTGATAGAGGTTTATAAGATGATCAGGGGAATAGATAGACAGACTTTTTCCCCGGGTACAACAGAGTGTTACAAGGGGACATAAATTTAAGGTGGAGGGTGGAAGGTATAGGGGGGATGTCAGAGAGTGATGGGGGCATGGAATGCACTGCCTGTGGGAGTGGCAGAGTCAGAATCATTGGTGACCTTTAATTGGCAATTGGATAGGTATATGGATAGGTGTTTAAGCTAGGGCAAATGTTCGGCACAAAGGGTAACTAGGGAGAAAATAGGGTCCCTCAAAGATCAGCAAGGCGGCCTTTGTGTGGAGCCGCAGAAAATAGGGGAGATACTAAATGAGTATTTTGCATCAGTATTTACTGTGGAAAAGGATATGGAAGATATAGACTGTAGGGAAATAGTGGTGACATCTTGAAAAATGTCCATATTACAGAGGAGAAATTACTGGATGTCTTGAAACGGGTAAAGGTGGATAAATCTCCAGGACCTGATCAGGTGTACCCTCGAACTCTGTGGGAAGCTAGAGAAGTAATTGCTGGACCTTTTGCTGAGATATTTGTATCATCGATAGTCACAGGTGAGGTGCCGGAAGATTGGAGGTTGGCTAATGTGGTGCCACTTTTTAAGAAGGGCAGTAAAGACAAACCAGGGAACTATAGATCAGTGACGTTGATGGTGGGCAAGTTGTTGGAGGGAATCCTGAGGGACAGGATGTACATGTATTTGGAAAGGCAAGGACTGATATGGGGTAGTCAACATGGCTTTGTGCGTGGGAAATCATGTCTCACTTGATTGAGTTTTTTGAGGAAGTAACAAGGAGGATTGATGAGGGCAGAGCAGTAGATGTGATCTATATGGACTTCAGTAAGGCGTTCATCAAGGTTCCCCATGGGAGACTGATTAGCAAGGTTAGACCTCATGGAATACAAGGAGAACTAGCCATTTGGATACAGAACTGGCTCAGAGGTAGAAGACAGAGGGTGGTGGTGGAGCTTTGTTTTTCAGACTGGAGGTCTGTGACCAGTGGAGTGCCACAAGGATCGGTGCTGGGTCCACTACTTTTTGCCATTTACATAAATGATTTGGATGTGAGCATAAGAGCTACAGTTTGCAGATGACACCAAATTGGAGGTGTAGGGGACAGCGAAGAGGTTTACCTCAGATTACAACAGGGTCTTGACCAGATGGGCCAATGGGCTGAGAAGAGGCAGATGGAGAGTTTAATTCAGGCGACTGACTATGCAAGCTCCACACATTCTCCCCATGTCTGCGTGGGTTTCATCCGGGTGCACCGGTTTCCTCCCACAGTCCAAAGATGCGCAGGTTAGGTGAATTGGCTATGCTAAATTGCCCATAGTATTAGGTGCAGGGGTAAATGTAGGGGAGTGGGTCTGGGTGGGTGCGCTTCGGTGGGTTGGTGTGGACTTGTTGGGCCGAAGGGCCTGTTTCCACAGTGTAAGTAATCTAATCTAATCTAATCAATGCGAGGTGCTGCATTTTGGGAGAGCAAATCTTAGCAGGACTTATACGCTTAATGGTAAGGCCCTTCGGAGTGTTGCTGAACAAAGAGACTTTGGAGTGCAGATCCATAGCTCCTTGAAAGTGGAGTCACAGGTGGATAGATAGTGAAGAAGGCGTTTGGTATGCTTTACTTTATTGGCCGGAGTATTGAGTACAGGAGTTGGGAGGTCATGTTGCAGCTGTACAGGACATTGGTTAGGCCACTGTTGGAATATTGCATGCAATTCTGGTCTCCTTCCTATCGGAAAGATGTGAAACTTGAAAGGGTTCAGGAAAGATTTACAAGGATGTTGCCAGGGTTGGAGGATTTGAGCTATAGGGAGAGGTTGAATAGGCTAGGGCTGTTTTCCCTGGAGTGTCGGAGGCTGAGGAGTGACCTTAAACAGGTTTACAAAATTATGAGGGGCATGGGTAGGGTAAATAGGCAAAGTCTTTTCCCTGGGGTTGGGGATTCCAGAACTAGAGGGTTTAGGGTGAGAGGGGAAAGATATAAAAGAGACCTACGGAGCAATGTTTTCACACAGAGAGTGGTACGTGTATGGAATGAGCTGCCAGAGGATGTGGTGGAGGCTAGTACGATTGCAACATTAAAGAGGCATTTGGATGGGTATATGAATAGGAAGGGTTTGGAGGGATATGGGCCGGGTGCTGGCAGGTGGGACGAGATTGGGTTGGGATAGCTGGTCGGCATGAAAGGGTTGGACCGAAGGGTCTGTTTCCATGCTGTACATCTCTATGACTCTATAACACCTAAGACAGAAGCACTGGGGAGGAATATCAGATCACTTCCCTGTTTAGCAGTTTTTGGGTTTTGTAGTGGGTGAGGACAGTTGGGCCATTGACTTTCCAAAAGAATCAGCTCAAGGAAGGTTTGATTAAGGTCTTTTAGATTATCCAAGAATTAAGTTTAATTCATGTAAATAGGCAGGTAGAGAGGGCGAGGGCTGGTTAATACATTACCAAAGAATGGAACATTGGCAGAAGTTAGATCATAATATTTTTCACATAAACCCAGG
The DNA here is from genome assembly GCF_047496795.1 of Chiloscyllium punctatum. Classification (NCBI taxonomy): domain Eukaryota; kingdom Metazoa; phylum Chordata; class Chondrichthyes; order Orectolobiformes; family Hemiscylliidae; genus Chiloscyllium; species Chiloscyllium punctatum. Next base: position 43,486,430 of record NC_092778.1, read on the forward strand.
AACATGAGAAAGTTTGAAGAGTGATTTGATGGAGTTGTATACAATTCCAAAGGAGCAGTTAGAAACTGTTTCCTCTGAGGGGAGTCCAGAATTAGGAACATGTCATCTTAAAGTTCAGCAAGTTGCTGGGCTGTGAAATCACAAAGTTGTTTTCATTAATGGATATCTGGAACTTGTCTCTTTAAAGCCGTGATGGAGGTTTGATTTTTGAAGTGTTGTCTAGTGAAGGGAAGTACAGCAGTCCTTGGTGATGTCTGTATTTGAATTATGTGATTATAAAACTCTAACTTGAATTGACACAGACAATTTAGTCTATTCATCTTATCCTTTACTATCATTTGCTTACTTACTGGCTTAATTGACTCTTTCAGATGCGGTTCTACATGTATTAGTGCCAAGACTCACTATTCTTACGCAATCGGATTGTATTTGGCAGCGAATCAGTTGGCGATTAGTGGAGAATGTGCCTGAACGTTGGATGGAGAACGTAGTTTCGGGTTTTGTCCGGTTATCAGCAGGGTAAATGTGGACTTCATAGAACATTGAGAGTCAGAGATCCTGAGAGTAGACCAACTGAACTAGCTTTCCCAACTTAAATACAACAACTACAAGCCATTTGCTACAAACCAACTTTCAGCCATGGCTCAGTGGCAACTCTGACATCACTGACATCACATGGTTACAAGAGCCATTGTGGAGAATTCAGCCTGAAATGTTCACTGTAGTACAAAGATAGTGCTACACTGTCGGAGGGGCAGTATGGGGGCGGCGCCGCACTGTCAGAGGAGCGGTATTGGGGCAGCACCACACTGTCAGAGGAGCGGTACTGGGGCAGCACCGCAATGTTGGCGGGGCGATATGGTGGGGGTGGGCTGGGGAGTGGGAAATCACTGTCAGAGGGGCAGTACTGGGCCGGTGCCACACTGTCGGAGGGGTGGTACTGGGATGGTACCGCACTGTCAGAGGGGCAGTACTGGGACGGTACCGCACTGTCAGAGGGGCAGTACTGGGGTGGCGCCACACTGTCCGAGGGGTCGTAGTGGGGTGTGCCACACTGTTGGAGGGGCATTACTGAGGTGGCACCACACTGTTGGAGGGGCATTACTGGGGTGGTGCCACATGGTCGGAGGGGTGATACTGGAGTGGCTCCGCACTGTAGGAAGGGCGGTACTGGGGTGGCGTAGCTCTGTAGGAGGGGCGGTATTGGGGCGCGCCACACTGTAGGAGGGGGCGGTACTGGGGTGGTGCAGCACTTGTAGGAGGGACGGTACTGGGGTGGCGCAGCACTGTAGGAGGGCTGGTACTGGGGCGGCGCCATACTGTCAGATGGGTGGTACTGGGACGGTGCCACACCTTCAGAGGTGCGGTACTAGGTACTGGGGTGCTGCTGCATTGTCGGAGGGGCTGAACGTTGGGTGTGCTGTTGAACCAAGGTCCCATCTTCCTTCTAAGTTAGATACACAAGATCCTATACAACTGGTCATTATTAATTGCTTAATGGGCATGCAGAGCTGAAAAATGTGTTGCTGGAAAAGCGCAGCAGTTCAGGCAGCATCCAAGGAGCAGGAGAATCGACGTTTCGGGCATAAGCCTGAAGAAGAGCTTATGCCCAAAACATCAATTCTCCTGTTCCTTGGATGCTGCCTGACCTGCTGCGCTTTTTCAGCAACACATTTTTCAGCCCTGATCTCCAGCGTCTGCAGTCCTCACTTTCTCCTCCTTAATGGGAATGCATGCTTGTAATTTGTCTTTAAACTTCTACTTTTTGTCTGGTAGGCCGAATGTGCTCTCAAGGTTGCTAGGCAACATCGTGCTGAAGAACAAGAAGGCCAATTTTGTTCTAACTCACAAATTCCTACTCTTGCAGTATCAGCTCAAGGTGTGTACTGACTCAGGAACAAAGGAGAGCATCAACATAATGTGTATGAGAGGAAGGAGTTTGGGGCGTAATTTGTCAGGTGATAACAGGGATTGAAATTTTATATGTCCACACCATGACATTTTTCGTTTTGGTGTGAGGGAAGTGGGTTTGCATTGAAGACGTTGACATTTATAGGGTGGAGGATGGATGGAGGAGTTTCTGCCGGGGCAGTGTTTACTGTTACTGTCTTGGAGCATGTCTGATATTATCTCTGTGATTGGTGCAGACATCTGTGTTACAAAACTTGCTGGGCTATCTGGCCGGTGAGAAGTCTCGAGGCTGCTTATTGATTGAGGTGAGTGGAGGTAAGGGTATTACACAGCCTTTCTGGGTAGTGGGTTTCTGATTGTTGGGGTGGTTGCAGCATCTTGGGGCATCATGGAGAATCTCTGGATCAACACAGTGGTAATCCTTTCATCTTGAATCTTTAGCCATTGGTGAGGTGGAGAGAGAAGCATGGAGTGTAGTTCGCATTCGCAGCAGCAGCTCCCCTGTTTGATGTACATTCTGGAGCTGAGACAGTAGCTCCTAAGTCCCAACATCATAATGAAGCATAGGAATTACATAAGCTCCTTGAACTGGCCTTGGGTTTTATGTCTTTGTCAGGTGCTTAAGAAGTTGTTGGAGACTTGGAGTAACAGCAGTGCTCTGAGACACACCCCGATAGAACAGCAGCTCTACATCAGCAAAGCCATTGTCATCATCCTTGCAGAACTCTCAGACTCAGAGATACAGGAACACAAAAGAGGTTTGTGTGGACAAGGGACAGCAGTAGGAGTGAGACAAACTGTGGGTGCATGTCGGCCCACAGGAACATGGCTGAGCGTGTTGGCCCATGGGAGCGTGTTGGCCCATGGGAGCATGGCTGAGCATGTCGGCCCACGGGAGCGTGTCAGCCCATGGGAGCGTGGCTGAGCGTGTCGGCCCACGAGAATATGGCTGAGCGTGTCGGCCCGCGGGGGTGTGGCTGAGTGTGTTGGCCCGCGGGAGCATGGCTGAGTGTGTTGGCCCGTGGGGGTGTGGCTGAGCATGTTGGCCCGTGGGGGTGTGGCTGAGCGTGTTGGCCCGCGGGAGCGTGTTGGCCCGCGGGGGTGTGGCTGAGCGTGTTGGCCCGCGGGAGCATGGCTGAGCGTGTTGGCCCGTGGGGGTGTGGCTGAGCGTGTTGGCCCACGGGAGCATGGCTGAGTGTGTTGGCCCGTGGGGGTGTGGCTGAGCGTGTTGGCCCGCGGGAGCGTGTTGGCCCGCGGGGGTGTGGCTGAGCGTGTTGGCCCGCGGGAGCATGGCTGAGCGTGTTGGCCCGTGGGGGTGTGGCTGAGCGTGTTGGCCCACGGGAGCATGGCTGAGTGTGTTGGCCCGTGGGGGTGTGGCTGAGTGTGTTGGCCCGCGGGGGTGTGGCTGAGCGTGTTGGCCCGCGGGAGCGTGTTGGCCCGCGGGAGCGTGGCTGAGTGTGTTGGCCCGCGGGAGCGTGTTGGCCCGCGGGGGTGTGGCTGAGTGTGTTGGCCCGCGGGGGTGTGGCTGAGTGTGTTGGCCCGCGAGGGTGTGGCTGAGCGTGTTGGCCCGCGGGGGTGTGGCTGAGCGTGTTGGCCCACGGGAGCGTGTCGGCCCGCGGGGGTGTGGCTGAGTGTGTCGGCCCGCGGGGGTGTGGCTGAGTGTGTCGGCCCGCGGGGGTGTGGCTGAGTGTGTCGGCCCGCGGGGGTGTGGCTGAGTGTGTCGGCCCGCGGGGGTGTGGCTGAGTGTGTCGGCCCGCGGGGGTGTGGCTGAGTGTGTCGGCCCGCGGGGGTGTGGCTGAGTGTGTCGGCCCGCGGGGGTGTGGCTGAGTGTGTCGGCCCGCGGGGGTGTGGCTGAGTGTGTCGGCCCGCGGGGGTGTGGCTGAGCGTGTTGGCCCGCGGGGGTGTGGCTGAGTGTGTCGGCCCGCGGGGGTGTGGCTGAGTGTGTTGGCCTGTGGGGGTGTGGCTGAGCGTGTTGGCCCGCGGGAGTGTGTCGGCCCGCGGGGGTGTGGCTGAGTGTGTCGGCCCGCGGGGGTGTGGCTGAGTGTGTCGGCCCGCGGGGGTGTGGCTGAGTGTGTCGGCCCGCGGGGGTGTGGCTGAGTGTGTCGGCCCGCGGGGGTGTGGCTGAGTGTGTTGGCCTGTGGGGGTGTGGCTGAGCGTGTTGGCCCGCGGGAGCGTGTCGGCCCGCGGGGGCGTGGCTGAGTGTGTTGGCCCGTGGGGGCGTGGCTGAGTGTGTTGGCCCGTGGGGGCGTGGCTGAGTGTGTTGGCCCGTGGGGGCGTGGCTGAGCGTGTTGGCCCGCGGGGGCGTGGCTGAGCGTGTTGGCCCGCGGGAGCGTGGCTGAGCGTGTTGGCCCGCGGGAGCTTGGTGGCTCATGGGAGCGTGTTGGCCCGCGGGAGCATGGCTGAGCGTGTCGGCCCGCGGGGGCGCGGCTGAGCGTGTCAGCCTTGAGTGCATGTTGGCCCACAGGAGTGTGCATGGGTGTCTTGGTGTATATTTGCGTGTTAGTGTCTTTGTATGCTTCATCAGACTGTTACTAGGGATGAGATTTTATGGTGGCATTTGGATTGTGGGAGTTAAGTGTTGAGGTTGGTCATGTGAGAGGTTGACGTGACAAAGGGGATGGATGGAGCAGTGTGAGCAGGTGATGTATTAATCAGTGTATCATGTTCTCTGGTGCTGTGTGTTTGTAGAGCTTCTCTCTGGGATGATGGCTGGGGTGGAGTGTCATCTGGACAGTAATATAGCCCGTGTTCGCCAGCTGGGGATGGCTGTTGCGGAATGCCTCAGTGCAAGGGTGAACTCTGGGGATCACAGACTCAAGTTCGAGGTAGGTCCCTCAAAGCTGTGGATACAAAGAGGAGGCCGTGTGTGTGGAGAACTTGTGCTACAGGGTTGGTGAGGTTTAACATATTGCCCCATAATCTCTCCACACTGTAAGACTAAAACCAACCTATCTTACACTTGACCCATTTGCCTCACTTAGGCTATCTTGAGAGAGTGAGCGATCAGAGGAATTTCAGAAATGAAGTTTGAGTTTGAACCTACACAGTACATTCTGCTAAAGGAAAGCTGTGTAGAATTTATAAAACACCTTATCAGTGAATGTTCCTCATTTTAATAATTCAAGAGAGGTGGGCAAAGAGCAAAAGGCTAAAAGTTCTGGTGAAGGATTCTGTCACCATATTTGGATATGAGTAACACCTCATCAAAGAAGCAGCACTCCTTGCAGTGCAGCAGTGAGGTGTCAGCCTGGATTATTCTGAGATAAGGCTCAAATCCATTGTCCTCTGATTCAACAGCTAACTTATAAACTCCATACAGACAGTGGGACTTTTGCTACATTGCAGAGACTGAGAAATTGGATCACTGTACACTGGCAATTGATCCAGGCTAATTACAAGGTCACTTAGCTCTCATCTAAATACCAGGAGATTGGTATACTTCTCTTGAGGTGTGTGTGTGTGTGTGTGTGTACACCTGACATTTACTATTCTTCCGAATGATCACTGGACCTGAAACGCTAACTCTGATTTCTCCACAGATGTTGCCGGACCTGCTGAGATTCTCCAGCAATTTCTGTTTTTGTTTCAAATTTCCAGCATCCACCATTGTTTTTGGTTTTTTGACACTGATCGTATATTGTTCAAGCTCATAATCACTAACTAAGCTCTAGCATGAATTTTGATAATCACACCTTTGTCTCTATAGTGGTGCAATGATTGACATGATGGTTTTATTCTGTCCTTCAGTATGCAGAAGATGATGAGTTGAGGGAGCTAAAGTCACTGTCCAACCCGAGGCACCTTTCAAGCTGGGAGGCCCCTCCGCAGCAGCACAAGTAAGTGAACTGTCGATGTTCAAAACATATTCACCCTACAAAATACAAACAAAACTACTGCAAATGTACAGCTTCTCATTCACTACATCTCCAGTTAACTTTAGCTGTGTAACATTTCCTCAGGCTGCTGATAAACCTGCCTGTCTGTTGACGTGCTGTTTGAGTTGTTGTCTCTGAAGTGCAGTGTTTCTGCAATCAGTGATCATTTAACACCCTGAGTATTAAATGTTAAATGAGAGGAGGGGTGCAGATGTAAACTAGTCCAGAACTTGATTATTCAAAGTGGAAACAATCCATTAAATTTTGCTTGTTACTCCACACACTCTTACCATTTTTTTGGCAGTCACAGTCTTTGAATCCTCTGGTGAGAATTTACCCATTCCCTCCACAATTTTGAAGCCAAGTTCTTACACTTTCACCTAAGGCACCTACTCATGAGTAAGAAACTTAATTCAGTGGGCAGATTCAAGGGTACCAGGACCGAAATCAATTTTCATTTATTTCTAGAGATGAAAGCTCACAGCTAGAGAGTGGACAGAGCTTGGCGGAGACCAGTCTGAATCCGGTGGAGAGCAGACAGAACTCGCAGGAGGTACAGGACTCTGAGTCAGCGTCTGAACTTGACAGGTCAGTAAATCCAGTTTTCATCTCTTTCCAGACTCAGCCATTGTCTTTTTCTTATCTTAACTAAAGGAGGTTACATTCTTGCCTCCTAAGGCTGGACATTTTAATGTTTAAACTCCATCTAGAAGGAGTAAAGTGCTTAAAGGAGCTCTGTACTGTTATTAAAGTGAATGGATATCTCTATCCACCTCTCCTTCTGTCCGTTTCCTGGCCTATCTCCTCCTTCCCATCTCACCCCACCATTACTCCAACTGCTCACGTCTGACTTTTTGTTTGCAGTGATGATGAACTGATTCCGTATGACCTATCGATTGACACTGAGCTGCAAAGGAATCGGGCCCCAGTCTACATCAGTGACAGTGTAGAAGGTAACCTGATACCCAGAGAAGGAGGTCACTGAGTGACGTACTGTGTCTGTCTTTGGGCGCACTGAGTGACTGTCTGTGTGTAAAGGGTCACTGAGTGACCAATCTGATGGGTTTGATCCCCCCTTCCATTTTTGACAACAGATTCTTGATGCTGCTTTTCCACCAATTAAATGGTATTGTCAGATTACTGTATGTTTTCTCCATTAACGTCTTATTCATTTAGCCTGCGCACTGATTTCTGATTGTTTTGCAGTCCTGATGACATCTGCAGATCCAGAACAAATTGAAATAACTTTGAAGGCTGTGGAAAACTTGATTAGAAAAAATCCAACTGCGAGTAGAGAGGTGAGGAAGAGTTTGGTGTTGGGGAGAAAGAAGGGGAGGGGTGATGACAGGATTTGATACCAAAATTATGAAAACTTCTGATTATGAAATGTACCTTACACTGATGGACACCTTGATCAGAAACTGAAATTAGGCTTCACACCAAACACTTGAACACAAAACCAGTTTAATAATAGAAGAAATGTATTATCGAGGGTCAGTGCTGCAGAAGTCATTCACAGCCCAAGGTTCAGTACAACAGGATTGCTGTCTTTTGGACAGTCATTTCTGAGGAACTGCCACATTGTCAGAAAGCCAGTACTGAAGGAGAACTTTAATGTGGAGAGCCAATATTAAGGAATGCTATACATTTGGGGGTCAGTACTGAGGGAACACCACCCTTTGGAGATCAGTACTGAGGAAATGCTGCTGTGTTGGAGGTGCATTAAGCTGTGGCCCTGTTTGTCTGTTCCGATAGTTGATATGGATTTTAAGCAGCACTGTTTGAAAAGCAGGAAAATCTGGTGTCACAGTTAACATTGTACATCCATCTGTTTATGCAGTATTCGGGATTTTTCTGCATAAGATAGTTTGGAAAAACTCATTTGACTCAGTTTGTCAGTACTATTTGTTATTCTTTTTCCGCAGATCAGTGTGCAGTTAACAAAGGTTCTTCTCCACCTTGAGGACAAGTTTAACATCTCTGGGTTCACGGGATTGCGACAGGGAGGGTTGGTGGCAATCACTGTCACTGACACAATTCCTGTAAGTACAGAGGAAGCTGCTGGAGAAGAAGCACAGTCTGTTCATTCCAGGGGTCTAGGGAAGTTACTGCACTAAACATATAATTAACATGTATTATAATCAATTACTCAGTGTTCTCACTCTACGTAGACCCCACTTGAGCTAAAATTGGTCTACTATTCCATTGTTTTGCATTGCTTCATTCTCATTGACCTTAAACTTTTCTTTACATTTTCCACTGCTTGACACACCTGTAACCTTTTTGGTTCGGGATTCTGACACTGTATTTCCTCCCATTGTGTTACCAGGAGAGTCTTCATCTACCTGGACTCTAGCCCTCCTAACCACCATGAACCCTACCCCAATACCCTATCCCATCCCAGTCACTGGAGTCCACCATTTCCTATGGGCTTCAATCTTCCTGCTGTCTCCCTGCTCCAAGCAATACCACTATCATCATTGTGGATCTGTCTCCTACCCACTCCCTCCCAGCTTGATAGGCAGTTTGTTCAGAGTCAAACCTTCCCCATATGGAATGAGTACTTCACCTTTTTTACCTCTATTGCAGGTCACTCAGTACCTTACCACAGAGTTCTATGCTGTGAATTATAGCCTGACTCAACGTCTGGACATCCTAGATGTGAGTGTTTAACTTCCTCCTTCACAAGTTAGTGCTTTAAATTAGTTTCGTGCATTTTTGGGAATTTTCTCCTGGTTCAACAACGTTTCGAAGAGTGTTTTGTCTTTCCTTAGGTCTTGGCACTGGCTGCCCAGGAGCTATCCCAGCCTGACAGCAGCCAAAGAGCAACCAATGAGAGCCCCTCCATTCAGCTCTTGAAATCGGAAACTTCTGGTGCATACAACCCCAGCCAGCAATGGAAGAAAATCATTGAGAAAAGGATAGAAAATAAGACCCGGCGCTTCACCAGAGTAAGCTCAGGGCTGGACTGGATTTAGAGTAGATGTTGGGCTGGGCTGAGTAAAGACTGGAGGGGACTGTGCATTGAGGGATTGAGAGCAGGGCCTGAGAGCGCTGCTCACTGTTTGACTGGATGTGTTTAACTGTGGATCTATCAAACATGTTTGTTGGGCCTGCAAAATGGAATGTAACAAGCCTGGGACAAGGCTGTAGGGCTTCTGAAATCCGAGGGCATACAGAACTCATGGTATTAGGTCTGACTCAACCTTTGTCTAACTTGGAGCAAACAAAAGGATGTTCATGAGCCTGTCTCTCTCTCTCTCTCTCTCTCTCTCTCTCTCTCTCTCTCTCTGACAAGTGGCAAATCCATCCTTTCCTCCCTAATTGTCTGTCTGTGTGTGTGTCTTTCTCTCTCTCTCTGTCTTTCCCCTTCTCCCTCCCTTCCCTTCTCTCCCTATCTCTTCTGCTCTGACACCAATTTAAATAGAATTTCCTGCTCTTGTATGATTGGTGAGATAATTGTTCATTTTCTCAGGGAGCATCAAGACCAGAACCCGAGGCTGTTCCCAATAGGCTGAGTCCAGTAGCCGGATATTTCTTCTTCCCTCTGATCAGGAACTATGACAGGTAATATATCTCAGTCTGTGAAGCTTTACAAGAATTTGTCTCTCCTTCGATTAATCATGGAAACCCCAAATTGACCAGCCTTTCCAAAATCAGTTTGTTGCAGCCTCCACAAAAGAACAATAATACGTTTAATTCCTCAAGTATTTGAAACAAATGACACATGCAAGTATTTTATGCCAAACTACAAAAGTGGCGTCAATCTGCCATTCTTGTGGCACAGCAGTAGTGTCCCCACCTTTGGACCAGGATGCCCATGTTCAAGTCTCACTTCCTCGAGAGGTGCATCGTAACATCTCTGAAAAGCAGCAGTTCCAGACAGCAGGCTGGAGAGGTCATAATTCCCGACTGGCTTTCCCTTTTCCACGGCTACCTTTGTGCTTGGATGTCCTTGGAAAAGGAGCATGTGGTATCCATTAATAGTCTAAATATCTTTAGAGAGAGGTGGACACTATAGGGATGGAGTGCCTTATTTCCCCTTTCAACTCCATTTTGATTTAATCCTTTGCCTTTCTTCCTCACCTTTGGTGATATTATGCAGGTCATTCTGCTATAACCCGACAGTTGCGTTACTGTGCAAACACGTGCTATACAAAATTGTTGTACGCATTCACCAGAAAGTCACACTGTTCAAACATCGTTCACAATTCATCAATCCTGTTACAGCCAATTTGCGTTATACCAGAGAGACCTGTACTCCCCCTGAGGAGCTTTGCAAGTAAATTGATAATAATTTGAAACACTGGTGATTTAGTGGTGAAAGATGTCGGAGAGAAAACCAGTAACAAGGGTGATGCAATAAAAAACAGTTCAGCTGTGTCTGGAAATATTTCTGGATATCAAAAAAAAATCAAGAGAAAGAGCAAGAAGCCTGAATGGAAGTAGGTTCCGAGGAAGAAAATTGCAGATTATGAGGTTGAGGAGAGGACTCTCTGACAGCCCTGATTGGTCAGTGCTCCAGCCCCAGAAGCAAGCCAAGCTCCTTGTGAACCCAAATGTCAGTTGTAGACTTATTACAGGTCAAGGTAATTATTCCACAGTGAGGGCCTGCAATTTTGAGCTTTACTCAGTACTTGTGGCGCAAGAAAGCCTCTTCGTCTGAAATTTTTAGGTTTTGCTATGGTCCCCAAGCTACATAGATAACTTTTTTAGTTCCAATTCACTCTGTACCACTGCTTTATTCCTGCCATTGCATTGACTGCTGTTCTACTCACTAGAATGGTGGGCGGCACGGTGGCACAGTGGTTAGCACTGCTGCCTCACAGCACCAGAGACCCGGGTTCAATTCCCGCCTCAGGCGACTGACTGTGTGGAGTTTGCACGTTTCTCCCCGTTTCTCCGGGTGCTCCGGTTTCCTCCCACAGTCAAAAGATGTCCAGGTCAGGTGAATTGGCCATGCTAAATTGCCTGTAGTGTTAGGTAAGGGGTAAATGTAGGGGTATGGGTGGGTTGTGCTTCGGCGGGGCGGTGTGGACTTGTTGGGCCGAAGGGCCTGTTTCCTCACTGTAAGTAATCTAATCTAATCTAATCTAATAGACTGACCACTGTTTTATTCATTCCAGGCCACAGACACCATTTGATTTCCTAGCTGAAGAATCTTTGATTATGGGACGTTTAATTCACACGTTGGCGATTATAATGTACTTTTCAGTGAATGCCCTGGTGAGTAATGGACCTGGGAATCGTGGTAGACCACAAAGAACAAGTGTTCGCAATCATTCATCGGGGACCTTAAGGCATAATTTTGGACTGTTTCTGATGCAGGATTAATAAGACAGTGTCCAACCCTTCAAATAGAAACACAGGTGCTTTGAGTATTAATGTTGAGAGGTATCATTGGAGAGTGAGCTGTGAGAGAGTAATCGGTGATTTTCTCCTCCCCTAGGTTGCCATTCACATGGGGAAAGCTCTGCTGGATTTCATCTGGGCTGTTCGATATCACACAGATGCGTAAGTAACTTCTTTGGTGTTAGCCCTATATGTCCTATCTGTGCTTTTACGGTTGATTCTTTGTCATTACTGCCATCTCTCTTCAGTTACACTTTGTGATTTTTTATTCCCCACTTGACTTGTCTCAAATCCATGTTGTCTTCTATCTCGCATCACTGTTCATAAGTAATCACATGTTGAATTCAGACGTACTGTTACACTGGATGACCACTTAGAGTCATAGAGATTACAACACGGAAACAGATTCTTCGGTCCAACACATTCATGCTGATCAGATATCCTAACTTAATCTAGTCCCATTTGCCCCCACTTGGCCCATATCCCTCTAAACTTTTCCTATTCATATAGCCATCCAGATGCCTGATAAGTGTTGTAATTGTGCCAACCTCCACCACTTCCTCTGGCAGCTCATTCAACACATGCACCACCCTCTGTGTGAAAAGGTTGCCCCTTATGACCCTAAATCTATGCCCTCTAGTTCTGGACTCCCCCAACCTAGGGAAAATATCATGTTTATTTACCCTATCCAAGCCCCTCATGATTTTATAAACCTCTATAAGCTTACCACTCGGCCTCTTACACACGAGGGAAAACAGCCCCAGCTTATTCAGCCTCTCCCCGTTGCTCAAATCCTCCAACCCTGGCAACAACCTTGTAAATTGTTTCTGAACCCTTTCAAGTTGCCTAACATGCTTCCAACAGGATGGAGACCAGACTTGGCCTCACCAATGTCCTGTACAGTTACAACATGACCTCCCAACTCCTGTACTCAGTGCTATGACCAATAAAGGAAAGCATACCAAACGCCGCCTTCACTATCCTATCTACCTGTAACTCCACTTTCAAGGAAATATGAACTTGCACTCCAAGGTCTCTTTATTCAGCAACGCATCTCAGGACCTTCCCATTAAGTTGCCTTTCCAAAATGCAGCACCTCACATTTATCTAAATTAAACTCCATCTGCCGCTTATTGGCCCATCTGATCAAGATCCCATTGTAATCTGAGGTAACTTTCTTTGCTGTCCACTACACCTCCAATTTTGGTGTCATCTGCAAACTTACTAACTACACCTCCTATGTTCATATCCAAATCATTTATATAAATGACAAAGCAGTGGACCCAGCACCGATCCTTGTGGCACACCAATCCTGTGCCACACCATTGATCACAAGCCTTCAGTCTGAAAGGCAAGCCTCCACCACCACCCCAGTCTTCTACATTTGAGCCAGTTCTGTATCCAAGTGGCTCGTACACCTTGTATTCCATGTGATCTAACCTTGCTAATCACTTGACCATGAGGAACCTTTTCAAACACTTTACTTAAGTCCATATAGATCATGTCCACTGCTCTGCCCTCATCAGTCCTCATTGTTACTTCTTCAAAAAACTCGATCAACTTAGTGAGACATGATTTCCCATGCATAAAACCATGACGACTATCCTTAATCACTCCTTGCCTTTCCAAATACGTGTACGTCCTGTGCCTCAGGATTCCCTCCAACAACTTGCCCACTACCGACGTCAGGTGCATTGGTCTATAATTCTCTGGCTTGTCCTTACCAACTTTCTTAAATAATGGCACCACGTTAGCAACTTCCAGTCTTCCAGCACCTCACCCGTGACTATCGATGATACAAATATCTCAACATGAGTCCCAGTAATCACTTCCCCAGCCTCCCACAAAGTTCTAGGGTATACCTGATCAGGTCCTGGGGATTTATTCATCTTTATGCGTTTTAAGACATCCAGTACTTCCTCCTCTGTAATATGGACATTTTTCAAGATGTCACCATCTATTTCCCCACATTCTATATCTTTCATGTTCTTCTCCACAGTAAATACTAATGCAAAATACTTGTTTAGCATCTCCCCATCTCCTGCAGTTCCACACATATGCTGCCTTGCTGATCTTTTGAGGGGCCCTATTCTCTCCCTAGTTACCCTTTTGTCCTTAATGTATTTATAGAATTCCTTTGGATTCTCCTTAACCCTATTTGCCAAAGCTATCTCATGTGCCCTTTTTGCCCTCCTGATTTCTCTCTTAAGTATACTCCTACTGCAACTATACTGTTCTAAGGATTACTTGATCTCTGCTGTCTAAACCTGACATATGCTAGCTTTTCTTTCTTTCTTGACCAAAACCTTAATTTCTTTAGTCATCCAGCATTCCCTACACCTACCAGCCTTGCCTTTCACCCTAACAGGAATATACTGTCTCTGGACTCACATTATCTCATTTTTGAAGGTTTCCCATTTTCCAGCCATCCCGATACCTGTTAACATCTGCCCCCAATCAGCTTTTGAAAGCTTTTGCCTAATACCGTCAAAATTTGCCTTCCTCCAATTTAGAACTTCAACATTTAGATCCAGTCTATCCTTTTCCTATTTTAAAACTAAGAGAATTATGGTCGCTGGCCCCAAAGTGCTCCTGACACCTCAGTCACCTGCCCTGCCTTATTTCCCAAGAGCAGGTCACGTTTTACACCTTTTCTAGTCGGTACATCCACATACTGAAGCAGAAAATTTTCTTAACAAATTCCTCTCCATCTAAACCCTTAACACTATGGCAGTCCCAGTCTATGTTTGGAAAGTTAAAGTCCCCTGCCATTACCACCCTATTATTCTTACAGATAACTGAGATCTCCTTACAAATTTGTTTCTCAATTTACTGCTGGCTATTGGGGGGTGGGGGTCTATAGTACATTCCTAATAAGATGATCATCCCTTTCTTATTTCTTAGTTCCACCCAAATAACCTCCCTGGATGTATTCCCAGGAATATCCTCCCTAAGTAGAGCCGTAATGCCATCCATTATCAAAAACGCCACTCCCCCTCCTCTCTTGCCTCCCTTTCTATCCTTCCTATAAACATTTGTATCCTGGAATATTAAGCTGCCTGTCCTGTCCATCCCTGAGCCATGTTTCTGTAATTGCTATAATATCCCAGTCCCATGTTCCTAACCATGCCCTGAGTTCATCTGCCTTCCCTGTTAGGGCCTCTTGCATTGAAATAAATTAAGTTTAATTTATCAGTCCTACCTCGTTTTCTGCTTTGTTCCTGCCTGCTCTAACTGTTTGACTCACTCCTTTTCGAAACTGTACCAGTCTCAGATTGATCTCTTTCCTCAGTATCTCCCTGGGTCCCATCCCCCACTTTACTAGTTTAAATCCTCCTGAGCAGCTCTAGCAAATCTCCCTGTCAGTATATTAATCCCCTTCCAATGCAGCTGCAATCCATCCTTCTTGTACAGGTCACTTCTACCCCAGAATAGATTACAATGATCCAATAATGTGAATCCTTCTCCCATACACCAGCTCCTCAGCCACGTACTCATCTGCTTTAGCCTCCTATTCCTGCCCTCACTAGCTCGTAGCACCAGGAGTAATCCAGATATTACCACCCTTGAGGACCTGTGATCTATATGAACTTCAGTAAGGCGTTCAACAAGGTTCCCCATGGGAGACTGGTAAGCAATGTTAGATCTCACGGAATAAAGGGAGAACTAGCCATTTGGATACAGAACTGGCTCAAAGGTAGAAGACAGAGGGTGGTGGTGGAGGATTGGTTTTCAGACTGGAGGCCTGTGACCAGTGGAGTGCCACAATGATCGGTGCTGGGTCCTCTACCTTTTGTCATCTACATAAATGATTTGGATGCGAGCATAAGAGGTACAGTTAGTAAGTTCGCAGATGACACCAAAATTGGAGGTGTAATGGACAGTGAAGAGGGCTACCTCAGGTTACAACAGGATCTTGATCAGATGGGCCAATGGGCTGAGATGTGGCAGATGGAGATTAATTCAGATAAATGCAAGGTGCTGCATTTTGGGAAAGCAAATTTTAGCAGGACTTAGAGTCATAGAGATGTACAGCATGGAAACAGACCCTTCAGTCCAACCCGTCCATGCCAACCAGATTTCCCAACCCAATCTAGTTCCACCTGCCAGCAGCCGGCCCATATCTCTCCAAACCCTTCCTATTCATACACCCATCCAAATGCCTCTTAAATGTTCCAATTGTACCAGCCTCCATCACTTCCTCTGGCAGCTCATTGCTTACACATATCACCATCTGTGTGAAAAAGTTGCCTCTTAGGTCCCTTTTTTTATCTTTCCCCTCTCACCCGAAACCTTATGCCCTCTAGTTCTGGACTCCCTGATCCCAGGGAAAAGACTTTGCCTATTTATCCTATCCATGCCCCTCATAATTTTGTAAACCTCTATAAGGTCACCCCTCAGCCTCCAATGCTCCAGGGAAAACAGCCCCAGCCCGTTCAGCCTCTCCCTGTAGCTCAAATCCTCCAACCCTGGCAACATCCTTGTAAATCTTTTCTGAACCCTTTCAAGTTTCACAACATCTTTCCGATAGGAAGGAGACCAGAATTGCACGCAATATTCCAACAGTGGCCTAACCAATGTCCTGTACAGCCGCAACATGACCTCCCAACTCTCGTACTCAATACTCTGACCAATAAAGGAAAGCATACCAAACACCTTCTTCACTATCCCATCTACCTGTGACTCCACTTTCAAGGAGCTATGAACCTGCACTCCAAGGTCTCTTTGTTCATCAACACTCCGTAAGACCTTACCATTAAGTGTATAAGTCCTGCTAAGATTTGTTTCCCAAAATGCAGCACCTCGCATTTATCTGAATTAAACTCCATCTGCCACTTCTCAGCCCATTGAGGTCAGGCTCACTGGTTTATAGTTCCCTGGCTTGTCTTTACTGCCCTTCTTAAACAGTGGCACCAAGTTTGCCAACCTCCAGTCTTCCGGCCCCTCACCTGTGACTATCAATGATACAAATATCTCAGCAAGAGGCCCAGCAATCACTTCTCTAGCTTCCCACAGAGTTCTCAGACACACCTGATCAGGTTTTGGGGATTTATCCGCCTTTAACCGTTTCAAGACATCTAGCACTCCTCTGTAATCTGGACATTTTGCAAGATGTCACCATCTATTTCCCTACAGTCTATATCTTCCATATACTTTTCCACAGTAAATACTGTTGCAAAATATTCATTTAGTATCTCCCCCATTTTCTGTGGCTCCACACAAAGGCCACCTTGCTGATCTTTGAGGGGGCCCTATTCTCTCCCTAATATTTTGTCTTTAATATATTTGTAAAGCCCCTTTTGGATTCTCCTTAATTCTATTTGCCAAAGCTATCTCATGCCCTCTTTTGCCCTCCTGATTTCCCTCCTAAGTATACTCCTACATTCTTTATACTCTTCTAAGGATTCACTTGATCTATCCTGTCTATACCTGACATATGCTTCCTTCTTTTTCTTAACCAAACCTTCAATTTCTTTAGTCATCCAGCATTCCCTATACCTACCAGCCTTCCCTTTCACCCTGACAGGAATATACTTTCTCTGGATTCTTGTTATCTAATTTCTGAAGGCTTCCCATTTTCCAGCCGTCCCTTTACCTGTGAACATCTGCTTTTGAACGTTCTTGCCTAATATTGTCGAAATTGGCCTTTCTCCAATTTAGAACTTCAACTTTTAGATCTGGTCTATCCTTTTCCATCACTATTTTAAAACGAATAGAATTATGGTCGCTGGCCCCAAAGTGCTCCCCCACTGACACCTCAGTCACCTGCCCTGCCTTATTTCCCAAGAGTTTGCACCTTCTGTAGTAGGTACATCCACATACTGAATCAGAAAATTGTCTTGTACACACTTAACAAATTCCTCTCCATCTAAACCTTTAACACTATGGCAGTCCCAATCAATGTTTGGAAAGTTAAAATCCCCTACCATAACTACCCTATTATTCTTACAGATAGCCGAGATCTCCTTACAAGTTTGTTTCTCAATTTCCCCCTGACTATTAGGGGGTCTCAGTTCAACCCAAATAACTTCCCTGGATGTATTTCCGGGAATATCCTCCCTCAGCACAGCTGTGATGCTATCCCTTATCAAAAATACCACTCCCCCTCCTCTCTTGCCTCCCTTTCTATCCTTCCTGTAGCATTTGTATCCTGGAACATTAAGCTGCCAGTCCTGCCCAACCCTGAGCCATGTTTCCGTAATTGCTATGATATCCCAGTCCCATGTTCCTAACCATGCCCTGAGTTAATCTGCCTTGCCTGTTAGGCCCCTTGCATTGAAATAAATGCAGTTTAATTTATTAGTCCTACCTTGTCCCTACCTGCCCTGACTGTTTGACTCACTTTTGTTCTCAGCTGTACCCGTCTCAGATCGATCACTTTCCTCACTATCCCCCTGGGTCCCACCCCCCCACCTTACTAGTTTAAATCCTCCCAAGCAGTTCCAGCAAATTTCCCTGCCAGTATATTAGTCCCCTTAAATTTAGGTGCAATCCATCCTTCTTGTACAGGTCACATCTACCCCCAAAAGACTTATACACTTAATGGTAATGTCCTAGGGAGTGTTGCTGAACAAAGAGACCTTGGAGTGCAGTTTCATAGCTCCTTGAAAGTGGAGAAGGCGTTTGGTATGCTTTCCTTTATTGGTCAGAGTATTGAGTACAGGAGTTGCGAGGTCATGTTGCAGCTGTACAGGACATTGGTTAGGCCACTGTTGGAATATTACTTGCGATTCTGGTCTCCTTCCTGTTGGAAAGGTGTTGTGAAACTTGAAAGGATTCAGAAAAGATTTACAAGGATGTTGCCAGAGTCGGTGGCTTTGAGCTATAGGGAGAGGCTGAACAGGCTGAGGCTGTTTTCCCTGGAGCGTCTGAGGCTGAGGAATGACCTTATAGAGGTTTACAAAATCATGAGGGGCATGGATAGGATAAATAGGCAAAGTCTTTTCCCTGGGGTCGGGGAGTCCAGAACTAGAGGGCATAGGTTTAGGGTGAGAGGGGAAAGATATAAAAGAGACCTAAGGGGCAACTTTTTCACGCAGAGGATGGTATGGGTATGGAATGAGTTGCCAGAGGAAGTGGTGGAGGCTGGTACAATTGCACCATTTAAGAGGTATTTGGATGGGTATATGAATAGGAAGGGTTTGGAGGGATATGGGCCGGGTGCTGGCAGGTGGAACTAGATTGGGTTGGGATATCTGGTCGGCTTGGACGGGTTGGACCGAAGGGTCCCTTTCCATGCTGTACATCTCTATGACTTTCTATATTCTCCCTTCAGAATCTCATCCTTTTCTCTTCCTGTGTGGTTAGTTCCAATGTGTACAACGACCTCCTGCTAGTCCCTCTCCCCTTTGAGAATATTCTAATCCTCTCCGAGATAGACTTGATCCTGGCAACAAGTAGGCAACACATCATTTTGATTTTTTGCTGCCGGCCACAGAAATGTCTATCTGTGCCTCTGACTAGAGAGTCCCTAAACAGAATTGATCACTTGCAACCTGATGTACCTCTCATTAAATTAGAGCCAGTTACGATACCAGAAACTTGGGCTGTTCGTGCTACATTCCCCTGAGAGTCCATCACCCCCTATATTTTCCAAAACAGCGTACTTTTTTGAGATGGGAATAGCCACAGGAGACTCCTGTACTACCTCCCTCTCCTACCTTTCCTGCGGATAACCTGTTTACCTGACTGTATCTGTGGTTTTTCTCTCTCTATATAACTGCCATCTATCACACCCCTTAGCTCCTGTAAATTCCTCATTGCCTCTAACTGCCTCTCCAACTGATCCATGCGATTGATAGGATTCGCAACCAAAGGTACTTTCTGCAAGCAAAATCATCAGTAACATGGAAACTCTCCCTAAATTCCCACATCTGACAGGAAGAGCACATCACTCTAATAAAGGCCACCTTTGCTTCTTCACATTCTACAGACCCAGAAAGTAGCACCATCTTATTTCTCGAAAACAAAACCGCCTCCATACTAACTTAGAACCTGTGTTTTATATTTTGAAAGTTTAATCAAGAGACCGTTCTCCACAAAACATGTAATCAGAAAAGAACCCACTCTACTCACTATTGTAGATTTACAGCAAGATTACACTTAAAAAAACTATGCACTTATCTGTTCCTGTGCTGTGAGCTCTCCTACACAGGTTCTTCCAAGGTCAGGTATTTGTTCATTTTTCCTAGATGCACTCTGATATCCAGAGAAACCTGAACTCAAAATAGCAAGGCAGAAACAATGCAGATTCATTGTTGTGTTAGATCGCAGAGTAGGTTTCTTTCACTGACCATGTAGTTTCTGCCTTTGTCTGTCTTCCTCCTTTTTGAAGTGCTATTGTTTGAGAAAATTCCAAAACAATGCAACAGCTTAGAAAATAGTTGCTGCTCTTGGAATTCAAGGAAATTACCTCCCAACACCTAAAATGCATCAAAAAAGGAACAGCTATTACAGTCACAATTTTTCCCATCCTCCACCTTGGATTACTCTTCTCCAGTGATCATTTGCAAGTTGTCTAGTCAGGACAGTCATTTGGCTAATGATACTCACTGATGGAACCTAGCAATTTTGGGATCAAGGGTGCATGATCCAAGTGGAGATCCAGGCAATAATGGTGTCAAGAGGTGGGATGGGAAGGGACAGACTTTCCTGCTTCCATAAATGCTTTCTGATGTCTTGCTCATATCTTCTTGAGCCTTTATATCTCCAGCCCATGTATATTCAGAGCTGAGAGTATTTTGAACAGCGTTTGGTTGGAAGACTACTGTTTTAGTGTGTGGACTGCATTAGTTGGGCTATTGTAGCATTGGCAGTTCCTCGTAGATGAGGTTGACTCTCTTCCACTGTCAGGCCGTAGGTGGCTGTGCAGACCTATATGGCTACCACAGGCTCTGTTACACTTGGGACAGGCAGTGGTTATGGGAAGGAGTGGGTGTGGCATTGTAACATTGCCCTGCTGGTTTTGTGCTGTAAGGCCTGTGATTAGAGCCCAGTATTGGGGAGGATAGTTAGCCAACTCTGAGGTCTCTATTGTTAATCTCTTAGGTACGTGCGGCAGGGCACACTGTTTGCTGTCTCCTCTGTGTTATTGAGTGTTCCCAACAACATCCTCCTGACTGAAGTTCCAGATGAACTCCTAGAAATTAGATGCTGGCTTGCAGGTGAGTCATAGAGATGTTCAGCATAGAAATGGACCCTTCGATCCAACTCGTTCATGCCAACCAGATATCCTAAATTAATCTAGTCTTCTCTAAAGTTCCAAATTCCACCCGGGTAATGCAGCAAGTCCAATATTAACACTCCTGCTCGAGGACATGGCTCGTTCCCAGGCTAAATTCTCTGGATGTATATGAGCTGAGTTTTCTCATCAGTGTCCTAAATACACAGAATGCAGGAGAAATTCCACAAGTTGAACAGCATTTGTGGGAGGGAGGAACAGATTTTGAGTCCACTATGACTCTTCTTCAGAACTGTGTCCTCAACTTGGACCTCAGCTGCTGCCAAGTAATGAGACAGAGATCAGTTTATGAATTAACGTTGAAACATTCAAACTCCACTTTTACATGAAGCATTAGAGAGCCATTGGTCCTTCAAACTATGCACACATCATTCTGCAGCTGGTCAAATGTGGCTTAGAGGGTAGCATTCACAGTCAGAAGGTTACAGTCCGACAACAGACAATTGATCACAAAATACACTTCACTAATGAGGGAGCATTGAATTGTCAGAGCGTTAGCAGTGAGGGAGCACTGCACTTTTTTTAATGCAACTTTAATCCAATGATCTATTTGTAATAGACATGCAATATATTTCCATAATCATGTTCTAAAGAACAGAATTCTCCTAAGTTGGGGCGATTCTAAACACACCTCTCTGCAGGTATAAAGGCTGACTGTTTGGGATTGGATCTTGGTTCCCCTTTGGTGGAGGATCCAACAACAGTGGGTATAGAAGTGCAGAAAGTATAATAAACGATATCAGTGCTACATCAGAGATGTGCAATGAAATGAGCTTTGGCTGGAATAATTGGAATTCCCCTGTCTGCCATACCCCATTGAAAGCCCAACATACTTCTGGATTGTGAGGTATGATCTGAGTCCTGAATGCTGTAGTGCCTGACTTCCAGTGTTGCAAATTTACCTAATGCTGTTACTTTCTTTCCAGATGTTGCTGAGAATGATGCAGATGAAGGTTGCCGCAGGTCAGCCCTGCAGAGTTTGCTTTTAATGGAAAACTTCAAGAAGAAACTTGGTGTTTTCACGGAATAATCTTAAAACTCAGGCTCAGTTCCATCAAATTAACATTTCTTGAAACTGTATCAGGGATACCTCCCTGTAATCAGATCACTGTAGCTGGAGTATGAGACACTGCTGAAGTGGAAAGCACTCCGTGAGTCTGGCCTTGAACAGAACATATACCTACAAATTGCAGGGTTTGTGTAAGAGTCAGAAGGAGAAAATACCAATAACTCAGTGTCCTTAGAGAGTGACCTCAGTGAGAAATCTGAACCAAGAACATTTTGTCTTCCTCATTCACTGGTAGTTACAGAATTATTGACTTGAAGGGCTCAGTGAAATGTTAATCTGACAACGGAAAAGACAGTCAAGGTCTGCAGTCTTGTATGTTGGGAAATTGTTACTTTTCTGACCTGGAGATACATTCATCTGTAATCATTGAGTCTGAGAACATATTTATTTGTTTTGCGAGAAGGTGCCGTTTTCACTGGCGCCACATCTCTCTCTCGCTCTCTCTTGGTAGTTCCTGATTCTGATGACCGCATCTGTACTTCAGGGAGGAACTGAGCAACAAGGAAAGAGAAAACCGTCTAAACCTACCCTAAACCAAGAGACAACAACTTAAATCCTAGCACAATTAATGCAACACTGCGTTGACATGTGAATTGCAGAGTTAAAATTCACACAACACCAGGTTACAGTCCAACAGGTTTAATTGAAAGCACTAGCTTTTGGAGCACTGCTCCTTCATCAGGTGGTTCCTGATGAAGGAACACCACTCCGAAAGCTAGTGCTTCCAGTTAAACCTGTTGGACTATAATCTGGTGTTGTGTGATTTTTAACTTTGTATACTCCAGTCCAACACCGGCATCTCCAAATCATGTGAATTCCAGGTTTGTGTAGATGAGAATCACATCATATGGTATTATTAATCCATTACAGTAGTGAACATCTACTTAACTTTGATCATTGTCCCACTTGGCTTTTTCTCTCTCACCTTTACAGCATTTATCTGCTAGGGAGGGGGCACAGCCGGCTTCAGTGCTAACGCTGGGAAAATTGATTTAAAAAAATTCTCACAAATTAGCTGCAAGCAGATGTCGAGAACCAGTCTGCTTTCAAAGTTGGGAAATTGTCTTTTGATCTGACTGACACACTCTAGGTTTTCATTATTTTCAAAATAAATGATCTTATTCTCCTTTTACCATGCTAGAGTTTAATTGCACAGTTTACATATTTTGACATGTTGAGAAATGCAATGCGTGCTTTACACTAAATCTGTGGAACTGCCTATTGCAGTGTTGGGCTTTGTCCTTTCATGGCCTTTACTTTGTTTCTCCTCCAGCTACTGTCTCCCCTGTTTAAGCAAACCTGTATCCTGTACCTACCCTTTCATGTGTAAATGTAGGCAGGAAGTAGCCACATCTTGACCTGTTCCATCCTTGGCATTACACTTAATTTGGTCATGCTGAGTCCAGTCTCTTCCTCCACCCCGACTGACATCAACACAACCCAGGCACGATCCTGGGATGGTAATCAACTTTTACCACATTTAGCAGCTATATTCTCTGTCCTGTGTTTTTTGAATAGTGTAACTTATTGCTTCTGAAACAGACCCTTCGGTCCAACCCGTCCACGCTGACCAGATATCCCAACCCAATCTAGTCCCACCTGCCAGCACCTGGCCCATATCACTAGAAGCCCTTCCTATTCATATACCCATCCAGGTTCCTTTTAAATGTTGCAATTGATCCAGCCTCCATTACTTCCTCTGGCAGCTCATTCCATACACATACCACCCTCTGTGTGAAAATGTTGCCCCTTAGGTCTCTTTTATATCTTTCCCCTCTCGCCCTAAACCTAGTTCTGGACTCCCCCAACCCAGGGAAAAGACTTTGACGATTTGTCCTATCCATGCCTCTCATGATTTTATAAACCTCTATAAGGTCACCCCTCAGCCTCCTACACTCCAGAGAAAACAGCCCTATCCTATCAACCTCTCCCTGTAGCTCAAATCCTCCAACCTTGTCAACATCCTTGTAAATCTTTTCTGAACCCTTTCTAGTTTCTCTTTCTCCTTTTCATTTAAAACAAAGAGCAGAGTGTTCCCAAACAAAAAGACTCCATTCCATTTAGCAGAAGTAACAGTACTTGGCATACGTAAGGACTTATAAAGTAAATAATCTCCTTTCTCCTTCCAATTAGTTCTCAAGGTAAGGTGTCAGTATTCAAATTAGCAGGAAATATGAGCCTATGCCGCTTGGATCCAGTGTCACCAGTTACAAGAGTTGTTTGTTACAAGACCTATTGCCTTACAGACAGAGCTGTCCAGGCTGTCAGAACATTTAACTCTGACTTGCCCAGAAACTGAAACTGTTTGCATTTCACCCTATGGCTCTAAAGCTGCAAATACCAATTCGTAAAAAATATGGAGAGGAATCAGATATTTATTTATTTCTGAATTTTGTAGTTTCAGGATGACAAGAACCCTTTCCATATACATAACCTTATGCTAAGATGAAAGAGTTGAAGAGCAGATATAGGTCAGCTCAGATACAGTGTAAAGCTCGTTCCACACTGTTGCCTTTAACACTCTCAGGGCAGGTTCAGTATAGGTAGATACAGTGCCAAGCCTCCTCCACCCTCTTCGAATAATATATACTGTTACATACTGTGCTATCAGCTACCAGGAGTTTGGGCTAAGCATTTTTCACAAAACCCTGTAACAGGCAGCAGACTCAGTAGCTTACAGCACAAGCGTCTAACCAAAGTAATGGTTAATGTCTAATCATAATGGCATTCAGTCTCTTAGGCAGGAGATTTAAAAGATGAGTCACTTTGATATTGACACAAGGTGTAATAGGGACTGAAATTGCAAGCCGCAACAGTGACCAGCACAACACCCTCAAACATACTCCACTGATTGGGAAGAGTCAATAATACAGAATAACTTTTTTGTAAATGAAGGTCCCAGATGAGCAACGGCTTTTAGTAGGTCACAATGCTGCAGCTGACAGAAACAGATGCCATTCCTTTATTTTATAACAAAGGGAGTATGTTCCTTCAGATTTATGCCTCGTCAATGGTGAGGTTCTATGGGGATTCCAGTGTTGGAAAACACTCAACAAAATAGTCTTTTACCTCTAGTACCCCTTTGCCTGTCAGACAAAATGAAGAGGAAATAATGAACTTTGCAAAGATATAAAAACATTCATACAATCTAACTCCTCAAAAATGTAACACTTGTATTAAAATTGTATTTTATTTCAATTAAACTGATTTTTATGACTAAAACCTTTAGTTATTTTACAATTGAAGTTTCAAGCATTAGCCCCCAAAATTTAAATTTGTTAATTCTAACATCAGGTAACTACATAGAAAAACATGCCCATAAAAATATACTTTGCAAGAGACTTCTCTTCCAGTATATACACCAGACTTACATTTGAAGAACGCAAGGACCAAATATCACTCCATCTCAGAAGAGTCCAAAAAATCTTATGCAGGAATCTGGGAGTCACCTGAAGTTCGAACCACCATTCCTAATAATTTGCTGAGTTTTCAGTTTGCTGATAAGTTGGTCAGATCTTGCTGTTTTGATTTGGATGAATCCATTGATTCAATCGAGCTAATGTCAGCCCATTCACATCTGGGTCATTGAAATACAAACCCACTCAAGGGCACCATTTACCCAGAAAAATCCACCCCAATAACTCAGGTACAACCCTGGGTTCAAGGGTCCCTGGTTGGACACCCCCTCCTCTGTATGGCAGGCTGAAATATGCACTTATTAACACTGGTAAAGGTTGAGCAGGAATTACTGCTCGTTTCTACCATTGAAAGCCCTTGAAATGGAGATAGATCAGTAAACTGGGAGGAGACATTAAAGCAGTCAAAAGTTATCACAGCAGTACCACTTCTCATTTTTATGAGAATTCACATGATAAATTTATGACGATCGGACTTGACTGGAGAATGATAGGGGCCGTGATCATTAACTTACTGAGTAATCGTTGCTGCAGAGCTTGGTCTTGGACGTGTCATCATAAAGGTGAGGCAACTAAGTATTCAAAACAGAGAAACTTTGGTGGGATTGTTCTAAGTGCTACAGCAGCTGACGTGTAACCAAGTATCCCTGAAGTAAGAGGCCAACCAGCGATGGCTGGAGGAGGATGGTCAAGATTCAGAAGTCTTTAATGGAGATCTAAACTCAAGAGTTGAAAAATCTAAAGGAATTCACCTCTGCCATACCAACCACCTTCCTTCAGTGGTGCTCCTGCCAACATGTGACTTCAATCAAACATAACTTCTCTCAAAGTAGAATACTCTGCAAGTATGGTTGTTATTGGCGGGACTGTCTTCACTTAAACAGTTCAATGTGATCCATGTTTTGACTTCAGAATCCATTTGTGGATTTTAAAAGCTATCTATTTGTAAATCAGACATGAGGGCATGGTGTGTCCGAGCGTCATCAGCTCCCTCTCGACAAAGTAAAATAAGATCATAAGGAAATGGAAGCAGGAGTAGGCCATTCAATGCATCAAGCCTGCTCCACCATTTAATAAGATTATGATTTATTTTATCTGTGGCCTTTTCTCCATTTTCCTTCCTGGCCCCCCACTCTGCATAAGACATCACAATAATAGACTACCTAATTCAACTTTCTGTTGAAAAGAATTCCAAATATTAATGACCTGAGAAGGGACAAAAAAAAACACCTCATCTCTATTTTAAACTCTGGTTGCAGATTCCCTGATGAGGGCAAAACAAGCTCTTAGCTTTATCCTCACTTTTCTTCAGAATCTTCTATGTTTCAATAAGATCTCTCATTCCTTTAAATTACAATGAGTATAGGGTCAACCTCTCTCTGCAAGAAAACCCTGTCATTCCCAAGAATCAGTTTAGTGAAGGTTTTCAGAACTGCTTTCAATGCAAGTATATTCCCCACTTATAGAAGAAAACCAAAATTGTACACAGTACTCCCAGTTGATATCACTAATCATGTAAAGGCATCTCAGGCACTTGGAAATGTATTATCTTAACTTTACACCATTTCAGAAAATACCTATCAAGTATTATATGATAGACATGACCTGTTTTGATAGGCTGGGGAAGATTCAGAGAAGAGAAATCTGGACAACCTCTGGATTTTGGAATTCAGCAGGTTTCACCAGGGAATTATGTTAGGTGGGATGAGACCTCATGAGTCATGTCTAAGATATTGGAAGTAGTGGGTAATAGGGATGTACACAGGTTGTTCAGTATGAACATAGTGTTAGGTGCATTAGTCAGAGGGAAATGAGTCTGGGTGGGTTACTCTTTGGAGGGTCGGTGTGGACTTGTTGGGCCAAAGGGTCTGTTTCTACACTGGAATTTAATCTAATGTAAACAGTGAACCCAGAAGTTTCATGATAAAATGAATCTCCAGTTAGTCTCTGAATTAGAAGAAAAATCCTGCAATGAAAGCAGTTAAAGAACTAAGTGAATATTTAACATAGAACCCCTACAGTGTGGAAACAGACCATTTGGCCCAAGTCTACACCAACCCTCCAAAGAGTAACTCACCACCCTACTATAAATGTACCCCTGAACACTGTGGGCAATTTAGTGTGGCCAATTCATCTAACCTGCACATCTTTGGATTGTGGTAGGAAACCCACACAGACACGGGAAGAATGTGCAAACTCCACATAGACAGTCACCTGAGGCTATAATCGAACTCAGGTCCCATGAGGCAGCAGTGCTAACCACTGAGCCACCATGCCACCTATAATTAGGAGAGGAATGATTGCTCAGTGTTGATGTAGACAATCAAGTACATTGTGATTCCCAACCTGCAGGAGTGAATGTAAATAGCTTCTGTTTTGGATAACATACAAAATTAAAGGGTATGATTAGATATTTTGTGGTTTTGCTCAAGGAGCTAAATTGGACTCAGACAAAAAAGGCCAAGGAAGACAAAGCATAAAGGCACCTTTCCCTATTGTCCCTTCTATCTGGAAGACAATGTTCAAAGCTATGCATTCAATACACAGCCTAAGGAGACCAAACTAGTGAAACATGTCTTCTCTGCACATTGAACTTTGAAATGTTGCATTGTACTCAGTGCTAATATTGCACTAAAGTGAGATGAGTGATACCCTGGGGTAACCAGCACCCAAGATTATGTGACCAGTGATCATTGCACCTGTTCCTGAGGCAGCTGAAGTTTTCTGGTTTGGTGATTTTCAACAAATGCATTGCAGACCGAGAACTTCCTATCTGGAAATATGTGAGCTGCTCTGAGACTGGCTGGAGGAGGTGGTGCCAGCACTGAGCTGCGAGAATCCACTGTGACAGGACTCCAGGCTAGTCATGGATCCCCTGTAAAGAGAAAGGCCATCTGTTACATCACGCTTATTATTGCCTCTCTTCCACAGCTCCTCCAATAACAGATCCAGATCATAAGTGCAGGACGCTGCCATTCAGTTTCTCAGGCTTTTTCTGCATCTCAACAAGTTCCCAACTAATCTGCATTTAACTCCAATTATTTCCCTTGGTTCTGTATCCTTTTAGACCCTCACAGAATTTTCAATATTTAATGATTTCAAAATAAATTGAATGGACACTTGCAGTAAATAAAGTTACAGTGCTAAAGGGACCAAGTCTGGGAGTTGAATTGACTTGACTGCTGCACTAGCTTAGGCCTCAGGAGGTTATTTGAGCTCAGAAGTATTACAGTCCTGACAAAGAGCAATAGGAATCTCAGCTGATTGCTGCAACTGCTGTGGACTCCTGCTCAGACTGTGGCTCAGAGATCACCTAAATATAGTTTTCTGCCTTGAAAACACTCTCCCCTAAAGGACACTTCTGAGCAGATGTCAGTGGGAACACACATCCTTACACCTGGAAGGTGAAGCTTCATCTAGGCATATTACTGAGGAATTGATCATTCAATAGGTTTTACAAACTCAGGATCCTTTTCCACCATGTTGCTTCTTTCTGTTCCCTGTCAGCCCATAGAGTCATAGAATCATACAGCACAGAAACAGACCATTCAGTCCAACTAGTCTATGCCAAACATATCCCAAACTAAACTAGTCCCACCTGCTTGCTCCTGGCCCATATCCCTCCAAACCTTTCCTATTCCTGATTGAAGCAGGAGAGTTGTGAAGGCCAGGGAGCCAGTTGAGGCAAGGAATGTGCATGAGCATATTCACCCACCTGAAATCTTCTGATGCCAGCACCTCAGTGTAAAACATGATTTTGCATTTGTGAGAGGAGACTTGTAAAGAGGCCAATACATCATCCACACGAGGGAGGTTTGAGGAGCCCGACCAGGGGCTGTGCATCTTCCACTGCAAGATGTAGAATCCAGGCCAGCGTGTCACGTGGGAACCCTGAAGGTAGAAATCATTTAATCCCAAAGTCAGCACAATTGCCAAAGCCATTAGACAACTGAAAGATTATAATCACAATAAAAATAAACTTGTTTTAAAATATGTTCTCCATTCTGCCTGTGGGTCAGCCAAGACTCAACAGCATTACTCTCACCTGACAAGAGTTTGTAGGATCAAAGACTGCTCCAGAAATTTGAGCCCCCATGTTTGACAGCCCCAGTGCAGTCTATCTGTTTGTAATTAGCCATTATCTGTTAAGGATGTAGGCACCTCTCTACTTGTTTAAGAGACACAAGAGGTTATGGCTTGAGGGGCACTAACCTGCATGTCACGGTTGATGAGGAATCTCTTCCATTCTTATCATTGGTTATGAACACATTAAAAGAATTAGCAGGTATTTCAGGGGCAGGATGTTGCTCACTCAGTCACAAGACCTCTCCGTGCAATATTGAAATAGAATCTAGACAGAGTTTGATGAGGCAAGAAAAGCAAAGGAAGAGACAAGGGTAAGAGAAAGATAGTGAAGCAAGTGGAAAAGAGAAGGGTATTGAGAGAGGCAATTGTAAGAGAAGGGATGGGAGGAAGAGGTAAAGAGCAGCCACATAATCTAGAATTCTGTCCATCTCCTGTAAAACACTCCTTAATACCCTGTTCTCTGACCTAGCTTCATGGTGTCTCCTCCTAATATATCCTTTTTGGCTTGGTATCCTTTTCTCAGTTACGCCTTGGGTTTTTTTTTCATCTTAAAAGTGTTATGTTATTAGAAGTTGTTGCTGTTGATATAGCAGTGTTTGAACTGAAGGGAAACTGAGCTCCTCTGAGTCACTGAAACCAAAAGAGTTTAAATATTAATGTCAGGAAGGTCAGTGGGAATTCATCCGATACTTAAAGAAATTAGAAAAGTAATTGGAGTCGTGAATGGAATTTTCCAGTTCACCAATTCCTGGGGTATCGTATGAGGAGAATGGAAAATAGTTTAAGTTCCAAGCAGTCACAATCATCAACTATTTCTGATCTGTAGTTTGAAAAACAGAAATGAAAGTGCCTCAAATGTTGTGCATCAAGCTGACAGACATTAATGATAGAGAAAAAGCATAGTCTCCAACAGTTACCCAGCATCAATATCCTTGGAGAGAAGGTACTGCAGACAATATTAGAATGCAGAAATATTTTGGTCTACACTATTAAATATTATGTTAACTGGTATTATGGGACTGTAAAAGAGCTGATGTACAGACCTGAACACTCTCTCCTTCTCGGCAGATGAGTGGTGTTTCCACCGGGCTATAGTCCACACCTAGAACCCAGTTCTTCTCTATTAGTTGCACATTATTCCCAATGGGGAGGGGAACCAGTGGGCTTGCTGAATCCTTGCGACTGATTTGAGGTGCCCGCTTGGAATGAAAGATGTTAAAAACCACATCACCCTTGAGAATGTCAAAGTCCCAGGTGATGACAGATGAGGCCTCAAGTATTTCAATCAACTTCTGCAAAAGTAAAGCAAACTAGATTGAAAGCCAGGCTGAAAGAGGAGCACATAATCACAGTAAAGAAGCTAACTCACATAACATAGGTGAAAACTTCATGGCATATAGAATTCAAATATTGATGTTCCTAATTGTTCTACAATATAAATATTAATCACTGTTTAGCCATGAAATTACTGCTTATTTAGAAGAGTAAGGATAATTCACTGTATAATTCACACAGTAACTGTTCATTTGACTGTCTAAGGACTTTTCAGTGTAACAGTTGAGTTACTGTTTATTCAACAAGCTAACTGCAAGACACAATGACAAGCCGTGCACTGTTTATGGCAATTTATTACCTCATGTGGGCCTCCTTTGACAACAGTGGCTGACTGATAAATAGTTTCAGTCCAGAGTTTGATTTGATCTGCATTTTCTAACATTTCCTCTGTTTGGTACAAAGACTTGGGAACCATTCCTCCTTCTGGGATATTACACTGTAAGAAGCATTGGGATAATAATGAGTGACAAAATATCACAATCAAACACACCCTTCCTATAACCTTTATACATTCTATCTGCCAATTGTAAAGTCCGTATCTTTTTAATTTTCATTATTTTTGTTCATGGATTGAAATGGAAAAAGAACAGCTTTCAAAACCAATGATTACTGGGAGATTGGTGCATGTTTTAAAAGCAAGTAATCTGACAATCGTTGTAACTACTGTTTACAGAGCTACTTGTTCAAGCTGCAGTGAAAGCCTAGTTTGAAGCTAAGCCAAAACTAAGAGGTGTGAGCAAATGGATCTTAGGCTGGCAACATATAGCTGATTGGTCTGTGGACTAGTGACTAGTTAGCAATTACAAAGACCTTCTGTCTGATAGCAATAATGTGAATGACTCCAAGCTTAGGCATGTGATGCTGCCAGAACTGCTAAGATTTTATAACAGCTTCTTTTTTTGATTGTGTGTGAGGATGTAAATGCTTGGCAGAAACCATTAGGGTGGCACAGTCGCTCAGTGGTTCGCACTGCTGCCTCACAGCACCAGGGTCCCAGGTTCGATTCCAGCCTCGGGCGACTGTCTGTGTGGAGTTTGCATGTTCTCCCCGTGTCTGCGTGGGTTTTCTCCGGGTGCTCTGGTTTCTTCTCACAGTCCAAAGATGTGCAGGTCAGGTGAATCGCCATGCTAAATTGCCCATTGTGTTAGGTGCATGGGAAATAGGTTTGGATGGGTTACTCTTCGGAGGGTCGGTGTGGACTAGTTGGGCCGAAGGGCCTGTTTCCACACTGTAGGGAATGTAATGAATGTAATGTAAAAAAGAAACCTCTGGAGGAGAAGGAGTTGTAAAAAGCATCTCAAGTCTGAAGATAGCTGATTTCCAGTTGCTGTGACTTTTAATTGATAAGTCAAAGTTTTTTTAAGTGGAAACCAGTCACCCTGTGCCTTCTCCAAACAAGTGAATGAATATGGAGAAGGGGCTCTGATCAGCACAAGGATCATATCAGCAAACATTGTTGATGGGGATTACTGAATTGCTTTCCTAAAAACCCATGTTTTGTTTCCTGCTTGTTTTTGTCTCTATATGTGTATAAAACGAGAGTTTATAAGAGGGTTAGAATTTTAAGTGATAGAATTACATATTGATAGTTCATAATTAGGGTTACAGGAATCGGGCAGAGCTGTGAGTCTGGATGGGATGCTCTTCAGAGGGTCGGTGTGGACTTGATGGGCTGAATGGCCTACTTCCACACTGCAAAGATTTTATTCTATTCTATAATTGTTTGTCTGTACCTAGATCCTATTTATTTGTAATAGACATTTTTTGTTAAGTCCAGAAACCTGGTCGATGCTCTCTATCAACCTGGATCTAAAAGCCAGGTAAATTGGAAACTTTTGCAAAGTTTTACAAAATCTATGACCTTTGAAATGATGCTGGAAATAGCATGGCTTCCTTTCCAGTATGCTACCTCAATGAGTCTTGGTATAATTTACTCTGTTTCCACAGTTAACATAAAGTGACCTCTATCATAGACTCTACCCAGACATTTTGCAGCTGTTTTGATTTGAAGGTTGATCGTTGCCAAGAGCTTTCCACAGTTATCACATTATTACCACAGTGATAACATCATCCCTTAACAGATTGAACCGCACTTCTCTGCCTTCCTCTCCACCCTCACTAATGTCACTATCCCCAACCCAGTGCCACCTCACTAACCTCAATATCCCCAACCCAATATCATCTTCACACTGCTTTAACTGACCCTCCACAACAGCACTTCATACCAGGCAGTCTCCACCCAGGAAGTCAGGAACAATTTCTTTGTCGATGTAATCAATAAGCCCTCCTGTACCCTGATAGTTGTTGCCACTGTAGATGAGGAATTTCTGACGTGTGTTTTCATTGATGAATGGATTGACCTAAAGAACAGAAAGAATCAATGAGGCGCATCAGGGTCTCTGTCTAATAACAGGATATCCAATCAAACTTGCAGAATTCAAGGTAATCCAGACAGTTTTTTCCCTCATTTGTTCATGGCAAGTGGGTGTCACTGGTTGTCAACTCATCCCTTGTTGCCCTTGAGAAGGCGATGGTGAGCTACCTTCTTGAATTGCTGAAGTCTGTTTGATGCAGATACACCCACATGGACATTAGGCAGAGAGCTCCAGAATTTTGACTGAAAGAACAGCAGTATATGTCAAGGTCAGGATGGTGTGTGGCTTGGAGGGGATATTGAAGATGGTGGTTTTCCCATGTATTTGCTGCCCTTGACCTAGATGTGAATTTGGAAGGTGCTATCTCTGTCCCTCTATTCATTCTTGAAATGTGGGGATCACTGGGCTAGTTGGCATTTACTGCCTTTTCCCTTATTCATACAGAGCTTGATATAATGAACTGATTTGCTTGGACATTTCAGAGGCAATTAAGAATCAACCATGTCAATATGAGATGAGAGAAAGTGAGGACCGCAGATGCTGGAGAGTCAGAATTGGAAAGTGTGGCACTGGAAAAGTACAGCAGGTCAGGCAGCATCTGATGAGCAGGAAAGTCGACGTTTTGGGCATAAGTGATGAAGGGCTTATGCCCAAAACAGTCAACTCTCCTGCTCCTTGGATGCTGTATGACCTGCTGTGCTTTTCCAGCACCATACTTGGACTCAAATATGAGATGAGGATCACATATAAGCTTAGATCAGGTAAACCCAGCAGATTTCCTTCCCGAAATTAGCTTTGCTTTTACAACAATCCAATAAACAGCAGTCTTTGTTTTTGATAGATTTATAGAATTGAGTGCGTTAAAATCAAAGTGACGTGCTGGAATATGATTTCACATTCTCTAGTTTACTGGGTCTGGTGAAACTGAATCACTTTGTTACGGTGTCCATATCACACGTCAGATGCTGTGGCAGTGACACAATATTTAAAACAGCATAAAAGTAGCCCAGTTTTCGAGACAGAAGTTTTCAGGTTTGTCCTGGTCCTTGTAAAGTTAGCTGGCCTAGAGGGAGGGAAAAATCAGCTAAAGGCACTATTGCTGCTGCTCAATGACGTTTGGAGGTGATTGAGTATGTTCGGATAGTGAATAAGAAAGAGCTTGTCTGTAATGCCTCCACAGTCCTGTTGACACCATCTGAGCTCTAATAAACGGGCACTTGTTGGATGTAAAGGGGCAGGAGCAGCATCAGTTTGTGACTCACCAGTGTCCAGAGAACAGGAAAGACCCGAGGTGCTCGGAGAATCAGCAGCCGGCCTAGTGTCTCCGGGTAGTTTGCTTCCACCACCTCAATGATCCTCAGCAATGCTTTCACTCCCGGCCGCCACAGGTGCCTCATGTTCAGTCCTTCCAGGTCAACCAGGCAGGTCCACGATCTGCTCATTCAATCAAACACCCGAGTTATTCACTGCCCCAACATTGATTGAATATCAACAATTAGGAAGCTGACCAGTAAAGAATATGCCAATTCCAGATATCGTGGACAGATCTTCATGGCTCGGCTTCATCACTGAGGTTTGACTCTCCTCCTCTCTCATCCATTCTCTCAGCATCTCCTAGCTCTTATAGCTAGGCTCTACATTATCCCCTACCATCCCATATTGTCTCAGCTCCCTTCTCTTCCTCAATATCCCAGTCTATCACTCCTGTACCTTTCTTCTGTCAGCTATACCACCTTTGACTCCATTGTCCTCTCTGGGCGGAGCAGGTAACGGCTGTCTGATGGTGTTTTTTTAAGTCGCGGTATAGTCCAGTTATTGTTTTTTTAACGGCTAAAATTTAAAGTTTTTTTTAAGCGCCTAGCAGACCCGGAAGCTGGTGTCGCGCTAGCTTACCTGGGAAGGTTTTTTTTCTTATAAAAGCGCGCAGGCGAGGAACCCGAGGCACTACAGGGGTAGAGCCTCCCACCCACACTCCTCCTCTAACCTAATAATACGACCCGTTGTGATAAGCAGGTAAGTGCTGCTTTTTGCTTGTTTGTTTCTTTAGATCTAGTTTTTAAAGTTTACCTTTTAGAGGGATGGCAGCGAAGGCAGTGCAATGTTCCTCTTGCAACATGTATGAGGTGAGAGAAGCCATTAGTGTCCCTCCTGATTACACTTGCAAGAGGTGCACCCATCTCCAGCTCCTCCAAGACTGTGTTAGGGAACTGGAGCTGGAGTTGGATGAACTGCGGATCATTCGGGAGGCAGAGGTGGTCGTAGATCAGAGCTTTAGGGGAAGTAGTTACTCCGAAAGTTATAGAGAGGTGGGTGACAGTGAGGGGGAGTGGGAGGAAGCAGCCAGTGCAGGGACCCCCTGTGGTCATTCCCCTCAAGAACAAGTATACTGTTTTGGATACTTGTGGGGGGGATGACTTACCAGGGGTATGCAACGAGGTTCAGGTCTCTGGCACGGAGCCTGTCCCCGTTGCTCAGAAGGGAAGGGCGGAGAAAGGTAGAGCGATAGTTATTGGGGACTCAATAGTGAGGGGCACAGATAGGCGGTTTTGCGGGGGCGACAGAAACTCACGATTGGTATGTTGCCTCCCAGGTGCAAGGGTACGTGATGTCTCTGATCGTGTTTTCTGGGTCCTTATGGGGGAGGGGGAGCAGCCCCAGATCGTGGTCCACGTTGGCACCAATGACATAGGTAGGAAGAGGGGTGAGGATGTTAGACAGGCTTTCAGGGAGCTAGGTTGGAAGCTCAGAGCTAGAACAAACAGAGTTGTTGTCTCTGGTTTGTTACCCGTGCCACGTGATAGAGAGTCGAGGAATAGGGAGAGAGAGGAGTTAAATGCGTGGCTACAGGGATGGTGCAGGAGGGAGGGATTCTGGTATTTGGATAACTGGGGTTCTTTCTGGGGAAGGTGGGACCTCTATAAACAGGATGGTCTACACCTGAACCTGAGGGGCACCAGTATCCTTGGGGGGAGGTTTGCTAGTACTCTTTGGGAGGGTTTAAACAAACTCTGCAGGCGCATGGGAACCTGGAGTGTAGCTTTAGGATACAGGACCTTGAGTGTAGGGAGGTTAGGAACATGGCATCGGTCTCGAAGGAGGGTGCCTGTAAACAGTGTGTATACTTCAATGCCAGAAGTATAAGAAATAAGGTAGGTGAGCTTGCAGCATGGGTTGGTAACTGGGACTTCGATGTTGTGGCCATTACAGAGACGTGGGTGGAACAGGGACAGGAATGGCTGTTGCAGGTTCCAGGGTTTAAATGTTTTAGTAGGGTCAGAGATGGGGGTAAAAGAGGGGGAGGTGTGGCATTGCTTGTCAAGGATAGTATTACAGCAGTAGAAAGGGTGATGGAGGAAGACTTGCCATCTGAGGTAGTTTGGGCGGAGGTTAGAAATAGGAAAGGTGAGGTCACCCTGTTAGGAGTTTTCTACAGGCCTCCTAATAGTCCGAGAGAAGTAGAGGAAAGTATGGCGAGGATGATTCAGGAGAAGAGTGAAAGTAGCAGGGTGGTTATTATGGGGGACTTTAACTTCCCAGATATTGACTGGGAAAGCTACAGCTCAAGTTCGTTAGATGGGTCGGTGTTTGTCCAATGTGTGCAGGAGGGTTTCCTGACACAACATGTAGACAGGCCAACAAGAGGTGAGGCCATACTGGATTTGGTTCTAGGTAATGAACCAGGCCAGGTGTTAGACTTGGAGGTAGGTGAGCACTTCGGGGGCAGTGACCACAACTCGGTGACTTTTACTCTAGTGATGGAGAGGGATCAGTGTGCACTGCAGGGCAACAGTTATAGCTGGGGGCAGGGAAATTATGATGCGGTGAGGCATGACTTAGGATGCATGGATTGGAAAAATAGGCTTCAAGGGAAGAACACAAATGATATGTGGAGATTGTTCAAGGAACAGCTAATGGGTGTCCTTGATAAGTATGTACCAGTCAGGGAGGGAGTAAAGGGTCTTGTGAGGCAGCCGTGGTTTAACAAGGAATTGGAATCCCTTGTGAAAGGGAAGAGGGCAGCCTATGTAAAGATGAGGCATGAAGGTTCAGTTGGGGCGATTGAGAGTCATAAGGTAGCCAGGAAGGATCTAAAGAGAGAGCTAAGAGCAGCGTGAAGGGGACATGAAAAGTCCTTAGTTGGTAGGATTAGGGAAAACCTAAAGGCTTTCTATAGGTATGTCAGGAAGAAAAGGATGACTAGGGTAGGTATCGGTCCAGTCAAGGATAGTAGTGGGAAGTTGTGTGTGGAGGCGGAGGAGATCGGTGAGACACTAAATCAATACTTTTCGTCAGTATTCACTCAGGAACAGGACATTGTTGCCGATGTGGATACTGAGTCACAATTAATTAGAATGGACGGCTTTGAGGTATGTAGGGAAGAGGTGTTGGAAATTCTGGAAAGGATGAAAATAGATAAGTCCCCTGGGCCTGATGGCATTTATCCTAGGATCCTCTGGGAAGCTAGGGAGGAGATAGCGGAGCCATTGGCCTTGATTTTTATGTTCTCGTTGTCTACAGGAATAGTGCCAGAAGACTGGACGATAGCGAATGTGGTCCCCTTGTTCAAGAAGGGGAGCAGGGATAGCCCGAGTAACTATAGGCCAGTCAGTCTCACTTCTGTTGTGGGCAAAGTCTTAGAGAGAATTGTAAGGGATAGGATTTATGAACATCTGGATAGGAATAATGTGATCAAGGATAGTCAGCATGGTTTTGTGAAGGGCAGGTCGTGCCTCACAAACCTTATTGAATTCTTTGAGAAGGTGACCAAGGAAGTGGACGAGGGTAAAGCAGTAGATGTGGTGTATATGGATTTTAGCAAGGCATTTGATAAGGTACCCCATGGTAGGCTAATGCAAAAACTACGGAGGTATGGCATTGAGGGTGCATTAGAGGTTTGGATTAGGAATTGGCTGGCTGGAAGGAGACAGAGGGTAATAGTTGATGGTATAGGTTCATCTTGGAGCGCAGTTACTAGCGGTGTTCCACAAGGATCTGTTTTGGGACCATTGCTGTTTGTCATTTTTATAAATGACCTGGAGGAGGAGCTTGAAGGCTGGGTGAGCAAGTTTGCGGATGACACGAAAATCGGTGAAGTTGTGGACAGCGAAGAAGGATGTGGCAGGTTACAGCGGGATATAGATAAGTTGCAGAGCTGGGCAGTAAGGTGGCAAATGGAATTCAATGTAGCTAAGTGTGAAGTCATTCACTTTGGTAGGAGTAACAAGAAGATGGATTACTGGGCTGATGGTAGACTACTTGGTAGTGTGGATGAGCAGAGGGATCTTGGTGTCCATGTACACAGATCTTTGAAAGTTGCCACCCAGGTAAATAGTGCTGTGAAGATGGCATATGAGGTTCTGGGCTTTATTGGTAGAGGAATTGAGTTCCGGAGTCCTGAGGTCATGTTGCAGTTGTATAAGACTCTGGTATGGCCTCATCTGGAGTATTGTGTGCAGTTTTGGTCGCCATATTATAGGAAGGATGTGGAGGCATTGGAACGAGTGCAGAGGAGGTTTACCAGGATGTTGCCTGGCATGGTAGGAAGATCGTATGAGGAAAGGCTGAGGCACTTAGGGCTTTTCTCATTGGAGAAAAGAAGGTTTAGGGGAGATTTGATAGAGGTGTACAAAATGATTAGGGGTTTAGATATGGTTGACAGTGAGAACCTTTTTCCGCTAATGAAGTCAGCTGTTACTAGGGGACACAGCTTTAAATTAAGGGGTGGTAGGTATAGGACAGATGTTAGGGGTAGATGTTTTACTCAGCGGGTTGTGAGTTCATGGAATGCCCTGCCAGTAGCAGTGGTGGACTCTCCCTCTTTATGGTCATTTAAGCGGGCGTTGGATAAGCATATGGAGGTTATTGGGCTAGTGTAGGTTAGGTAGGCTTCGGTCGGCGCAACATCGAGGGCTGAAGGGCCTGTACTGTGCTGTATTTTTCTATGTTCTATGTTCTATGTCCTCTCCCAGCTTGGAAAATCCCTGGTTCTCTGGCCTTGTGAATTAACTCCACAATCAGTTGCTAACAAACTGCAACCACTCTCCTAGATTTTCACCCACCTAGCACCCACGTCCTGATCTCCTGTGCAATTAACTCAAAACTTTATATCATAATCTGATAGTTATACACAGGGGATTCACTGAGAGTTGAAAATAAGGAAAAGGGAGAGTGAATGAGGAGGCAAGAGTGAAAATGCTTGAGGACCTGTATCAGAGAAAATGGCAGTAATTTCAGGAACAATGAAAGAGGTGGGGACTGGAAATTGAGGGGATACAAAACGGAAGGAATACTAACGTGATTGGGCGACCAAAGACTTTGGTATTCTCTTCACACCTCTTCTGCCCATCTTCATTAATTGATAGAACCTGGAAAGAGAGGAATATGTTTTATTGAAGATTGCCAACTGTACTGGGCAAGTGCTGAGGCCTTAGGGCACAGTCTGATCCAGGCATTGCCTGCTTGTAACTGAACCTGTTGTCTATAGCTCCTTTGTGAATCCAACCCATTGGCATTGAGTTGTCTAATGACACCAAAAAATCAGTGTGGAAGTATTCGCTTCTCAGCTACATATTATCATGGATATCTCATCATCATAACTCATCATCATTATTTTAATGTAAATTCCCTCCTCCTCACTAATTGACAACAACAAATTATGTTTCTATAGCAACTTCAGTGCAGTGAAACAGTCCAAAGAACTTCACTGGTGCAATTATCAATCATGAAGACCAATTAAGACAGGTAGTGGCAGAGGTAATTTTTAAAGATCATCTTAAAAGGAGGAAATTGGTAGAATTGAAGAAGTTGGGGAGGGAATTCCCTATGTGTAGCCACTAATAGCAGAGCAATTAAGATCACTATGTGGTAAAGAGGTCATAATTTGGGTTGAGGACATACTGGTCAAGAAGGAAACCAGATCAAGACCTTCCTTCAGGCTCAGGCTTCTATGTAATACTACTTAGTCAGAGAGTCAGAGAGATGTGCAGCACGGAAACAGACCCTTCAGTCCAACCCGTCCATGCCGACCAGATATCCCAAGCCAATCTAGTCTCACCTGCCAGCACTCGGCCCATATCCCTCCAAACCCTTCCTATTCATATACCCATCCAGATGCCTTTTAAATGTTGCCCCTTAGGTCTCTTTTATATCTTCCTCTCACCCTTTGCCCTCTAGTTCTGGACTCCCCCACCCCAGGGAAAAGACCTTGTCTATTTACCCTATCCATGCCTCTCATGATTTTATAAACCTCTATAAGGCTTGTGCTTTCTTAACAACCCTATCCACTTGGGTAGCAGCTTTGAGGGATCTATGTACTTGTACACCCAGATCCTCTGTTCCACCACACTGCCAATATGGACTTCAGTAAGGCTTTCATTAACAGGGGGATCGAGTTTAAGAGCCGCAAAGTTTTGCTAAAGCTCTACAAGTCCCTCAGCCTCCGAAGCTACAGGAAAAACAGCCCTGTTCAACCTCTCCCTATAACTCAAATACTCCAATGCTGGCAACATTCTTGTAAATTTTTTCTGAACTGTTTCAAGTTTCACAACATTCTTCCAATAGGAAGGAGATCAGAATTGCATGCAATATTCCAACAGAGGCCTAAGCAGTATCTTGTACAGCTGCAACATGACCACCCAAATCTTGTACTCAATACTCTGACCAATAAAAGAAAGTACACCAAACACCTTCTTCACTATCCTATCTACCTACAACTCTACTTTCAAGGAGCTATGAACCTGCACTCCAAGGTCTCTTTGTTCAGCAACACTCCCTAGGATCTTACCATTAAGTGTATAAATCCTGCTAAGATTTGCTTTCCCAAATTGCAGCACCTTGCATTTATCTAAATTCCACCTGCCATTCCTCAGCCCATTGGCCCATCTGATCAAGATCCTATAAATCCAATTTTGGTGCCATCCGCAAACTTACTAGCTGTATCTCTTTTGCTCACATCCAAATCATTTACATAACTGACAAAAAGTAGTGATCCCAGCACTGATCCTTGTGGTACTCCACTGGTCACAGGCCTCCAGTCTGAAAAATGACCCTCCACCACCACCCTGTCTTCTACCTTTGAGCCAGTTCTGACCAGTTCTCCCTGTATTCCATGAGATCTAACCTTGCTAAACAATCTGCCATGAGGAACCTTGCTGAACGACTTACTGAAGTCCATATTGGCAGTGTGGAGGAACAGAGGATCTGGGTGTGCAAGTACATAGATCCCTCAAAGCTGCTACACAAATGGATAGGGTTGTTAAGAAAGCATATGATGTTTTGGCTTTCATTAACAGGGGGATTGAGTTTAAGAGCCGCGAAGTTTTGCTACAGCTCTACAAGTCCCTGGTGAGACCACACTTGGAATATTGTGTCCAGTTCTGGTTGCCCTACTATAGGAAAGATATAGAGGCTTTGGAGAGGGTGCAAAGAAGGTTTACCAGGATGCTGCCTGGATTGGAGGGCTTGCCTTATGAAAAAAGGTTGAATAAGCTCGGACCTTCCTCTCTGGAGAGAAGGAGGAAGAGAGGAGACCTGATCGAGGTGTACAGGATAATGAGAGGAATGGATAGAGTCAATAGCCAGAGACTTTTCCTCAGGGCAGGATTGACTGGTACGAGGCATCATAGTTTGAAGATATTAGGAGGAAGGTATAAAGGAGACGTCAGAGGTAGGTTCTTTAGGCAGAGAGCTGTGAATGCATGGAATGCGTTGCCAGCAGTGGTGGTGGAAACAGAGTCATTGGGGACATTTAAGTGACTGCTGGACATGTACATGGATAGCAATGAGTTGAGGGGCGCGTAGGTTGTTATTATATTTTAGATTAGGATTAAACCTCGGCATAACATCGTGGGCCTCTGTGCTGTACAGTAGCGCCCCAAATTACGAACTTAATCCGTTCCGGGACCCGATTCGCGAACCGAAAAGTTGGCGAACTGAATCAATTTTTCCTACTGTTCGGATAGCGTAAGAATGCTTGGACGGCTGTTCACAGCTCACGCGCCAAAGACGAACTGAATGAGATCACACGGGGCTCGAGAGCTTTTGCGTTCAACAAGCGCATGGCAAAGCAGAACAACAAAACCACGTGGTCGCACACAGGCTTTTTGCGTTCATACCTTCGCTCGTACCTTGAATTTCGTACGTACGTTGAAGCAAAATTTTAGGTACAATCCTGTTCATAAACCGATTTGTACATGAACGGGGTCATTCGTTATGTCGAGGCGTGACTGTACTTTTCTATGTTCTCTATGTTCTATATAGATCTCATCTACCGCTCTGCCCTCATTAATCCTCTTTGTTACTACTTCAAAAATCTCAATCAATTTTTTGAGACATGATTTCCCATGAACAAAGCCAAGTTGACTATCCCTAATCAGTCCTTGCCTTTCCAAATACATGTATATCCTGTCTCTTGGGATTCCCTCCAACAACTTGCCCACCATCAACATCAGGCTCACTGGTCTATAGTTCTCTGGCTTGTCCTTACCACCTTTCTTAAATAGTGGCACCACGTTAGCCAACCTCCAGTCTTCTGGCACCTCACCTGTGACTATCGATGATACAAATATATCAGCAAGGGGCCCAGAAATCACTTCCCTAGCTTCCCACAGAGTTCTAGGGTACACCTGATCAGGTCCTGGGGATTTATCCACTTTTATGAGTTTCAAGACATCCAGCACTTCCTCCTCTGTAATATGGACATTTTTTCAAGATGTGACCATCAATTTCCCTACATTCTATATCTTCCATATCCTTTTCCACAGTAAATACTGATGCAAAATACTAGTTTAGTATCTCCCCCATTTTCTGCAGTTCCACACAAAGGTCGCCTTACTGATCTTTGAGGGGCCCTATTCTCTCCCTAGTTACCCTTTTGTCCTTAATGTATTTGTAAAAACCCTTTGGATGCTCCTTAATTCTATTTGCCAAAGCTATCTTATGTCCCCTTTTTGCCCTCCTGATTTCCCTCTTAAGTATACTCCTACTGTCTTAATAATCCTCTGAGGATTCACTTGATCTATCCTGTCTATACTTATTACACATTAAGACTAAAAATTACAATACATGGTAACCAGAGACGTACCATCTTAATGCCTTATTATGGAAAGAGTCGTGGCTAATACTAGTCAAGAGTGCGGTGCTGGAAAAGCACAGCAGGTCAGGCAGCATCCGAGGAGCAACAGAATCGACATTTTGGGCAAAAGGTCTTCATCAGCAAAATGCTTTTCTGTGTATGTTTCTCTCTTCCTACCCAAATAACTCCACCCACGTTATGTACTATGAGAATACCTCTGTGACATAATTGTAAAGTTGCTCCAGGATCCTAAAACCATACACAATGAATTTTGAATTCTGAACAGAAATGCAGAGAGATGCTGAACATTTGGATAAAGGAGAAAAAAATCTTTGCAGTAAATTGGCTCTGTTGCTGTAGTAAGGCATGTCATCAGATTAATAATCCAGACAATGAGAGTTCACATCCTATCATAAACCTTCTTCCTGTTTAAAAAATAAATCTGTTCTAGTCAGTGTTTTAAACCAGCCTTAGAGAACCATACATGGCAGATTAACCAAAATTATACTGAAATTAATATGGTTACATTCTGTGGACAGATTTCACAGACTGGTCTTGTATTTTCTCAAGTATAGAAGATTAAGGGATGATCTAATTTAATTAGTTCAAATCATCCCAAGATTGTGCAAATAGAGAGAGGCTATTT
This sequence comes from Chiloscyllium punctatum, assembly GCF_047496795.1. Lineage (NCBI taxonomy): Eukaryota > Metazoa > Chordata > Chondrichthyes > Orectolobiformes > Hemiscylliidae > Chiloscyllium > Chiloscyllium punctatum. The sequence continues at coordinate 43,529,808 of NC_092778.1, forward strand.
CCTTCAATGAAGAAGTACAGAACAAGGGGGTATAACTTTAAATTAGAGGCAGGCCTTTCAGTATTGATGCCAGGAATACTTCCTCCCACAAAGGGTAGTGTAAATATGGACATCTTTCTGTCAATAAGCTGTTAGATGTCAGTGCAAATTTCAGAATGCAGATTAATGGGTTTTATAAGATATTAAAATTAAATAAAGTTGATACCTAATTGAATGACAAAATAAACCCGAGGGGCCGAATGGCCTCCTCATTTTTTATGTTTCAGTGAATAACACTGGCCAAGGATTACTAAGCACTCTCGACTAAATATCACTGACTCACTTACGTGTCGTAGAATGGCCTCCTCCCCCACGGCTTTCAGCAGCCCCTTTGTGTCCATCTGTCCCAGCCGCAGGATATATAATGGCCGGCCATCTTGGTCATGGAAAAAGAAGGAAATCAAGGTTTGAGTGCAAAGCTGCAGCCCCAGCACAAGATCCCCAAGAATGATCAGCTTGTCACTGATTGGCTACTAGTAACCCTCCAGAAGTAGACAGGTAGCTGCTTGGCACCACCTTAAGGAATGTGAGTGTTGTGTTGAAATGTTTATAATATATATATTATAGCTTTTGAAAGCTGACTATTAAATTAGAGGCAAGAGGAATTTTGTTCAGTTCCACGAAGGTATTTTAAAAGGCGTGAAAGTAATTCTAGAACAGTAACCTAAATATATCACTGCTAAAAAATCATATGACTGCTTGGACGAACCCTATAGTATTACTTGATAAGATGTTGATACTGGCCATTTTGATTTCAGAGCAGAAGAATCAAGATTTTCAGTTCAGTTTAGAAGAGCCTGAAGTTCATTTCAGAGGGTAGAAGAATTTCTTCGAGCAGGGCAACCAGGTTTTTTCAAGTTCAGAGGAACCAGTCACCTCAACAAAAGTCTGTGTAGTTTCCAAGGCAGAAGAACTAGTATAAAAGTTTAAAGTTGTTAGAACTGAGAAAGTTTAGAATTGTGAAGGGTTCACACCTGAGACTCAGAAATAAATTGTAAAATTATCTCCACAGTCAATGGTAAGGAACCTGAAAGGAGTCAGTTAAGTTGAAACTTAAGGAGTTGAGATAAGGTTGTAATTTCTGTGGATTTAATTCCCCAGAAAAGTGTTAGGAAACAGGTTGAGATTTTATTTTGCTTTTTGTGTTAGGGTCTTTCTAATCTGTCTGCTATATCTATAAAACTTGGTTTGTTTGTGTTTTTATCTCTCTTTTGTGTAATAAGCTTATGTTCTAAGGAACATCTGTCGTCTCACATGAAAATGTCTCATCAAGTAACCACCATGTTAACTAAAAGGAAATTAATTACTTGATCCATCAAGTCAAAGTTCATTCTGGGATCTGACTTGTTCCATGGTACCAACTGGGATCATAATAGTGGGTTAACAAGTACCAGTCCTATCAATGATTTTGTGGGGTTTTTAGCTCGATTTTCTGTGACCATTGAAGAGGAATTGCCCATTAGTCAAAGGAATTTTGCCTTTGTCTTCAAGGCAAAACGCGGGAGTCTGGTAATGAAATGGGTATAAACAGGCTGAATCTGGGACAGGTTTGACAAACCATACTTCTCAATCCTATTATTCTCATACTTTCATGTAATGAAGGCTGTACCTTTCATTTAAACCCACAGCACACAGAATTGTCAAACAAAATACTGAACAATGACACCACTTGCATACAGACCCTCACAAAACCTTGCTGTTTGACATGGAGGCAACACAAACCCCAGTCTACAAGCAATGTCTAAAAAGGTAAATGTTCAATTAACAGGAAAAGAAGTCAGCTCATGAACAAGGGAGGAGCCACTAATATTTTGAATCTATGTTCCAGTATTAACCTGGATCCTCCCACATTCCATGAGAGTGGAGTCACACTGGGACTTCAATGTAAGAGGCGGCCCTTGGACCACTCCCATTGAGCTAAAGCTTGGCTCCCAGTAAAGATTCTGGATTAGTGGTGCTGAAAGAGCACAGCAGTTTAGGCAGCATCCAAGGAGCTTCGAAATCGACATTTCGGGCAAAAGCCCTTCATCAGGAATAAAGGCAGTGAGCCTGAAGTGTGGAGAGATAAGCTAGAGGAGGGTGGGGGTGGGAGCTCCCTACCCCCACCCTCCTCTAGCTTATCTTAGATTACTTAGATTACTTACAGTGTGGAAACAGGCCCTTCGGCCCAACAAGTCCACACCGACCCTCTCCACGTTTCAGGCTCACTGCCTTTATTCCTGATGGAAGGGCTTTTGCCCGAAATGTCAATTTCGAAGCTCCTTGGATGCTGCCTGAACTGCGGTGCTCTTCCAGCACCACTAATCCAGAATCTGGTTTCCAGCATCTGCAGTCATTGTTTTTACCTCCCAGTAAAGAGTAAGTAGCCTGAAGGATTACCTCTGTCATGATAATGCCAGCCTCCTGTATAATAGTCAACCAGTACTTGTGGTGGTCTCCACACCTGGAGAATGTAATCCACCTGGTATTGTTTGCGCCAGGTAAGTGATTGACACAAGATCTCTCGTGCCTTTTCAATATTGAAATCCCGAGCCCGCAGGAAACGCAAAATATGTTCATCTTTGGGAATCTGGAAAACACAACAGCAACAGATTCTGTTATCACTGCCTTCATGGCATTTACGTCATTTGCTGGGTTCACAACTCAACACTATTCACTGCAAGACCCACCAGCACAACATTTTAAAAGGTTTATTCACTCACTGAACAGATGATCTGCTTATACAACAATATTCAGTCTACATACTAGTATTGCCCCTGCATCAATGCAGATAAAGGACTCCTGATGATACAGTCAAGTCATCCTTCTGTTGAAATTGAGAACTCTGCACATAAGAAATCTGACTCATTATTAACACATCATTGGAGACTTCATTTTGAAAGTACTGCAAGCTTGAAATCCAAACCATTCTGCAGAATGTTATTCGTTTCAACTCAGTCACTCTGAGGCAAGGCCACAGAAAAGACAAGTCTCAATTCCCTCCTGACTTTAATTAGTTCAGAAGTTACTTACCCTGTCCAGTGAAATATTTGTAACATTCAAGGGAACAAATTAGTTAAATGACACATCAAACACATGCAAATCATTGAAACACATATGTATGTGCTCCTCTGATTCCTTGTGCATTTATGGGCATGTTTATCAGGTTTTGAGTGTGTGTTTAATGATAGAGTGCAGGTTTTTCTGAATGCATGTACATTCAATAGATGATCTTCAGGAAGAGGTTCAAATAAATGGGTCTATGTCCTCCTGATGACCAGAAAATGAGAGACTAAGATAAATAAAAGACTGTTATTGGCACAGAGCATGCCATGTAAGGATGTCCATCCAAGCCATTAACTTTTATCCAATGAGACAACACATTAAGAGAATTAAAGCTAAGGCTGTTCTGCTTAGAAATTTAAAGCGACATATCAGGTGTTGACTGGAGGACACAGCAACAGTTGAATTTGAATCCATCTTCCAAATATTACACACTAACTCTACCAGGCAATGCTAAACTCTGACTCGCGCTGACATGCAGCAAATACACACACAGAAAATATTACCTTTTCTGGCTTCCAATCACCTGCCTCAGACTATAAAGAGCACAGAGAAAGACATGACTTAAGGTGTGGTCTTTTGACTGAGATGAAGACAGAATTCCAAAATTAATTCACACACGTCATTGCTCAGTGTTAATAAAGCAATCCATCGGTGTACTTGCATCGAGCATCTTTTGCTTTAGGCTATCTCTTCCTAAAATGAACTAGGTAAATCTCTAGAAAATTCAAATGTTGAAGGGAATGTGTCAAAATTCCAAATATTCAGGTACCTAACAAAGATTTTAACCATTCATCAGGCTTATTTATTCTTCCATAAAATAAGGAACTGCTGGTGCTAGATCTGAAGAAAGGTCACTGGACTCGAAATGTTAACTCTGATTTTCCCCACAGATGCTGCCTAATCTGCCAAGTTTCTGCAGAAATCTTTGTTTTTGGTTCATTTTCTCTTCTGTCTATTTTGACATTCCAACACTATTTCTGGACATGGATGTAAGTGGTTAAACCTCAATATAGTCAGGATGTCCTGATCTTGGCTCAAAAAAGACCCTTCCACCATGATTACAGCATGGATACATGGATACATTTATCCTGCCACTTCTATGTCTTGGTTCTAGCTCTAAGGAAGGTTCGGGACACATTGTATTTCCCAGTCACCACGATTCAGGGTCCATTTTGTCTATGCATGAGCTATCCTAGAGTTCCTGGATTCACTGTACTCATGTTAAATGTCCAAAACCATGCTACTTACATATACATGTCCAGAGCCAATTTCAATATTATCCTAGAGATCCAAACCCTATGTACGTGTATGAGATACTCTAGAATCATTCTTTTCAGTGTATTTGATATAGTAGAAAATAAACAAAAATTAAATAACTTTTCATAAGTGCATGACATCCAAATGCCATTCATAGTCAACAAAGTATTTATAAAAGGTACTCACTATCCCAGTGTAGGAATTGTGGCAGTCAATGTACATATAAACAAACAAAATAAAAGCAGCAGTGGGCCATTCAGTTCCTCTAGCCTGCTCCATCATTCAGTAACTCATCTCTGATCTGATTGTGACTTCAACACCACATTCCTCCCTAACTCTGATTGCATTTTTCTCCCTTGTTAGTCAAGGTCTGCCTCTCTTAAAAGTATTCCATGATCCTGCCTCCACTGCTCTGTGGGGAAGGGAATTCCAAAGACTGATGACTTCCTGAGAAAGAAAATTTCCCTATCTCCATTCTAAATGGGAGAACCCTCTAATTATAAACTGAATTCCCTAGTTCCTGTTAACACTCTTTCAATAAATATCTAGTTAAGTCACCTCGGGGAATTCTATGTTTCCATAAGGTCACCTTACATTCTTAAAAATCTCCAGATGCTACAAATACAATGAACTTATTTCCTAGATTAAACGTGTACCCACTGGAACTATGCACTACAAATTCTGGAGGTCCTGCATCTATTTTGTCTAAGAAAACATAAGTTTCTGGCAAACAGGCATGATTTTGTCAGGAGACAATGACAATTGGGAATCTGTTCAGCATCACTTGTTGTTTGTGCTTTTTACAAGAGTATGTCTTCTAATAATGTTCTTCAGTTTACTGCTGGCACTATGGTATGTATTCAGGTGCTGAGTATAAGAGGCAATGAATTCAAAGAGAACAGACCAATTAAGGGGAAGGTTTACGGAATAGAGTGAATTTTTAATACAATAGATTAGGAAAATGCAATCACGTAAACAATATCCAGGTCTCAGCTGCAAAACGTTTGAAAAGAAAATAACATGTGGGCGATGATTGACAGCTCAGTGGAATATCTAAAGAGCAGAATGTAATTCTTAGTGTGGCTAATCATCAATGATGTTATGGTTCAGGAAACTGACTATCTGTTTTAACACACTTATGAGGTCATGTTTTAATTGCAACACCCATGTCCTCAAGCTCAAAATTTCCAAGACCTAAGGAAATCAGTTTTGCTCACTTATCAACTAATATTTGATTTGTTTAATTGTATTGACTTTTGTTGAGCAGAGATAGGTTTAGCCCATCACATACCTTGCCTTTGTGTGTTTCTTGGAGCCACTGTCGAAGCTGGATCAGGCAGCTCTCTTGCATGGGGGTCAGTTGCCCCAGGTAGCGTTCAATGTAATCAGCATCGAGCTTGTCGGCTAAAAAACATGGATATACCCAATGCTGACTGTTGTCACTAAAGAATTCAATAGACAATATTATTCATTGCGGTCTGTGCACTAAAAAACAGTGTCTCATAGGAAGCTATTTTGGAACGTTTAAATCTCAAAATATTTAAACCTGGTCATTTCACTTGAGTTTTCTATCTGCTGATCCCATTGTGCTTTGGCAAAGGGAAGTAATTTTCCAAAGTAAACAGAGGAGTAGGACTACTTGGATCACTCTTTCAAAGAGTCATTAAAGACATGACAGGCCAAATGACCTCCTTATTAGATGTATCAGTCTACAAGGTTCTTGCTATAATTCAGATCAAACTGAGTTTCTAGCTTTAAGAGTCATGCTTGTGACACACACAAACACAAGGGTATATTGCCACTGTACATCACTGCCATTATGCTAGATTAGTCTCATGCAATGAGTGACCCACTGTTTTGCAAAACCATTAACAATTTATATATTTACATATTGAATAGTTGAAACCTATTCAAAGTTGCAAAGATGAAGTTTGGTCCTTTGTTCTTTAATAGTGCCAGTAGTTCACCATACTCATTAAACTGTTATGTTTCTATGTTACTTGAAACTTATCTGCCAGGGAATTGAAAAATATCATACTCTGAGTGCAGAAACCTACCATCTGGTGTTATGGGCAATGTCTCCTGCCCACACAGGCTAGTCAATGGTTCTTTGGTACTGCAATGTGCCAGGAGCTCTGATGACTCTACCCTGAGATCCGGCAATGGTGCCATTGCTGGTCGACTGTTCTCTGGCATTGTTTCTGTTGTGGCGACAGTCGCACGAGGAGTCCAGCGGGGAATGTGTTTGACACCCTGTGCAGTCAGTTCACTCAGGTAGTGTTCAATAACTTCTTTACCCTGAAATGTGACGGAACTGGCTATAAATACTGTGCCTTACGTTTCATAAAGGTTTAGTTTAGCAGCACTAAAGCACTTTGGGCAACAACCATTCAGCACTGAAACAGTACAAAGTATTTTCCTTATTGCTGCTCACTAATTTACAAACAGCTAAATTGTTATATTCACCCAGAGGATACAGCTTTATCAAGGGTTTATGTCCAGCTCCTGGATTTGAGCCTTTAATCTAGGCTGCAGTACTGAGGAGGTGCTGTATTGTTGGAGCTGCTGTCTTTCAAGTGAGATGCAAAACCAAGGCCTCAAGTGCCTTCTCAGGTGGATGTTAAATATCCCACAGTCACAGTTTTAAAGCAGAACATTGGGGCTCTCCTTGGTATGCTTGATAACACTTATGCTGCAAGCAGCACTACTTACACAGTATTTACACCAGATTTACTGGTCATCCATTCATTTATTGTTTGTGATATTTTGTTGTACCTAAGGTCAAAGAAAATCAGCATCAAATTCAGCTGCAGTGCCCATGTATCTGAATAACTTTCCATTTACGCTCACTCATGAGAAGTGGGCACTGAGTGCGATGTCCAAACATTACTGTCATAGGTGAAGTGTATCCTGAATGCAATTCAACAGACTGGACTTGGCCAGTTAAGTCCTGACAAATGTTCTAAGGAGTGGAGGTGGCCTGCTGATTTAAAGATGTGGCTGAAATCTGCCCCTCAGAGGAGTTGAACAGACTGAATGCCTTGAATAGAACTAAACTGCTGGTAAACAAACAAATCATGTTGTTGGAACCAGAACTAAGTATGCATCAAATCCACTTCAAAAAGGCCAGTACAGACAGAAAATATCCATCAGAGATTCTGGGCTATATTTGAGTCTAGATCCAGTAATGTACTGTATGTCCACATTCCTGTAACCCCCCAACTTCTTGCCCTCCAACTCAGTCACTGAAGACAGAGGGTAGAACAGGAAAGTCTCTTACCCTTTTGATGTTGGAGGTGTACTGTCTCATTGCAATCTTTTCCACTGTACTTTCAAACCCAAAGAAAGATCTGATGTCCAGCGATGCAGACTGCTCAAAACAAGTCCATTCCTCATTGTCAGGATGAACCTGGATAAAGGAAATCAACACAGACACATTTAAAATTAATATCCAAGAAATTCTCCACTCAGCACCAGCACTAGCCCAGCTGCCCATCCATATAAAAACTGTTGGTTCCATTGCATGGGAATAGTACATGCAGACAGTGTTTAGACAATATGCAGACAAACTGTAGGCAGATTAAACAAACTGTAAGCAACCAAATTGGAAACCAACAGTAAGTATGATAAGTGTACAAATTACACCATCATAATAAAGCATCTTTAACGCAAGTAAACATCCCAATATGCTTCATAGGAGCAATGTGAATATACAACAAAATATGACGCTAAGGCACCTAAGGAACTCTTAGGGCAGGCTTTTAAAGAGAGGAGCAGCTCCTCACAAAAAGAGAAAATGATTGAGGTGCACAAAGATTTAGGATTTTAAAATGCAGTGTGATAAAGCATGACTCTTAAATGCAAATTCTGCAACTCACTCTGTAACTGCAGACCTCATTGACGATGACCCTGTTAGAAAATGTCTCATTGTGAGCCTCGATCAGTAGTGTGCGCTCCTTCCAGTTCACTGTGTTCTTCTGTATGAAGGAAACATATTCCACTCCTGCAATCTGCAATGGCCACGGATGGTACACCATAGTCAGACAAGGGAGTATGGCCAGAGTTATTTCAACTAGTTTCATTACTAAGCACAGAAACAAGTCACAGAAAAGCTCAGACAAATCAAACTATTTTCAAACAAAGCACAATGCTTTCCCAATCCAAAACTGGAAATACAGCCCAGCCCTGCCCAACATAGGTAATAGAATAATAGAATGATGTAGCAGATAAGGAGACCATTCAGCCTATCATACCTCAACATTTACAAGCTGAGATTAAATAATGTTTTGATTTTGAAGTTTTCCTCCTTATTTTAAAATATTCCCATGGCCTCACCTATACTTATCTCCTTAGTCTCTTGCAGCCTCACAATCTCCAAAGTGCTTTATCTTTGAAAGCTTCATCAAATCAGACCTATCCTATCGCTAATTTATTTTTATGAAGAAAGTTCTCTTCCATTTTGAAAGTTGCTCTTCTGTCTGCTTTCATTTCCCTCTCAGGCAATGCATTCCAGATCAGAACAACTTTCTACATGGAAATAAAGGTCTGATACTCTCAATCTAGAACAGATTTAATGTTCCCAGAGTAGATCAGATACTCCCAACCCAGCAGGGGTCCAATATTTCCAGCTCAGCACAGATCCATCACTTCCATCTTCATCCAGCAGGAGTCTGATTGATCCTAGGCCAAGTCAGCCAGACATAGCTGTTCTATGTGAAAGTTTTTCTGTAAGACCACAGTTTGGTGATTACACAAATTGGTAAGAACATACATTCACCTTCTTCAGTAACCTTGGTGCATCTACATTCAGCTTGCAGCTTCTCTCCACAATGTGCAGTGATTCATCTTCACTCTTGTACTCACTGAGTTTCTCACTACCCAGGAAAACTGGGATCAATGGACACGTTGGGAACCTCTTCTCATAAGCCTGGAATAGGAAGTTAATTCTTCAGAGAACAAGCAAATAAACAGAGCTCAACCCTCTGAATTCCTTGCCACTAATCATCAAATCAATCCTCAATACTCTCAATAGCCGATGAAGATACTAAATTCCCACAGTTTCACTGTTTTGTGTCAGCTGTTTGTTTTTACCAGTGAAGGCCATTCCTCTTGCTGGGGTGCAACTCAACAGTGAGCAGTGGCTGTAACCAAACCCTCAGCAATCTTCTTATGTTTGATATTGGGCAAACAAGGTTAATTTTCTGGTATTTTCAAGATGTTGTGACAACAGTGTTCCCATTGGAAATATCCCTTAATATGTGAAGTAAGTGGTAGTGTGGATGAGCAATGGAGAGATGGAAGTTAGTCCATGATGCCCTGTAGAAGGTATACTGTATCCACCTGTGAGTATCTTCTCAATATTTACAAGCTGAGATTAAACAATGCTTTGATTTTGAAGTTTTCCTCCTTATTTTAAAATAATCCCATGGCCTCACCTTTACTTATCTCCGTAGTCTCTCACAGTCTCCAAAGGATGTGTTCTCCTTTAATTTTGGCCTCTTTTACATGTCTGATTTTAATTGCTCTGCCATTGCTGGCTGTGCTTTCAGTTACCAGGTGTTTAACTTTTGAACTTTCTCCCTGAACCTTCCTATCTTTATTTCCTCCTTTAAAATGTTCCTACGGTCTACCTGTTTGTCCACACTTCCAGTCACCTGTCATAATGTCTCCTTATTTGACGCAACTTTCCAGTTTGACAATGGTCCTGTGAAAAATATTTTACTACCTTAAAGGTGTTGTGTAAAGACAAGTTGTTGCTGCTTTTCTGCCCTTTTCTAGACAGATTACATCACAATCCTATGAGAAGAGTGCTCTGGAGAAACATGCAGGGTCACCTGTCTGGCACCTTCACTTTTGCCAGCCATCAAATGGAGAGAAGTGTTCATATTGTTCCACCCCTTGGCCATTTCTCATCACCAACTCACTTGGTGATGTCGGGACTATTCATACCCCAAGACCTTTGCAAAGGCAAGACCAGCTGCTTGTGTCTTTGCTACCAACATGTTTACCTCCGTCTTCTGTCATTTACCTATAAGTGGCTGTGCCACATTTAATTAATTATACTTCAGCAGTATTTTAGGTTTCCATTAGTCTAGCAGTCAGCACTGAATGAGAACATTGCTTTATGGGTCACAGTATGTAGTTGATGAGCAAAAATTAGGGACTAACCCCCAATCAGAAACTCGATGAAAGTCTCTATGTGACAGAATGTGAATCCAATTTTTTGAGCAGGTGACTGGATCTTTATTTGCCTGAATGATTGTGATTTCTTCACTGGGTGAGGAATGTGGAAAACTGATTTCTAAAAATGTTTTATTAATCTTGTGCTTGTTAAACAAACAAAACACTGCTTTGTTACAAACTGTCAATGATTAGACAATATGCTGGAATACCTCATAAAGTTGTCCTAACTTGTATCTACATGTGACACAGAATGGCCTGTGTCTGCATGTGCAAGACAGATAGACACAGAGAGAGGCTTAAGCCTGTCAATTTAGATTCACATTGTCAGAATAATTTATGCGAGCATCCTGGCATGATGCCTATTCATTGACAGCTTCTAAAAGAGGAGTGTTTGCTTTATTTAACTTGCACTATGAAAGACAGAAATATAAAAACACTCCTTATGAGTATGGGATAGTGGGGATGAGACAGACAGACATAGCTAATCCTGCTTATTACTGAGAGAAAGCAAATGAAAGCACTGACTGCCATCTGTATGTGTGAAAGAGACATGGACAAAATACAACGTATTGTTTCATAAATATGCCACTTCTACAGTACTATTGACATCAGATTATAGCCTCTCATCAAATACAGTTTTCTGAGGCTCAGAAAATGTTACTATAAAAGTGAAGGGAGGAAGATGCAACAGAACAATTTGAGATTCTCCTAACCGGTTTACAAGTATAGAGAGAACTGGTAGACTTTTGCTGTTATACGCTAATATCCTCTCCTCTCCTAAACAAGATGATCGCAGACAATGGATCCCTGTGTAAAGTGCAGCAGGCGCATCTGTTCTGTAGGATGACAGAAGGAGCACATGGCTGTGCTCACAATAGGTTGCTGTGTGATATTTACATACTGTGGGACACAGAGTGGCACTGCTGGCTCTGATTGTTCATTTCAAATAGGTGCCTTGAAAATGTCTCCCTCTAGTACTGTTTATGGATACCCAGAACATTCCTGTACCCTGCAAAAGAGGGCATTTCATCATGTATCACTTGAGAAGGCATTCAACCTAGGGATAAAAAGACAAGTGATAATTGTAGGGGATTCTATAATTAGGGGGATTGATAGTATCCTTTGCAAGCTGGATCAGGAGCCCTGCATAGTGTGTTGCCTGTTCGGTGCCAGGATGCAGGACACCTCTGACCTGCTTGAAAGAATATTGGAGTGGGAGGGGGAGGATCCAGTTTTGTGGTCCATGTTGGGACAAACAATATAGGCAAGGCTAGGAAGGAGGACCTGTTTGGGGATTATCAAGCAGGAGGATCGAAATTACGGAACATGTCCTTGAGGGTCATAATCTCCTGATTACTGCCTGAGCAACGTGCAAATTTGCTTAGGGATAAGAAAATTAGGGATGTAAACACATGGCTAAGGGAGTGGCTTGGGAAAGAAGGGTTCCATTTCATGAGGCATTGGCATCAGTTTTGGAACTGGGGGTATCTGTACCGATGGGACGGTCGCCACCTGAACTGATCTGGAACCGGCGTCCTAGCGAAAAGGATAAATAGGGTGGTCACTAGGACTTTAAACAAGTGAGTCAGGGGGGAAGGGAAAGGGAAAGCAACAGTAAGTATGATTGTAAGTAAAAAGGTAAGCAGCAGGAGGGTTTAAGTTCAAGCCAGACTATGAAAGAAGTAAAAAGGAAGGATAACTGTGGAGATATTAGTAAAGATGTTAGAAATCATGACAGTAAGAAAGATAGCATAACAGCACTTTACCTGAATGCTCGTAGCATTCGTAACAAGGTTGATGAGTTAACAACACAAATCATCACGAATGAACATAATTTAGTAGCCATAACGGAGGTATGGTTACAGGATGGTTATGGCTGGGAATTAAATATCCCGGGGTATCAGACTATTTGGAAGGACAGGCAGGAAGGTAAGGGAGGTGGTGTAGCTCTGATATTCAAGGATGACATCAGGGTGGTACTGAGAGATGATATAGGTTCTATGGAGAATAAGGTTGAATGCATTTGGGTGGGAATTAGAAATTCTAAGAAGAAAAAGTCACTGATAGGTGTAGTCTTTAGGTCACCAAATAATAACATCACATTGGGGTGGGCAATAAACAAAGAAATAACTGATGCCTGTACAAACGGAATGGCAGTTATCACAGGGGATTTTAGTCTACATGTCGATTGGTCGAACCAGCTCGGTCAGGGTAGCCTTGAGGAGGAGTTCATTTTGTGTATGTGGGATAGTTTTCATGAACAGTATGTAATGGAATCGACGAGGGAGCAAGCTATCCTAGATCTGGTCCGGTGTAATGGGACATGAATAATTAATTAGCTCATAGTTGGTATCCTCCTGAAAGGAGTGATCACAGTATGGTTGAATTTAACATACTGATAGAGAGTGTGAAGATAAAATTCAATACCAGGGTCCTGTCCTCAAACAAGGGAGACTACAATAGAATGAAGGAGGACTTGGCTAAAGTAGACTGGAAATAAATATTTTATGGTAGGACAGTTGACGAGCTAGTAAAGGACTTTCAAAGCAAATTTTTAAAGTGCTCAGCAAAAGTATACCATAGTGAAAAGAAAGGACTGTAAGAACAGGGGTAATCTGTCATGAGAGTCTAAGGAAATAAAGGAAGCTATCAAATTGAAAGAGAAGGCATACAAAGTGGGCAAAAACAGGAGGAAACTAGAAGATTGGGAAGACTTTAAAGGTTAACAGAAAGAGCTGTAAAGTAAAGTAAGATAGAACTTGAGAAAAAAAACTAGCACTGAATATAAAGACAGATAGCGACAGTTTCTATAAATATACAAAAAGAAAAATAGTGGCTAAAGTAAACGTTGATCCTTTAGAGGATGAGAAGGGGCAGTTGGTTATGGGATATGATGAAATGGCCAAGGCATTAAACAGGTATTTTTTAATTGGTCTTCACAGTGGAGGGGGATTGATGAGGGCAGAGCAGTAAATGTGATCTATATGGACTTTAGTAAGGCGTTCGACAAGGTTCCCCATAGGAGACTATATAGCAAGGTTAGAACTCATGGAATACAGGGAAAACTAATCATTTGGATACAGAATTGGCTCAAGGGTAGAAGGTGGTATTGGATTGTTGTTTTTCAGTCTGGAGGCCTGTGACCAGTGGAGTGCCACAAGGATCAGTGCTAGTTCTGCTATTTTTCATCATTTATATAAATGATTTGGATGTGAATATAAGAGGTATAGTTAGTAAGTTTGCAGAAGACACCAAAATTGGAGGTGCAGTGAACAGCGAAGAAGGCTACCTTGGATTACAACAGGATCTTGATCAGATGGGCCAACAGGATGAGGAGTGGCAGATGAAGTATAATTTAGATAAATGTGAGGTGCTGCATTTTGGGAAAGCAAATCTTAGCAGGACTTATACACTTAATGGTAAGGTCCTAGGGAGTATTGCTGAACAAAGAGCCCTTGGAGTGCAGGTTCATAGCTCCTTGAAAATAGAATCGCAGGTAGATAGGATAGTGAAGAAGGCATTTGATATGCTTTCCTTTATTGGTCAGAGTATTGGGTACAGGAGTTGGGAGGTCATGTTGTGGCTGTACAGAACATTGGTCAGGCCACTTTTGGAATATTGCAGACTGGAAAACAGCAAATGTGATGCCACTGTTTAAAAAGGGAGGTAGATAAAAGATGGGGAATAATTCTGGTCTCCTTCCTATCGGAATAGTGTTGTGAAATTTGAAAGGGTTCAGAAAAGATTTATAAGGATGTTGTCAGAGTTGGAGGATTTGAGCTATAGGGAGAGGTTGAATAGCCTGGGGCTGTTTTCCCTGGAGCATCAGAGGCTGAAGGGTGGTTTATAGAGGTTTATAAAATCATGAGGGGCATGGATGACATAAATAGACAAAATCTTTTCCCTGGGGTGGGAGAGTGCAGAAGTAAAGGGCATAGGTTTAGGGTGAGAGGGAAAAGATATAAAAGGGACCCAAGGGGCAACTTATTCATGCAGAGGGCGGTATGAGTACAGAATGAGCTGCCAGAGGAAGTGGAGGAGGCTAGTACAATAGCAACATTTAAAAGGAATTTAGATGGGTATATGAAAGAAAGGGCTTGGAGGGATATGGGCCAGGTGCTGGCAGGTGGGACTAGATTAGGTTGGGATGTCTGGTCAGCATGGACCAGTTGAACCGAAGAGTCTGTTTCCATGCTGTACACCTCTATGACTCTCTGATTCTAGGACAGTATGAACATGCCGGTAATTGACAAAGAGATGAAGGTAGGTGCGGATTGGAAACAATCGTTATTACAGAAGAGGTAGTATTGGGCAAGGTAATGGAGCTAAAGATAGACAAGTATCCTGGCCCTAATGGAATGCATCTCAGGGTACTAAAAGAGATGGCCAGAGAAATAGCAAGTGTACTGGTGGTAGTATTTCAAAATTTGCTGGACTCTAGGGCAGTTCCAGCAGATTGGAAAACAGTAAATGTGACGCCACTGTTTAAAAAGGGAGGTAGATAAAAGATGGGGAATTATAGACTGGTTAGCTTAACCTCTGTAGTTGGGAGGATGCTTGAGTCTATTATCAAGGAATAAATAGCAAGGCATCTCAATAGAAATTGTCCCGTTGGGCAGACGCAGCATGGGTTCATGAAGGACAGGTCGTCTTGACAAATCTTTTGGAATTCTATGAAGACATTACGAGCAAGGTGGACAACGGGGACCCAGAGGATGTGGTTTGCCTAGATTTCCAAAAGGCCTTCAACAAGGTGCTGCACAAGAGGCTGTTGCATAAAATAAGGATGCATGGCATTATGGGTTAAGTATTAGTATGGTTAGAGGATTTGTTGGCTAACAGAAAGCAAAGAGTGGGGATAAATGAGTGCTATTCTGGTTGACAATCAGTAACGTGTATTGAGTACAGGAGTTGGAAGGTCATGTTGCGGCTGTACAGGACATCGGTTAGGCCACTTTTGGAATATTGAGTGCAATTCTAGTCTCCTTCCTATCAGAAAGATGTTGTGAAACTTGAAATGGTTCAGAAAGATTTACAAGGATATTGCCAGGGTTGGAGGATTTGAGCTATAGGGAGAGGTTGATTCAGCTGGGACTGTTTTCCCTGGAGCGTTGGAGGCTGAGGGGTGATCTTATAGAGGTTTATAAAATCATGAGAGGCAGGGCTAGGATAAATAGAGGCTGGGTCTCTTCTCTGGGGTGTGGGAGTCCAGAACTAGAGGGCATAGGTTTAGAGTGAGAGGGGAAAGATACAAAAGAGACGTAAAGGGTAACTTATTAATGAAGAGGGTGATACGCATATGGAATGAACTGCCAGAGGAGGTGGTGGAGGCTCATATAATTGCAACATTTAAAAGGCATTTGGATGGGTATATGAACAGGAAGGGTTTGGAGGGATATGGGTCGGATGCTGGCAGGTGGGAGTAGATTGGGTTGGGATATCTGGTCAGCATGGACAGGTTGGACCGAAGGGTCTTTTTCCTTGCTGTACATCTCTAAGACTCTATGACTCTATGAGTGGTGTGCCTCAGGGATCAGCGTCGGGATCGCAATTATTCATAATTTATATAGATGATTTGGAATTGGGGTCCAGATGCAGTGTACCAAGATTTGCAGATGATACTAAGATGAGTGGCAGAGCAAAATGTGCAAAGGATTGTGAAACTTTGCAGAGGAACATAGATCCTTTGAGGGAGTGGACAAAGGTCTAGCAGATGGAGTACAATGTTAATAAATGTGAAGTCAGCTATTTTGGAAGGAGTAACAGTAAAAAGGATTATTACTTAAATAGTAAAACGTTGCAGCATGCTGCTATGCAGAGGGACCTGGGTGTCCTTGTGTATGAATCACAGAGGGTTGGTCTGCAGGTACGACAAGTAATTAGGAAGGCAAATGGAATTTTATCCATCATTGCTAAAGGCATAGAGTTTACAAGAAGAGAGGTTATATTGCAACAGCACAGGGTGCTGGTGAGGCCATACCTGGAGCACTGTGTATAGTTTTGGTCTGCTTACTTGAGAAAGGATGTACTGGCACTAGAGGGGGTGCAGAGGAGTTTCACTCAGTTAGTTCTGTAGTTGAGAGGGTTGGCTTATGAGGAGAGACTGAGATTATATTCATTGGAATTCAGAAGAATGAGGGGCGATCTTATAGAAACATAAAATTATGAAGAGAAGAGCTAAGATAGAAGTAGAGAGAATGTTTCCACTGGCAGGTGAAACTAGGACAAGAGGGCATAGCCTCGAGATTAGAGGAAGCAGATTTAGGACTGAATTAAGAAGGAACTCCTTCACCCAGAAGGTTGTAAATCTATGGAATTCCTTGTCCAGTGAAGTAAACATTTTTAAAGATAGATTTTTTTCTGAACAATAATGGAATTAAAGGATATGGTAAGAGCGTGAGTAAGTGGATCTGAGTCAATGAAATGATCAGCCATGATGGCGCAGCACACTCGAAGAGTCAGATGGCCTACTCCTGCTCCTAGTTCCTATGTTCTTACACCTATGATAGCTCAACCAAAGCTGAGTTCACCCTCAACCAATTTCCATTCAGTTTCCAACGGGATTGACGACAATTTGTTATCAGTGTGGCTCAGCACCAAACTCAGTCATGCATTCACACACAAGGGTTACCAGATTTGGTCCAGTTACTGAAAGTAGAGCAGACTGAAACTCACAATTATTCTGATTTTCAGGTGTTCTATATCGCAGGACTTGTGCTGGGTCAGGCTCAAAATTCTTGGCTGCTGGCATCACGGGTTCAGTACAGGATCAGAATGTACTATATAAAGGCATGCTTTAATAATCAATATTTACTGAAGATTGGTAACTTCCACACCCTTTCTCTTTTGTTCTTAAAATATTTTGCTTACAAGATATCTTGATCACAATATTAAGGTTGCTAAAAGGAAGAGTTACTGAATGACAACGAGACAGAGTTAAGGCTAATATTAGTAGAGAAATAATCAGAGACACAGGATACTGGGGATGTGAGATTACTGAGTTACAGTGTGAGGAGGCTAGATTAATATCAATACAGAAGGTCAGTGACACAGGGCACTTGAGATGTGAGATTATTGTGTATCCATGTGCAAGAGGAGGATCAAATCAGTAGTGATTACGATCAGCGACACAAGGTCTGGGAGAGTATGTGAGAATGGGAGAGTGTGAGGGAATAGGAAAGTTGGTGGGAACTAGAAAAAAGAATGAAAAAAAGTACTTTGCTTTTAATATGTCAGATAAAGTTTTCACTCAAAGGGAAAAAAAATGAATTTATGTAGCGCCGTTCACAACTTCATGAGTCCCAGAGTGTTTCAAACCCAATTAAGTACTTTTGAAGCATGATAGCAGTTCTAATGTAAGAAGCATGTATGTAAAGTTTCTGTTTTTTACAGTGAAAGCCATCAAGTATTGAAAGGCATGAGCTCGCCTTTGGTTCAGGAGAATCAAGAATTGTTCTTTTGTTTAAGAAAAGCTAATAGATTGGAAAGCTTTTGTTGGCAGTTTTCAGGAGACCAAGCTGAGGTTCGAAGAGGTTAAAGTCAGTTCAACACAGTTATGAAACCTTCAGTGTTAGGGTTTTAATTTTAAAATTCTAAACCAGAAATGTATGGTTAGAAACCTGAAGGGATTCTTTGAAGCTAAAAAACTTTCAGCTCAGTTGTGTAAATGATCAAGGAGAAGTAAATGATCAATGACTCTTTGAGTGTGCTGCGCCATCATGGCTGTTCATTTCATTGACTCAGATCCACTTACTCACGCTCTCACCATAACCTTTAATTCCATTATTGTTCAGAAAAAAAATCTATCTTTAAAAATGTTTACTTCACTGGGCAAGGAATTCCATAGATTTACATTGGGCGGCACAGTGTCTTGGTGGTTAGCACTGCTGCCTCACATCGCCAGAGACCCGGGTTTAATTCCCGCCTCAGGCGACTGACTGTGTGGAGTTTGCACGTTCTCCCCGTGTCTGCGTGAGTTTCCTCTGGGTGCTCCGATTTCCTCCCACAGTCCAAAGATGTGCACGTCAGGTGAATTGGCCATGCTAAATTGCCCATAGTGTTAGGTAGATGTAGATGTAGGGGTATGGGTGGGTTATGCTTCGGTGGGGCGGTGTGGACTAGTTGGGCCGAAGGGCCTGTTTCCACACTGTAAGTAATCTAATCTAATCGAGAAGGTCATTAAACTCTTAAGACTGGTACTGAAAGAAGCAATTAAGTGAAACCTGTAAATGGAACAGAAAAGGGAACTCTCTCTGATATATAAATAGACAAAAATGACAGTGGTGAGCTAGATGGGATTTTTGTCTTGAAGAGTGTTTTAAAACCTTACAAATTTTATTACATGTAATTAACTTGAACTGTTCTATTTTATCTTAATTTCTTTTTTGCTTTATTGTTAAAACCAAATCTGCAGCATTGCATGATATTTTTCACTGAAAAACCATCACATCGATTAAACCAAAATATGATCTATGAAGCAGAATTTCAATCTGGAATCTAACTTGCCCATTAGGAATATCAACAGAGATCATAACAAATGTCACAGCCAATCTATGCATAGCAAGCTCCCACAAACAGCCATGTAATAATGACTAAGTAATTTGTTTGTGCAATGTTGAATGAAGGATAAATAAGGGCCTGAAGACACCAGGGACACCTGCCCTGCTCTTCATTAAAATAGTACCATGAGATCTTTTCCATTCAAATAAAACAAAGAACCGCGGATACCGGAGATCTGAAACAAAAATGGAAATTACTGGAGAAACTCAGCAGGTCTGGCATCATTTGTAGGAAAAAAGGAGAGTTAACGTTCAAGTCTGGACTCAAAATGTTAACTTGTTTTTATTCATCTGGGAAGACAAACAGGGCCTCAGTTTAATATTGCATCTGAATGATGTCACCTTTCGCAGGATAACTCTCCCTTAATATTGCAATGGAATGTCAGTCCAGATTTTTTTTGTTTAAGTCTCTTGAATTTACCACAGCTGACTAAAACACAATGATTCTATTCATTGAACTATGGCCGACACACCAAATATGCTGTGGAATAAGTTAACTGTGAAAGACAATGATAGTTTGGGTTACAGGGTCAATTCGATCTACTCCTGTAACGAGCAAAATCAGAGGATATGATGGGAAGGTGAGCTTATCAATTATAGTTAAAATGTTTGTTGGACAAAAGGCCTTTACTTCTATTCTTAATTTCACTGAGCTAACAAGAACCTGTTACAGAAAGTGTCTTGGTGAACTAGTTGCATCAGGGCATCTAATGTAATTATACTAACTCACCGCCATCACCATCTCAAATGTATACTTGTAGACCCGCACTGGAGACTGATATTTCTGCACCATCTTCTCTCTGCAATTTCAAACAAATCCATCACTACATAAATATAGACTGAGTCAAATTCATCATTGCTTGCATTGACTAATATTCTTAAACATCATATGGCTGCTTTCAAGTTGGCTGACTCCTTTTCTTCCCAAGACTAAAGCAAATGAAGCTAACCCTGGTAGGCATACAGAATCACTCAGAAGCCTGGGCAGATTGCATCTATGGTGTTACAGTCAGCTCTGTGATACCAAGACAACATATGGGGACTGTCAAGTCACTGAGGTGATGCAGAGAGACAGGGATTATCATCAGCTTTTAAACCCAGCAAATTAAAGTCCAACTTTAGAATAAAACATTTATGTAAATCGTCTTAAATCTTCTCCTGAAATGTGTTGCCAGGCACCCTAGAAATGAACCAGTGACCTTGGGCACAGTGAGTAGGAAATATTTTTGTAGATTTTTATTCAACCAGCTGCGCGCAGTGAATAACTTCAGTCTTTTTGCATCCTACATTTAATTAAATTTTGTGGAACATGGACTGTTTCCCAGAAAGGCAGCCAGGATAAATTTGCAAAGAAAAATCAATCAAAGGCTCCAATCCTGGACTTTTAAATATACTAAAATTCAACGACATTTTGTCTTCCATTAAATTATTTGTTATTTTCTTTAGAATTGAAATCACTAATGAGACCCCTGGGCAGGACCTTCCCTTGACTAAGGTCCTCACCTGGATTAGGACTTTCACCTCAGCAGGCCCTTTACTTGGGTTTGAACCTCACCTAGACAGGACCCTCTGCTGGTCAGGTCCCTCACCTGGTCAGGACCCTCACCTAGACAGAACCCTCCCCTGGTTAGGAACCTCACCTAGACAGGACCCTCACCTGTCAGGACCCTCACCTGGTCAGGACCCTCACCTGGTCAGGTACCTCACCTAGACAGGACCTTCACCTGGTCAGGACCCTCACCTGTCAGGACCCTCACCTGGTCAGGACCCTCACCTGGTCAGGTACCTCACCTAGACAGGACCCTCACCTGTCAGGACCCTCACCTGTCAGGACCCTCACCTGGTCAGGATCCTCACCTGGTCAGGTACCTCACCTAGACAGGACCCTTACCTGTCAGGACCCTCACCTGGTCAGGACCCTCACCTGGTCAGGTACCTCACCTAGACAGGACCCTCACCTGTCAGGACCCTCACCT
Organism: Chiloscyllium punctatum; assembly: GCF_047496795.1. Classification (NCBI taxonomy): domain Eukaryota; kingdom Metazoa; phylum Chordata; class Chondrichthyes; order Orectolobiformes; family Hemiscylliidae; genus Chiloscyllium; species Chiloscyllium punctatum. Next base: position 43,550,866 of record NC_092778.1, read on the forward strand.
AGACAGAACCCTCCCCTGGTTAGGAACCTCACCTAGACAGGACCCTCACCTGTCAGGACCCTCACCTGGTCAGGACCCTCACCTAGACAGAACCCTCCCCTGGTTAGGAACCTCACCTAGACAGGACCCTCACCTGTCAGGACCCTCACCTGGTCAGGTACCTCACCTAGACAGGACCCTCACCTGTCAGGACCCTCACCTGGTCAGGACCCTCACCTGGTCAGGACCCTCACCTACAGCAAGCTAAAGGAGGATAAAACAGAGAACTCGGCCTCGAAGACCCCAGTCCAAGAATCGTTCATGGAGTTGTTTGTGTGAAGAGCTCGGCATTGCCAACCTACATTCCTTAGCGGAGGCAGCGGGTTGCTACTTGTAAGAGATCTTGTTCTCTTCATTCTGTGGATTTGGCTCATTTAACTCTACTCGCGCACAGGCCTCACCTGAACGGGAATCAAACTTTACCAAGTTCTCCGGGTCATCAATCTCTCGAAATGATTTGAAAGTTTGTTCCAATATCCCAGTTCGGATCAGAGGCTATTGAGCTGAAAGGTTTACTCTGCTCCTCTGTTGATGCTGCCTGACACACTGAGTGTTTCCAGCATATTCTGGCTCTAAATTCCCATTTTCTTAATGCCTTCAATTCGAGTCCCAATGTCCCCCAAACACTCCCGTCTCACTACTTTCCCATTACGAAGGTTCCAAAAGCCCTAAATGGTTTCCACTTGGAATCTCGGTCTTCAATTCCCTTCATGTTGGCTGAAACAAATGTATCAACGACTTCAAAGTAACACGGAGTTGCGATCGGTGGCAACAGAGCTCACTTCGAAAACCTGCTACAGATCCGGGGATAAGAGCAGCCGGCGAGTCTTTACTTGATTTTGGGCCATTAGCTCCGCCCTCAGGCAAGCTGATATTGGGTGGTAAATGAGCTAATCTCGGATAGGGAGTATGTGTCTGTGTGACTGTGTGTGTGAGAGAGAGACTGTGTGTGTCTCTGTGTCTGTCTATGTGACTGTATGTGTCTGAGTGTGTGTGATTGAGTGTGTCTGTGTGTGTGACTGTGTGTCTGTGAGTGTGTGTGACTGTGTGTCTGAGTGTGTGTCTGTGAGTGTGTGACTGTGTCTGCGAGTGTGTCTGAGTGTGTGACAGTGTCAATGTGTGTCCGTGAGTGTGTATGTGACTGTGTCTGTGAATCTGTGTCTGTATCTATGTCTGTGTGTGTCTGTGAGAGTGTGTGTGACTGTATGTGTCTGAGTGTGTGTGACTGAGTGTGTCTGTGTGTGTGACTGTGTGTCTGTGAGTGTGTGTGACTGTGTGTCTGAGTGTGTGTCTGTGAGCGTGTGACTGTGTCTGCGAGTGTGTCTGAGTGTGTGACAGTGTCAATGTGTGTCCGTGAGTGTGTATGTGACTGTGTCTGTGAATCTGTGTCTGTATCTATGTCTGTGTGTGAGACTGTGTGTGTCTGTGAGAGTGTGTGTGACTGTATGTGTCTGAGTGTGTGACTGTGTGTCTGTGAGTGTGTGTGACTGTGTGTCTGAGTGTGTGTCTGTGAGTGTGTGACTGTGTCTGCGAGTGTGTCTGAGTGTGTGATAGTGTCAATGTGTGTCCGTGAGTGTGTATGTGACTGTGTCTGTGAATCTGTGTGTATCTATGTCTGTGTGTGTGTCTGTGAGAGTGTGTGTGACTGTATGTGTTACAGTGTGTGTCTATGTGTGTGAAACGAAACTCTGAGTGCACCGGGACAGAACTCTGCGCGAAGCCCAGCGCAGAGCCCGTTTCCTTACCAGAAAAAGCCGAGCTGTCTCAAAGCTTACTTCCGAGCCTGCCTGCTGCTGTTCTGTGAAACGACAGACAAATGGTCACGGCATTTCAATCTCGCCGCTTTCTCCAGGTCGGCTGTTGTTCCTTGTACAAAGTCAGGAAGAATACAGTACATGTTCGCCAATCCCGAATTCGCCTGTGTCTGTGTGTTTATGGTGAGTGTGAGTGTGTGTGCATGCTTGGTTGAGTGTGTGCATGAAAAATAGTGCACTTGTCCCACTAACACCAGGGTTCGGGTTCAAACGAGTGTGATTTGAAGTCAGTCTAGAAAGAGTCAGGCAGATTTCCAACGCAAATTGCGACAGCAACAGTGACTGCTGCTCGGATTAATTGATTGTAGTTGTGGATGTGAGGCTTTCACAATATTGCATGCATCAGCTCCACAACACAAAAGCACCTCGCTTACCCAGGGCATGGCCGATACTCTTTCGCTGGGAATTATTTCAGAGGGAGCTTCGCTGTTGGCATGAAGTCGCGTTTGGTAATCCTTACAACGACCAAACTCCCCAAACCGATCTACTCACCCCGCCCCATCGCCATGGAAACGTCACTCCAAACGTGTTTGCCAAACAGTTTCCTTTTTGTCTTTAATGATTGAACGTGTCAGACTCCCAGGAGAAGTGCAGTTCCTCTTCGCCATCTGTTCCTTATTGTACACATCCCACCCTCCAGGTCACTTCACATTTGTTCCAGCCAACATGAGACAGTTCATAAATTTGCACAAAGCATTTCTGTGGGAATCTACAGGAGTCTCTTCTACTGATTTATTTGCTAATGAAGGTGTTATCTTGCTGCAGGAATGCAGTTACTGCTCACTCTCTGGTACTTTCCCAACATGATCTGGGTCACTTCAGCGACAGTCAGTTCCATTTTCTCCTCAACAAGCACCCGCATTGTTCTAGAGAATTATCTCGATAGCGATCATCACAGGGTGCTGGAACACCCGAAAACCACGGCACTTAGGGCCGGGAAACCAGCCACAATCATTCTGGTGAGTGATCACAGCCGAAACGGTGGGTGCACGGGGCGGCATTTAAACTGGAGAAACGAGAGGAGCCGTCAGAGAACTGCAGAGATTCTCCATGATATTTGGCTCAAAACCTTAAGACATTTGAAGGCTGTCCAATGGTAATACGAAAAGTTAACTATAACAACATGGTTTAATTCAATTCCAAATACAGATATTCAACAAATGTAATAATGTCTACAAGTACTCTAACTTTAAACATTTAAACATCAGACCATTGAGAGCTGTGCACTCTAACAGTGCGAGGAAGTCATTAGATCTCCTCAGTCCTATCCATCCACAGGTACAGTGCTTAGTCAGGAAGTTATCCCAGCCTTAGTTTCACTCGCTCAGTTCCAGTACTTACATGGTTAATTTCACTTGGTCTCCTCGATCCAAAATGTGCACAGTTACTCTTGGTTCCAGTAACTATCGTTTGGCAGGGCTGCTTCAATCTGAACACACCGAGGCAGCGCCGGCAGCAGCTGGGTCTGCCCTGAACCGCGAGGAACCACAAATGGACGTGGATCCTCTGAACACATTCTCTGCTCGAAGTGGGTGCTTATTGTCTGGTGAAGCTGAGATATTAACCTAACTCGCCTTGATCTCAAGGGGATTCTTTTGTGCAACCACGAACAAGCAGGGCGCCTGGGTGAGCTGCCCCTGCAGTCCCTCATGCAGTGTCATACAAGTTAGTGTATGTTGGTGTTCCCCTCTCCACAATCAGGATGCATTGCTGGCTCATTTCCATCTCAGTCATTACATCACTCGACTCCGCAATTAGTAGCATCTCAGTTTCAAAGCGAGCTCTAGTGATATTCTATCCACTAAGCTGCGCGATCAAAGCCAAAACTAACAAATTCGAAAGCTAACAGCAACCCAAGGCCTGGCTTCTGCTGTATACTGTATAGTGAACCCGGGTTCCCCACTGCCTAGTTTTCGAATTCGTGATACATGTTGTTAAGGGAGTGACCAAACGCTCATTTAAAAACGTGATGTAGAGGTGCCGGAATTGGACTAGGGTGGACAAAATTAAAAATCACACAACACCGGGTTATAGTCCAACAGGCTCATTTGGAAGCACTAGCTTTCCGAACACTGCTCCTTCATCAGGTGGCTGTGGAGCACGATCATAAGACACAGAATTTATAGCAAAAGATCACAGCGTCAAACAACTGATACCATATGTTGAACAAATCTAGATTGCTGGTAAATCTTTCATCTTTTAGAATGAGTTGCAGGTTTCGATTCATTAATATGTAAATCCCAGAACTTCTGTCAAGTCACAGTCTCCAGCCAATTTAAAGTTTTATATAAAAAAAGTGACATCTCAGCTTAGACAATGCATTAAAGGTGTGAGATTAGAGTCTGTCTGTATCTCAATCTTGATTCAGACTGGTTCTATTTCCAAAGTAGGAATTTATAACATGTTATACGGATTGACTGTCTGCAATGACTGCCTGCACATTGTGTGCTTTTTGAACAAGATAGAATGTATCTGCAATTACAATTCTGAAAATGCAAATTCATCCCATAGACCTGTATATGTGTGTGTGTGCATGTGAGAGTGTGTATGCATGTGTGCATGCTTGGTTGGGTGTGTGTGTGAGCGTGACAGAGTAAAAGTCTCTGAGAGTGTGTGTGCGTGGGTGTATGTCACACTACAGCTGACCCCAGCATTTACACTCACACACACACAGACAAACATACACACACTCTTACATACTCACACACAAATGCAGACCCTCTCTCAGACACACATATACATCCCCCATACTCACACCCACCCACACACCTTCTCACACTTATACTCTGTCACACTCATGCACACACTCAACCAAGCATGCACACACACTCACACTCACCATAAACACACAGACACACTCCCTCTTCCTCTCACATGCAGGCACACACACATATAAGTCTATGGGATGAATTTCCACTTTCAGAATTGTACTTGCAGATTCATTCTATTTTGTTCAAAAGGCACACAGTCTGCATGCAGTCAATCTATATAACATGTTGTAAATTCCTACTTTGGAAATAGAACCAGTCTGACTCAAGATCGGGACACAGATAGACTCTAACCCACTAAGTTGAGATGCCACCTTTTTTTTATATAAATCCTTAAGTTATCTCGAGAATGTGACTTGAAAGAAGTTCTGGGATTTACATATCAATTAACTGAAACTTGCAACCTATTCTAAATGATGAAAGACTTAACAGCAATCTAGATTTGTTCAATATATCATACCACTAGCATGACACTGCAATCTTTTGCTATAAACTCTGTGTCTTATGATCCTGCTCCACAGCTACCTGATGAAGGAGCAGCGCTTGGAAAAATAGTACTTCCAAATAAACCTGTTGGGCTATAACCTTGTGTTGGGTGATTTTTAACTTTATTTAAGACAATCTATCTCCTGATCCATTATCTCACAGTTTGGAAGGGATCGCTTATAAGAGAAGAAGCAGTTGATACTGAACATCTCACACTTCTCATGTCATATGATGATATTAACAAAATACAGAGCAATTACCTTAGTTCAGGAATTCAGGATGTAGAAGCAGCTTAGGGAGAGATGACGAATTATAAAAGCATGAAGTAATTTATTGTAATTTTGTGCACACATTTCCCACCCCTGAAAAGGAGCAATACAGTAGGGTAAAGTATATAAAAAAAGCGTATAGATTGAAAAAAACCAGAGAGTCAAAGATAGCCTTGATAAGGAGTTCACAGAATTATTTCAGGATAATACTTTAGAACTACACATTCTGGAGTCAACAAGAGAGCAGGGTCCACTAGATGAGGTATGTGGAATGAGATAGAATTAATCATCTCATAGAAAAGGTACCCTTAGGTAGTAGCAACAATGGAATGACTAAGTTTTATATTCAGTTTTAAAGCGGGAGAAATGAGTCCAAGACAAATATTTTCAAATTAGATAAAGGTAATGATGAGACCATGAAAACAGACCTAGCAGATTTAAACCAACAATTTAGTTTGATATTAATAGAAATACAATGGCAGACAATGAAAGAGATATTTCAGAATACACAGAGTTGTTACACTTCAAAAGGAAAGAACAATTCTGAGGGAAGATCCACCATTGTAGTGATTTGAATGATTAACTAAAAAGATAAAATATACTATCTATCCTATAGGAAAAGCATTCAGTTACACAAAGGTGGGTGGAAATCAGAAGATTGAACAGAATCTATAAAGAAGCAAAGAATGACTAAAAGATTAACAAGGGAAAATTAGTACATGAGAGAAAGCTATAAATATAAAAAGAGCTAGTAAGAATTTCTACAGATAGTTTAAAAAGAAGAGTTAACAAAGTGAGTATTGATCCATAAAAAGTGAGTATGGGGAATTACTAATGGGAATTAAGGATAGTGCAGACGAATTGATCAAGTATTTTGCATGGGTCTTCACTGTAGAGGATGTAGGTAACATCCCAGAAATGGCTGTAAATCAAGAAGGTGCAACTTAGAGTCATAGAGTCATAGAGATATACAGCACGGAAACAGACCCTTCAGTCCAACTCATCCATGCCGACCAGATATCCCAACCTAATCTAATACCACCTGGCCAATACCCCTCCAAACCCTTCCTATTCATATACCCATCCAGATGCCTTTTAAATGCTGCACTTGTAATGGCCTCCACCATTTCCACTAGCCGCTCATTCCACATACACACACCACCCGCTGCATGAAAAAGTTGCCCCTGAGGACTCTTTTATATCTTTCCCTTCTCACTCTAAACCTATACCCTCGAGTTTTGGATTCCCCCACCCTAGGAAAAAGATCTTGTCTATCCATGCTCCTCATGATTTTATAAATCTCTATAAGGTCAACCCTCAGCCTCCAATGCTCCAGGGAAAACAGCCCCAGCCTATTCCACCTCTCTGGTCACAGGCCTCCAGTCTGAGAAACAACCCTCCATCACCACCCTCTGTCTTCTACCTTTGAGCCAGTTCTGTATCCAAATGGCTAGTTCTCCCTGTACTCCATGAGATCTAACCTTGCTAACCAGTCTCCCATGGGGAACCTTGTTGAACACCTTATTGAAGTCCATATACAGAGGAACCTCGATTATCGAATGAGACGGGCAGACACTATTTCATTCGGATAATTGATTATTCAGTTAATTGATTTCCACTGGGGCTAGGAGTTTTCTGTGAAGTCTGCTCCCTGCTCAGAAGACTAGGCAGCAGCACACTGCACTCGAGACCCCATTCCCTGCCCGCCCTTAACAGCGTCTGCTCCCACCTCACGCCCCTGCCCGCCCCCAACGCCTTCCACTCCCACCTCACCCCCAACCCCAACCAATAGACCCCCATCCGTTCCCACACCAGCACCCCCGTCCACCTCACGCCCGTCCCCAAACCCACTCCCCCAACCCCACACCCCCGTTCATCCCTACCCACCATTCGACCCCCTTCAGCACCTCCACCCACCCCTAAACATCCTCCCCCCAGCCCACCCCTCTTTTCCAGGGCAGCTGGACTGTACACCGACAGTAAGGCTGCTGCTGCCTTTGTGGGCTAAGTCTGCAAATAGCGCGCGCACACACACGCACAACAATTTGACAGGTTCCACCTCCGCCCTGACAATGTTGGAGAGATTATCTGGGGAAGGGGGTTTAGGATTCACCCCTATGTAGAACTCCAGGGAAAGTGTGGGGCGAGAGAGAGAGTATGGGAGGTCAGTCATTTAGAGACGGTACCTGGACTGTCCAGGACTGTTCTTGGCAGCATTTCAGTGACTCAAGTTCATTCTTAATCATTGTACCTGTAAACAAAAGATGCAATCAAGGTTGAAACAGCTCTTTGACGTAATGTTTCTATTGGGACCTTGAGATCCCCTTCAGATAATCCAATATTCAGATAATTGATATTCGGATAATCAAAGTTCCTCTGTAGATCACATCTACCGCTCTGCCCTCATCAATCCTCTTTGTTACTTCTTCAAAAACTCAATCAAGTTTATGAGACATGATTTCCCACGCACAAAGCCATGTTGACTATCCCTAACCAGTCCTTGCCTTTCCAAATACACGTAGATCCTGTCCCTCAGGATTCCCTCCAACAATTTGCCCACTACCGACATCAGGCTCACTGGTCTATAGTTCCCTGGCTTGTCCTTACCACCTTTCTTAAATAGTGGCACGATGTTAGCCAACCTCCAGTCTTCTGGCACCTCACCCGTGACAATCGATAATACAAATGTATCACGAAGAGGCCCAGCAATCACTTTCCTAGCTTCCCACAGAGTTCTAGGGTATTCCTGATTATGTTCTGTGGATTTATCCACTTTTGTGCATTTCAAGATATCCAGCCCTTCCTCCTCTGTAATATGGACATTTTTCAAGATGTCACCATCTATGTCCCTACATTCTATATCTTCCATGTCCTTTTCCACAGTAAATACTGATGCAAAACATTCATTTAGTATCTCCCCCATCACCTGTGGCTCCACACAAAGGCCGCCTTGCTGATCTTTGAGGGGCCCTATTCTCTCCCTAGTCACTCCTTTGTCCTTAATGTATTTGTAAAAACCCTTTGGATTTTCCTTAACTCTATTTGCCAAAGCTATCTTATATCATATACTCCTACTGCCTTTATACTCTTCTAAGGATTCATTCGATTTATCCTGTCTATACCTGACATATGCTTTCTTCTTTTTCTTAACCAAACCCTCAATTTCTTTAGTCATCCAGCATTCCCTATACCTACCAGCCTTCCCTTTCATCCTAACAGGAATATACTGTCTCTGGGCTCTCATTATCTCATTTCTGAAGGCTTCCCATTTTCCAGCCATCCCCTTACCTGCGAACATCTGCCCCTAATCAGCTTTTGAAAGTTCTTGCCTAATACCATTAAAAGTGGCCTTTCTCCAATTTCGAACTTCAAATTTTAGATCTGGTCTATCTTTTTCCATCACTATTTTAAAACTAAGAGAATTATGATAGCTGGCCCTAAAGTGGTCCTCCACTGACACCTCAGTAACCTGCCCTGCCTTATTTCCTAAGAGTAGGTCAAATTTTGCACCTTCTCTTGTGGGTACATCCACATACTAAATCAAAAAATGTTCTTGTAACAAATTCCTTTCCATCTAAACCCTTAACACTATGGCAGTCTCAGTCTATGTTTGGAAAGTTAAAATCCCCTACCATAACCACCCTATTATTCTTACAGATAATTGAGATCTCCTTACAATTTTGTTTCTCAATTTCCCTCTGACTATTAGGGGGTCTATAATACAATCCCAATAAGGTGATCATCCCTTTCTTATTTCTCAGTTGAACCCAAATAACTTCCCTGGATGTATATCTGGGAATATCTTCCCTCAGTGCAGCTGTAATGCAATCCATTATAAAAAATGCCATTCCACCTCCTCTCTTGCCTCCCTTTCTATCCTTCCTGTAGCATTTGTATCCTGGAACATTAAGCTGCCATCCTGTCCATCCCTGAGCCATGTTTCTGTAATTGCTATGATACCCCAGTCCCATGTTCCTAACATGCCCCAAATTCATCTGCCTTTCCTGTTAGGCCCCTTGCATTGAAATAAATGCAGTTTAATTTATCAGTCCTACCTTATTCTCTGCTTTGTCCTTGCCTGCCCTGACTGTTTGAGTCACTTCTTTTCTCAACTGTACCGGTCTCAGATTGATCTCTTTCCTCAATATCTCCCTGGGTCCCGCACCTCCACCCCCCAACTTAATAGTTTAAATCCTCCCGAGCAGATCTAGCAAATCTCTCTGCCAGTATATTAGTCCCCTTCCAATTTAGGTGCAATCCGTCCTTCTTGTACAGGTCACTGTACTAAAGAAATTCCAATGATCCAAAAATCCTTCTCCCATACACCAGCTCCTCAGCAATGCATTTATCTGCTCTGTCCTCCTATTCCTGCCCTCACTAGCTCGTAGTACCAGGAATAATCCAGATAGTACTACTCTTGAGGACCTCCTTTTTAAATTTCTGCTTAACTCTCTGTAATCGCCCTTCAGAATATCAACTTTTTCCCTTCCTACATCATTGGTTCCAATGTGTACAATGACCTCCTGCTGGCCCCTCTCCCCCTTGAGAACATTCTGCACCCTCTCTTAGTCATCCTTGATTCTGACACCAGGAAGCAACACACCATTCTGATTTTTTGCTGCTGGTCACAGAAATGTCTGTCTGTACCTCGGACTAGAGACTCCCCTGACACAATCGATCTCTTGGAACCCAATGTACTCCTCATTGCGTTAGAGCAGTCTTAATACCAGAAAGGGCCAATGGTTGCTAAGTTGTTGATTTCACAAAGATATGTATGAAAATAATTTGTGGAGAGGATTTAAGAAGGCAGCAAAGGCATATTGATATGCTGAGTGAGCAAAGTGTAGGCAAATGGAGTATACTGTAGGAAATGTAGAATTGTCCATTTTGCCAGGATGAATTTTAAAAAATCTAAATGGTGAGATATTACAGGGCTCTGAGATGTAGATGGATTTGAGTGTCATAATGCATGAATTGCACAAGGTTAGATTGCAAGTACAGCAAGAAATGAGGAAAATTAATTGAGTGTTCTAATATAATGCAAGGTTGGTACAAAAGTGCAAAGGCTATACTTCAGTGATCTGGACATTGGTAAGACCACATGTAGTGTACTGTGCACAGTATGAATCTCTTATTTAAGAAAAGATGTTAATGCACTGGAACAATTTCGGAGAAGACTAATTAGACTAAGACATAGAATGGTTGGGTTGTATACACAGCCCAGACGATCACACAAGCCAATCTCCCAACTATGGGCTCCAACTACAGTTCCCACTGCTGCCGGAAAGGCAACCAACATCATCAAAGAACCCTCCCACCCATATAATACTCTCTTCCAACATCCTCAGGCAGAAGATACTGAATCTTAAACACATGTACCAACAGGTTCAAGAACAACTTCTTCCCTGCTATTATTAGACTGCTGAATGGACCTGAATTCAAATCTCCTGTTCAGCTGTAACCTTGCATGCCCCGCTCTGTCTAAACACCCTAAGATTTATATGTCCTTTTATGTTATGATCTGCTTGTACTGCATGCAAAACAAAACTTTTCATTGTACCTAAATACATGCAACAACAATAAATCAAATCAATTTTTTGGGAAAAAGTTGAACACGCTAGGCTTAAATCTGTTGGAGTTCAAAAGGTGCAAGAGCAGTCTTAATTGAAACATGTATGATCTTAAAAGGTCTTGACAGGGTATTTATAGAAGAGGAAGGTTCTAGAATGAGGGGTCACCTTTTAAAAAACAAGAGGTCACCTATTTAAGATAGAGATAAGGAGAAATTTTAAGGAGGGTCATTAATCTTTGGAATTCTCTTCCATATAAGAAGCAGAGTCCTTGAATATTTTTAAAATAGATTCTTGATAGGCAAGGAAGTGTAAGGTTATTGGGGGCAGACAGGAATGTGGAGTAATCAGACCAGCCATGATCCTGTTGAGGGGTGAAGTGCTCTTTAAATTTCCTGGTCCAAATTTGTATGTTTGCATATAAGTTCACCCGTCCAATATTTATTCCTCAATCAACATCACAAAAACAAATGGTATCTTCATGACAACATTTATTGCCACAATGACTAGATTCAAAAATATTTAATGGGAGTAAAACACTTTGGGGTGAACTCTGATAGTGAAAGTGCTATTGAAATATAAGCATTTTTTGAAGCCCAAATGATCAAGTAAAATCCTAGAATACAGACCCATCCTGATACTGTCACTATTGAGCTTCATCAAGTTACTTTCCACAGATAAAATTTCTATGGTCTATGGATCAGGTATCCCATGGAGAGGTCGGGTTACCTCTGTCTGCAATCTAACCTTTAAACTACTCCGAATCTGCAATCTATACAGCAATGAATAAACACTACATTAACTGCCTTATTGAAAGTGTTCACTACCGTTGAAAATATCTCTTTTATTGTGTGCTATCTTCCTCCAGACTGACTACCTTTATAAGTTCTGTGGTGTTGTTCTCAACATCTGAGCCAGACAATTTACTTCTATCTGTGTTACTTATCTTGAAACTCAAGTGCAGAACTCGGCAAGGGTAAAAAATAGTGCTGGTGACACTGAATTCAGAAGTTGTGGTTAATTATTGTCAAGTTTGCATCTTACCAGCTTGACATTTCTAAAATGAAAAATACAGGGAAGTTCAAAATACTTAGAATGGGTTTTAAGGACAGCATTTTTGATCATGACTTCACAGTTTAAAAGGTCAATAGTTACGTATTTCAAGAAGTTGCATTTCTATATTACCTATCCACAACAATGCTTTTACAGCCAATGAAACACTTTCACTGGGACAATTAGGTATTAAATCTGCCATTGTTTGCACAGCACGCTCCCACATGCAGCAATATAATAATGACTAGGTAATTTCCATTAGTGAAGTTGGTTGAAAGTTAAATATTGACCAGAACACCAGGGAGAACTCCTTTGTTCTTTTTCAAATAGTACCATGAGATCTGTTACATCCACCAGAGAGGGCAGACTATGTCTCAATTTAACATTTCATCCAAAAGATAGCACCTCCAACAATGCAGCGCTGGACTGTCAATCGAGATTAAGTGCTGAAGTGTTGGAATTGAGTTTCAACCCATTTCCTACTGACTCAGAGGCAAATGTCTCTAACTGAGCAAACAGAAAACTGTAGGCAATGATAGTCTGCTGGGAGTGTAAAAGGTACAAAGTAGTTATTCCATCATTATGACATGAGGAAGGGTCATGCTGTCCTCTTTTTTTTAAACCCCTCCCAATTCACTGCAACAAATATTTGCATTTATTTTCTTTCTTTAGCACATAGTTATCCAATTTCAATTAAACTTAACCAGATAACTGAAAGACTGTGTAACGCTCTGGAAGAATCTTCTGTGTGCTGCTGCAGTGATTCCTGTTTTGGTATATATTGTAGTCACAGTGCACTTATTGTTAGAGGGGAGGATGCTAATTCCCAGTGAGAAGGACACCATGTGTAAAACTGTAATAGGATAGTAAATTAGAGTTATTTTCTCAAGTTAATAATCTAGGGAATTATCCATCCATTCAGCATTTTGACTTTAACTTTGGTCTCCATTTTCTTCACATCTCTCAGTAATCTTAAATTTTCAAACTATTCTTTTCCAATTCTAAGATTAGATGGTTGTTCTATTGTTGTGGTTAAACATTTTTAATTAAACTAATCCCTAGGTTTATTTTTGCAAGTCTTCCCACTTAACCTGTTTATGGAAATTCCTGTTTTTCCCTCTGGGGACTGGATTACGGAAGACTGATTAGAGTATTTTGTACTTTAGTCTCCTAGGATTTTGTTTCGTTTGGTAAACAACTGAAAGACTTGCAATTTCATCAACTTAGCCACCTTTAGAGCAACTGCTCCATTTCCTCATTCTATTCTTTCTGGCATTGCTGTATCCAGCTGCGACACACTTCCTTGACTACAGCAACCCTCTAGTGCTTTGTCAAAATGTCTAATCTTTCATGTGTGTCTGCCAACGGCTATTCAGCTTTGGGGGAAGTACTAAAGAATTAAAGCCCAAACACGAAGATCAAATGCACACAGCTTTCAGCGGGGATCATTATCTTATACGATCAGGAGCAGGATTCAGCCACCTTTACTGTCTCCCTACCTCATAAAAGGCCTAAAGCATCTGTCACTGAATCCCAGTAATTGATTACACTCATGATCTTTTACCCCACTGCTGGGAATATTTTCCTTTGTGTGCCCTAACACAAAACTGCTGATTTCTTCAACATATTTTTATATTACACAATAAAGGAAGTGCTTCGTCTTTGAAGGGCTCAGCTGAATTATAACGGACGTGCTGCAGGCATGGATTATTGTACAGTAATTAGCAAACAAGACATTCTCCAAGGTGGTGCGATAGTTGGATTATATGCTGTTCCGAAAGTATTTATATTTCAAGAACTTTTAAGACAGTCTTGTGTGAAAATCAAATATTAGGCTTGTCAGAGTGAACTGTGATCTATAAATATGTATATGTTTGTACATAGTCCTTGTTCAATGTTTTGCATATTTCCATCACAATTAAACAAAATGTTTGTAAAATATACTCAAGTTTGGCTAACTCAGCAAAGACAAAACACAAACAAACCTAAAATAAAAACAGAAAGTGCTGAAAAAGCTCAGTGGGTTAGACTGCATCTTTGGAAAGAGAAAGAGTTAATATTTAGAGTCCAATGATTTGTCTTTGAAACTGAAACATAAACTGATACAGTTCCAAAAGCAAAGAGTCACTGGACTTGAAATGTTAACTCTGCTTCTCACTATTTTTATTTCAGATCTTCAGTATCCACAGTATTTGACCTTTATTAGAAACCACTGAACTGGGAAGAATTTAAACATGGAAATTGATTTTTTCCCCGAAACAAAATTTATTAATAAAATTTGTAAAAGTACATTACAAAACATCTTAACTTGAAAATTACAGGAAGTACAATAAAATTCAACATGTCCCCTTAGAACATGTTCCACTCTTAGGCACCAAGAGATTTTGGAAATCTGGAATTCTCTCCCTAAAAGCTTTTGTGTGCTGGATGTCAACTGGAATTTTCAAGACTGAGTTTGATAGGCTTTTTTGGGTAAGCGTGTGGTAGAAAAGATCTTTGCTATTTCACTCCTGACCAGGCTGGTACTAATTTTACAATGAAGTCCCTTTGTGCTGGACTTTTGTATCAGATGAACTTGTTTCCCTCTATTTAGCGTAACAAATCTTTATGATTTGACACACGTCTCTGTCAATCTGCCCGCTAACATTCTATTAACTCAAAGAAATATAAGCCACCTTTATGTGAGTTGACCTCAATGTAACCCTTTAAGCCCTGGTATAATTTTGGTGAATATACACTGCAGCCCCTCTCAAAGCCCAATGCATCTTCCAGAATCTCACCCCGTCTAAATCCAAGTGCAGTTCTCCTGAAATCAGCCGGGCAAGATTCTGTGGAACTGAATAACAGCTTGCATTCTCTTTGTAATCCATGTCTGGATATAAAGGCCAATAGTCTATTAAGCTTTTAGATAACCATATGTATCTGTGTACTACATTTTAATGACTTATCTATGTGGAAAGGAGGAAGTGAGAACTACAAATGCTGGAGATCAGAGTTGAAAAGCGTGGTGCTGGAAAAGCACAGCAGGTCAGGAAGTATCCGAGCAGCAGGAGAATCGACGTTTCGGGCATAAACCCTTCATCTAGAATGTATTTGGAGACTTAGGTTTCCTTTCCTCTTCTCGGGTCTATTATTATTCTCTCAGACATACTACCATACTTAGATCCATAGCAAATGAACTCCCAAACACTGAATTCCAACTGTCACAGTATCACTGACTCACTCACTCTATCTTTACCTTATGCATGTCCCGGCTCCCACCTTTATTAATTTATTGCACAACTGTTCACCTTGCCAGTGAACTCTTCAAACAATTTAAACTAGATTACATGACTTAACCTGCATACTGATTCTCAGCAGTTCAGTATACTTTTCAATCGCTTTGTCCTCATATTTTAAGCTACTTTTCTAGTTGCAAAGATAAAATTAAACATTTGAATTCCGACTGGATCCAAATCTAAGATATAAATGTTAACGTACAATGCTGCTTCATTCACCGAGAAAGAGGGAAAGACAACGGGGGACGGAAAACAGCCGAGAGAGAGTGAGATCAGCCATTTACCCTGTTACAATTTAATTCTGTGCTCTGGGTGCAGTGAGCACGACGGCTCAGCTGCTATCGAGATCCAATTGAAGAGGGCTGAACCTCTAAGACAGACATAACGTCGATGAGGTTAATGAGAGCTGTTAGTTGCGGGAGGTGGCTGCCAGTCCAGATCTGTAAAGAGGCTCATCGATCATCCCGCGGCCGCGACGATCCAGGAACACGGGCAGGAGCTTGCGCCCACAGCGAGCGACACGGAATAGAAACCAGAGCAAAGCCGAGAGCCTCAGGGTGAAACCAAGGTGACAAGGCACCCTCAGACTGAGCTCTACCTT
This sequence comes from Chiloscyllium punctatum, assembly GCF_047496795.1. Lineage (NCBI taxonomy): Eukaryota > Metazoa > Chordata > Chondrichthyes > Orectolobiformes > Hemiscylliidae > Chiloscyllium > Chiloscyllium punctatum. Next base: position 43,566,744 of record NC_092778.1, read on the forward strand.
CATCCCACAGACGTGGAAAGCGGGGCCCTCATGGTGAGTGAGGTGAAAGTACCAGCCTCCGCATACGGATCAATCACTGGATTCATAGAGAGGACGTGAGGCTGAGCTCAAATTGGGGGAAAGTGCTGTGGGAGTCGCTCCATGAACAGAGACAACTTTGCACATTTAACCCTTGGAACAGATCCCGGGAGTGAGGATGAGGCCACAGTTTCCACAGCAATGAACGGACGTCATGTCCGGTCACTGTGGGTTTGGTGACGTAATTTCCGTCATCGTGAAGCTAGTCGGGACGAGAGAGAGAGTCCGGCAGAGCGAGGCTTGAGGCGTTGGGCTGAGTGACCTCTTTCCTTTCAGGCATTCCTTTTCTTTAACTGTTTCGAGGAGCGATGGTCGGTCTGGGCCGTGGTTGTCATTCGTGATTATCCTCACTGATGTTGCGCCCCGAGAACGCGGGGTCTCCCGCAGAAGTGGGGGAGATCGGAATGGACCGAGAAGCCGCCAGGTTTGTGGGATGAGGCAGTTTGAGTGGGGGGGTTAAACAAACTGGATTGAAGAATGATGCAGCATTCACCAGGGGTTGTTCTCCACCTTAAAGAGAAAAAAAACCCTTGACCCTTCGTCCTTTACAAACCGATCCTCCATTCCCATTTTCTAACTCCACCTCTTCTCCACACCCCTTCCCCCACTCCTTCATCCCATCTCCTTCAGTCCATCCTCTTCCCCTCCCCGCTCCCTCTTTCCCTCCCCACTCCTCTCCTTCCCTCCCCACTCCTCTCCTTTCCTCCCCACTCCTCTCCTTCCCTCCCCACTCCTCTCCTTCCCTCCCCACTCCTCTCCTTTCCTCCCCACTCCTCTCCTTCCCTCCCCACTCCTCCCCTTCCCTCCCCACTCTCTCTTCCCCCCCCCCCCCCCCACCAACCTATCTACATCCTCTCTTCCCACATCCCCACATCCTCTTGCCCCATCCCGCATCTTCTAGGCCCATCCCCATCCCCATCCTTTTTGTCATTTATATAAATGATTTGGATGTGAGCATAGGATGTATAGTTAGTAAGTTTGCAGACAACACCCAAATTGGAGGTGTAGCGGACAAGAAGAAGATTACCTCAGATTACAACAGGATCTTGATCAGATGGGCCAATGGGCTGAGAAGTGGCAGATGGATTTTAACTTAGATAAAGGTGAGGTGCTGCATTTTGGAAAGGCAAATCAGGGCAGGACTTACACTGTTAATGGTAAGGTTCTGGAGAGTGTTGCTGAACAAAGAGATCTTAGAGTGCAGGTTCATAGTTACTTTAGAGTCTCAGGTTAGTGAAGAAGGTGTTTGGTATGTTGTCCTTTATTGGCGGCACGGTGTCTCTGGTTAGCACTGCTGCCTCACAGCGCCTGGGACCAGGGTTCGATTCCACCCACGGGCGACTGTCTGTGCGGAGTTTGCACATTCTTCCCATGTTTGCATGGGTTTTCTCCGGTGTGCCAGTTTCCTCCTACAAAACCAAAGATGTGCAGGTTAGGCGAATTGACCATGCTAAATTACTCAGTGTTCAGGGATTTGTAAGTTACGTACATGATTTAGGGGTAAATGTAGAGTAATAGGTTAGAGGAATGGGTCTGGGTGAGTTACTCTTTGCAGGGTGGATGTGGACTTGTTGGTCCAAATGGCCCGTTTCCACACTGTAGGGATATTAAGTTCAATTGAGTATGGGAGTTGGAAGGTTATGGGTAGCTGTACAGGATGTTGGTGAAGCCACTTTTGGAATATTGCGTGCAATTCTGGACTCCTTCCTATCAGAAGGGTGTTTTGAAACTTGAAAGGGTTCAGAGAAGATTTACAAGATGTTGCCAGGGCTGGAGGATTTGAGCTATAGGGAGAGGCTGAATAGGCTGGGGCTGTTTTCCCTGGAGAGTTGGGGGCTGAGGGGTGACCTCACAAAGAGTTTATAAAATCATGAGGAGCATGGATAAGGTGAATAGACAAGGTCTTTTCCCTGTGTGGGGGAGTCCAGACCGAGAGGGCATAGATTTAGGGTGAAGGGGAAAGATATAAAGGGGACGTAAGGGGCACCCTATTCACACACAGGATGGTGCATGTATGGAATGAGCTGCCAAAGGAAGTAGTCGGGGCTAGCACAATTACAGCATTTAAAAGGCTGAGTATATGAATAGAAAAGGTTTAGTGGGATATGGGCCAGGTGCTGTCAAATGGGACTAGATTAGAGTAGGAAATCTGGTCAGCGTGGACAAGTTGGACCAAAGTGTCTGTTTGCGTGGTGTACATCTCTATGATTCTTGCCCACATGCTCTCTTCCCCCATCCCCACCCCTTCTCATTCCCATCTTCTCTTTCCCCCCCCCCCCCGTTCCCGTCTTCTCTTTCCTCTCCATCCCCGTCTTCTCTCCCCCCCCCATCCCCGTCTTCTCTTCCCCCCCCCCACCCCATCCCCATCTTCTCTCCTCCTCCCCCCATCCCCGTCTTCTCTCCTCCTCCCCCCATCCCCGTCTTCTCTCCTCCACCCCCCATCCCCGTCTTCTCTCCTCCTCCCCCCATCCCCGTCTTCTCTCCTCCTCCCCCATCCCCGTCTTCTCTCCTCCTCCCCCCAACCCCGTCTACTCTCCTCCTCCCCCCATCCCCGTCTTCTCTCCTCCTCCCCCCATCCCCGTCTTCTCTCCTCCTCCCCCCATCCCCGTCTTCTCTCCTCCTCCCCCCATCCCCGTCTTCTCTCCTCCTCCCCCCATCCCCGTCTTCTCTCCTCCTCCCCCATCCCCGTCTTCTCTCCTCCTCCCCCCATCCCCGTCTTCTCTCCTCCTCCCCCCATCCCCGTCTTCTCTCCTCCTCCCCCCATCCCCGTCTTCTCTCCTCCTCCCCCCATCCCCGTCTTCTCTCCTCCTCCCCCCATCCCCGTCTTCTCTCCTCCTCCCCCCATCCCCGTCTTCTCTCCTCCTCCCCCCATCCCCGTCTTCTCTCCTCCTCCCCCCATCCCCGTCTTCTCTCCTCCTCCCCCCATCCCCGTCTTCTCTCCTCCTCCCCCCATCCCCGTCTTCTCTCCTCCTCCCCCCATCCCCGTCTTCTCTCCTCCTCCCCCCATCCCCGTCTTCTCTCCTCCTCCCCCCATCCCCGTCTTCTCTCCTCCTCCCCCCATCCCCGTCTTCTCTCCTCCTCCCCCCATCCCCGTCTTCTCTCCTCCTCCCCCCATCCCCGTCTTCTCTCCTCCTCCCCCCATCCCCGTCTTCTCTCCTCCTCCCCCCATCCCCGTCTTCTCTCCTCCTCCCCCCATCCCCGTCTTCTCTCCTCCTCCCCCCATCCCCGTCTTCTCTCCTCCTCCCCCCATCCCCGTCTTCTCTCCTCCTCCCCCCATCCCCGTCTTCTCTCCTCCTCCCCCCATCCCCGTCTTCTCTCCTCCTCCCCCCATCCCCGTCTTCTCTCCTCCTCCCCCCATCCCCGTCTTCTCTCCTCCTCCCCCCATCCCCGTCTTCTCTCCTCCTCCCCCATCCCCGTCTTCTCTCCTCCTCCCCCCATCCCCGTCTTCTCTCCTCCTCCCCCATCCCCGTCTCTCTCCTCCTCCCCCCATCCCCGTCTTCTCTCCTCCTCCCCCATCCCCGTCTTCTCTCCTCCTCCCCCCATCCCCGTCTTCTCTCCTCCTCCCCCCATCCCCGTCTCTCTCCTCCTCCCCCCATCCCCGTCTTCTCTCCTCCTCCCCCCATCCCCGTCTTCTCTCCTCCTCCCCCCATCCCCGTCTTCTCTCCTCCTCCCCCCATCCCCGTCTTCCTCCTCCTCCCCCATCCCCGTCTTCCCTCCTCCTCCCCCCATCCCCGTCTTCCCTCCTCCTCCCCCCATCCCCGTCTTCCCTCCTCCTCCCCCCATCCCCGTCTTCCCTCCTCCTCCCCCCATCCCCGTCTTCCCTCCTCCTCCCCCCATCCCCGTCTTCCCTCCTCCTCCCCCCATCCCCGTCTTCCCTCCTCCTCCCCCCATCCCCGTCTTCCCTCCTCCTCCCCCCATCCCCGTCTTCCCTCCTCCTCCCCCCATCCCCGTCTTCCTCCTCCTCCCCCCCATCCCCGTCTTCCCTCCTCCTCCCCCCATCCCCGTCTTCCCTCCTCCTCCCCCCATCCCCGTCTTCCTCTCCTCCTCCCCCCATCCCGTCTTCTCTCCTCCTCCCCCCATCCCCGTCTTCTCTCCTCCTCCCCCCATCCCCGTCTTCTCTCCTCCTCCCCCCATCCCCGTCTTCTCTCCTCCTCCCCCATCCCCGTCTTCTCTCCTCCTCCCCCCATCCCCGTCTTCTCTCCTCCTCCCCCCATCCCCGTCTTCTCTCCTCCTCCCCCCATCCCCGTCTTCTCTCCTCCTCCCCCCATCCCCGTCTTCTCTCCTCCTCCCCCCATCCCCGTCTTCTCTCCTCCTCCCCCCATCCCGTCTTCTCTCCTCCTCCCCCCATCCCCGTCTTCTCTCCTCCTCCCCCCATCCCCGTCTTCTCTCCTCCTCCCCCCATCCCCGTCTTCTCTCCTCCTCCCCCCATCCCCGTCTTCTCTCCTCCTCCCCCATCCCCGTCTTCTCTCCTCCTCCCCCCATCCCCGTCTTCTCTCCTCCTCCCCCCATCCCCGTCTTCTCTCCTCCTCCCCCCATCCCCGTCTTCTCTCCTCCTCCCCCCATCCCCGTCTTCTCTCCTCCTCCCCCCATCCCCGTCTTCTCTCCTCCTCCCCCCATCCCCGTCTTCTCTCCTCCTCCCCCATCCCCGTCTTCTCTCCTCCTCCCCCCATCCCCGTCTTCTCTCCTCCTCCCCCCATCCCCGTCTTCTCTCCTCCTCCCCCCATCCCCGTCTTCTCTCCTCCTCCCCCCATCCCCGTCTTCTCTCCTCCTCCCCCCATCCCCGTCTTCTCTCCTCCTCCCCCCATCCCCGTCTTCTCTCCTCCTCCCCCCATCCCCGTCTTCTCTCCTCCTCCCCCCATCCCCGTCTTCTCTCCTCCTCCCCCCATCCCCGTCTTCTCTCCTCCTCCCCCCATCCCCGTCTTCTCTCCTCCTCCCCCCATCCCCGTCTTCTCTCCTCCTCCCCCCATCCCCGTCTTCTCTCCTCCTCCCCCCATCCCCGTCTTCTCTCCTCCTCCCCCCATCCCCGTCTTCTCTCCTCCTCCCCCCATCCCCGTCTTCTCTCCTCCTCCCCCCATCCCCGTCTTCTCTCCTCCTCCCCCCATCCCCGTCTTCTCTCCTCCTCCCCCCATCCCCGTCTTCTCTCCTCCTCCCCCCATCCCCGTCTTCTCTCCTCCTCCCCCCATCCCCGTCTTCTCTCCTCCTCCCCCCATCCCCGTCTTCTCTCCTCCTCCCCCCATCCCCGTCTTCTCTCCTCCTCCCCCCATCCCCGTCTTCTCTCCTCCTCCCCCCATCCCCGTCTTCTCTCCTCCTCCCCCCATCCCCGTCTTCTCTCCTCCTCCCCCCATCCCCGTCTTCTCTCCTCCTCCCCCATCCCCGTCTTCTCTCCTCCTCCCCCCATCCCCGTCTTCTCTCCTCCTCCCCCCATCCCCGTCTTCTCTCCTCCTCCCCCCATCCCCGTCTTCTCTCCTCCTCCCCCCATCCCCGTCTTCTCTCCTCCTCCCCCCATCCCCGTCTTCTCTCCTCCTCCCCCCATCCCCGTCTTCTCTCCTCCTCCCCCCATCCCCGTCTTCTCTCCTCCTCCCCCCATCCCCGTCTTCTCTCCTCCTCCCCCCATCCCCGTCTTCTCTCCTCCTCCCCCCATCCCCGTCTTCTCTCCTCCTCCCCCCATCCCCGTCTTCTCTCCTCCTCCCCCCATCCCCGTCTTCTCTCCTCCTCCCCCCATCCCCGTCTTCTCTCCTCCTCCCCCCATCCCCGTCTTCTCTCCTCCTCCCCCCATCCCCGTCTTCTCTCCTCCTCCCCCCATCCCCGTCTTCTCTCCTCCTCCCCCCATCCCCGTCTTCTCTCCTCCTCCCCCCATCCCCGTCTTCTCTCCTCCTCCCCCCATCCCCGTCTTCTCTCCTCCTCCCCCCATCCCCGTCTTCTCTCCTCCTCCCCCCATCCCCGTCTTCTCTCCTCCTCCCCCCATCCCCGTCTTCTCTCCTCCTCCCCCCATCCCCGTCTTCTCTCCTCCTCCCCCCATCCCCGTCTTCTCTCCTCCTCCCCCCATCCCCGTCTTCTCTCCTCCTCCCCCCATCCCCGTCTTCTCTCCTCCTCCCCCCATCCCCGTCTTCTCTCCTCCTCCCCCCATCCCCGTCTTCTCTCCTCCTCCCCCCATCCCCGTCTTCTCTCCTCCTCCCCCCATCCCCGTCTTCTCTCCTCCTCCCCCCATCCCCGTCTTCTCTCCTCCTCCCCCCATCCCCGTCTTCTCTCCTCCTCCCCCCATCCCCGTCTTCTCTCCTCCTCCCCCCATCCCCGTCTTCTCTCCTCCTCCCCCCATCCCCGTCTTCTCTCCTCCTCCCCCCATCCCCGTCTTCTCTCCTCCTCCCCCCATCCCCGTCTTCTCTCCTCCTCCCCCCATCCCCGTCTTCTCTCCTCCTCCCCCCATCCCCGTCTTCTCTCCTCCTCCCCCCATCCCCGTCTTCTCTCCTCCTCCCCCCATCCCCGTCTTCTCTCCTCCTCCCCCCATCCCCGTCTTCTCTCCTCCTCCCCCCATCCCCGTCTTCTCTCCTCCTCCCCCCATCCCCGTCTTCTCTCCTCCTCCCCCCATCCCCGTCTTCTCTCCTCCTCCCCCCATCCCCGTCTTCCCTCCTCCTCCCCCCATCCCCGTCTTCCCTCCTCCTCCCCCCATCCCCGTCTTCCCTCCTCCTCCCCCCATCCCCGTCTTCCCTCCTCCTCCCCCCATCCCCGTCTTCCCTCCTCCTCCCCCCATCCCCGTCTTCCCTCCTCCTCCCCCCATCCCCGTCTTCCCTCCTCCTCCCCCCATCCCCGTCTTCCCTCCTCCTCCCCCCATCCCCGTCTTCCCTCCTCCTCCCCCCATCCCCGTCTTCCCTCCTCCTCCCCCCATCCCCGTCTTCTCTCCCTCCCTCGGCCCGGTCTTCTCTTCCCCACCCCCCCCATCCCCGTCTTCTCTCCCTCCCTCGGCCCGGTCTTCTCTTCCACCCCCCTCCCCCCCCCCATACCCGTCTTCTCTTCCTCCCTCGGCCCGGTCTTCTCTTCCACCCCCCCCCCATCCCTGTCTTCTCTTCCCCCCTCGGCCCTGTCTTCTCTTCCATCCACCCCCCCAATCCCCGTCTTCTCTTCTCCCGCCGTCCCTGTCTTCTCTCCTCCCTACCCCCCGTCTTCTCTCTCCCCACCCCCTCGGCCCCGTCTTCTCTCTCTCTCCCCCCCCCCCCCCCGGCCCCTTCATCTCTCCCACCACACCACCCCCCACCCCCAATCCCCATCTTCTCTTCCCCCCTAGACCCCGTCTTCTCTTTCACCCCGCCCCTCCGGCCCGGTCTTCCCCCTCGTCCCTGTCTTCTCTTCCCCCCCCCCCCCCCCCCCCTCGTCCCCGACTTCTCTTCCCCCCACCCCGTCCCCGACTTCTCTTCCCCCCCCCCCCCCCCCCTCGTCCCCGACTTCTCTTCCCCCCCCCCTCGTCCCTGACTTCTCTTCCCCCCCCCCCCGTCCCTGACTTCTCTTCCCCCCCCCCCCTCGTCCCCGACTTCTCTTCCCCCCCCCCCCCTCGTCCCCGACTTCTCTTCCCCCCCCCCCCCCGTCCCCGACTTCTCTCCCCCCCCCCCTCGTCCCTGACTTCTCTTCCCCCCCCCCCCTCGTCCCTGACTTCTCTTCCCCCCCCCCCCCCCCGACCCCGACTTCTCTTCCCCCCCCCCCCCCCCCCCCCCCCCTCGACCCCGACTTCTCTTCCCCCCCCCCCTCGTCCCCGACTTCTCTTCCCCCCCCCCCTCGTCCCCGACTTCTCTTCCCCCCCCCTCGTCCCCGACTTCTCTTCCCCCCCCTCGTCCCCGACTTCTCTTCCCCCCCCCCCCCCGTCCCCGACTTCTCTTCCCCCCCCCCCCCCGTCCCCGACTTCTCTTCCCCCCCCCCCCCGTCCCCGACTTCTCTTCCCCCCCCCCCCGTCCCCGACTTCTCTTCCCCCCTCGTCCCCGACTTCTCTTCCCCCCTCGTCCCCGACTTCTCTTCCCCCCTCGTCCCCGACTTCTCTTCCCCCCTCGTCCCCGACTTCTCTTCCCCCCTCGTCCCCGACTTCTCTTCCCCCCTCGTCCCCGACTTCTCTTCCCCCCTCGTCCCCGACTTCTCTTCCCCCCTCGTCCCCGACTTCTCTTCCCCCCTCGTCCCCGACTTCTCTTCCCCCCTCGTCCCCGACTTCTCTTCCCCCCTCGTCCCCGACTTCTCTTCCCCCCTCGTCCCCGACTTCTCTTCCCCCCTCGTCCCCGACTTCTCTTCCCCCCTCGTCCCCGACTTCTCTTCCCCCCTCGTCCCCGACTTCTCTTCCCCCCCTCGTCCCCGACTTCTCTTCCCCCCTCGTCCCCGACTTCTCTTCCCCCCTCGTCCCCGACTTCTCTTCCCCCCTCGTCCCCGACTTCTCTTCCCCCCTCGTCCCCGACTTCTCTTCCCCCCTCGTCCCCGACTTCTCTTCCCCCCTCGTCCCCGACTTCTCTTTCCCCCCCCCCCCCCCCCCGTCCCCGACTTCTCTTCCCCCCCCCGTCCCCGTCTTCTCTTCCCCCCACCCATCCCCGTCTTCTCTCCCCCCCTATGACCCTCCGCCCCTACGACCCTCTTTCCCCCCCCCGGTCCTCCTTCCGACCCTCCGCCCCCGTCTTCCTCCGCCCCATCCTCCCTCCTCACCCCCGTCTTCCCTCCGACCCTATCCTCGTTCCCGTCGTCCCTCCGCCCACCACCTACGACCTCCCGTCCTCCGCCCCTGTCTTACCTCCTCAACTCCCCACCCTCCCTCCTTGACACCCCCCGCTCTCTGAACCCCCACCCTCCGCCCCGTCCTCCCTCCTTGACCCCCCGCCCTCCGCCCCCATCCTCGCCCCTGTCCTCCCTCCTCGCCCCCGTCTTCCCTCCGCCACCCACCTCTGACCCCCTCCGTCCCGTCCCCCCTCTGTCCCTGTCCCTCCTCCGCCTCCGTCCTCGTCCTCCCTCCCCGCCCTCCGTCCCTCCCCGCCCTCCGTCCCTCCCCGCCCTCCGTCCCTCCCCGCCCTCCGTCCCTCCCCGCCCTCCGTCCCTCCCCGCCCTCCGTCCCTCCCCGCCCTCCGTCCCTCCCCGCCCTCCGTCCCCCCCCGCCCTCCGTCCCCCCCCCGCCCTCCGTCCCCCCCCCGCCCTCCGTCCCCCCCCGCCCTCCGTCCCCCCCCCGCCCTCCGTCCCCCCCCCGCCCTCCGTCCCCCCCCCGCCCTCCGTCCCCCCCCCCGCCCTCCGTCCCCCCCCCGCCCTCCGTCCCCCCCCCGCCCTCCGTCCCCCCCCCGCCCTCCGTCCCCCCCCCGCCCTCCGTCCCCCCCCCCGCCCTCCGTCCCCCCCCCCGCCCTCCGTCCCCCCCCCCGCCCTCCGTCCCCCCCCCCCGCCCTCCGTTCCCCCCCCCGCCCTCCGTCCCCCCCCCCGCCCTCCGTCCCCCCCCCCCCGCCCTCCGTCCCCCCCCCCCGCCCTCCGTCCCCCCCCCCCGCCCTCCGTCCCCCCCCCCGCCCTCCGTCCCCCCCCCCCGCCCTCCGTCCCCCCCCCCGCCCTCCGTCCCCCCCGCGCCCTCCGTCCCCCCCCGCGCCCTCCGTCCCCCCCCCGTCCCCCCCCCCGCCCTCCGTCCCCCCCCCGCCCTCCGTCCCCCCCCCGCCCTCCGTCCCCCCCCCGCCCTCCGTCCCCGTCCGCCCTCCGTCCCCGTCCGCCCTCCGCCCCATCCTCCCTCCTCGACCCTCTGCCCCCGTCCTCCGACCTCCCTCCCTCCGACCCCCACCTCCGACTCCCCCTCCTCGCCCCCATCCTCCCTCCGACCCCCCTCGCCCCTGTCCTACCTCCGGCACCCCGCCCTCCCTCTGACCCCCCCCTCACCTCCCTCTGACCCCTCCTCCGCCACGTCCTCCTCTAACCCCCCGCCCCCGTCCTCCCTTTGCCCCTGCTCTCTTTGCCCCTCGTCTGTGTGCTCTCTTTGCCCCCTCATCCGCACCCCCAGTCCCCATCCCTATCCCTCCTCTCTTCCCCCCCCCCATTGTCTCTTCTGCCCCCTCTCCCCTGTCCTCCCTTTCCCCCACTCTAATGCCCTTTCCCATCACTCAAAACCCCTGTCCCTTTGCCTCACTCCCGTCCTACGTTTTCAAATCTCTCTATGCCCTCTTGCCCTTTCCATTTCTACAGTATAGTGCTGTACTATAGATATCTGTACTCCCTTCATTTTGGCATCTTGTACATCTTAATTTTGAATAGTCTATCTTTGGTAGTCACATCTTCCAATGTATGGACCCAGAGATTTGTAATACCTCCATACACATTTTTACTTCTACCACTTTTCTCCTTTATGATGCTCTTTAAAACCCACCTCTGGCATCTACTTATATGGCTTGGTGTGACAATTTATGTTTTTATGATTAACAGGGGCAGTGGGAGGAAATCTCACCCAGTTTCTGAGGGCAGTGTACCTGATTGTTGCATGTGCATCACCAAGCAACTGATTTTAGGAACAGGAAACTGCTCAAGCAATCAATCCTGTTATGCCTTTCATGGACTGATCTTGGGCAGTTAAACAGAGAGAGCACAAGGAGGACTGGTGTGGCAAATGACTCAGTGATGATTTTCCAGCGCTTTAATGAACTGATCATGATACCTGATCTGAGAGTGCTTTTTGACCCATAGAACTAATGGCAATTAATTCCATTTACATTATCTTCCAATAGCTTAAAAGCTCTCTTTCTGTCTCCTCCCACATCCCCCTCTGCTGTCGGCTCACTCTTCATTCCTGAACCTCATTCCTTGTTCCCCTCTCGGTTCACTGTTATCTCTAATTATTCTCCTTCCTTCCTGACACTGCAGTCCCATGGACCTTTCTGAGATCCTGAAGGAAGGAACAAAGGAGTCTCATGATCGTGCAGAGAACACTCGATTTGTGAAAGAGTTCCTGAAGGGCAAGATTCGGCAAGAACTGTTTGAGGTATGACTTATCATGGTCTGTTCTGTCTATTAGCAGTTAGGTTATCAAGCTTTCCGTACAGATTTTTCTGTAGCCAGAGATGTGTAGCAACACGTGATACAGAAAGGGCAACATGGAACACAATAAGTTTGGTGGCACGAGAAATCAATGTGGAGTGGAAGTAGGAAGGAAGGATCCATTGACCTGTGCAGCATTTTGGCAGTTAAGTTGTGTGATGACACGAATACAAAATGTTTGGCAAAGCTGAGCTCAGCACATTACCATTTATATGCATCTGTTTTTTTGGCTAGAGAGTGAAAATGCCATGATGTGAACAGGGCCTGTCACGAGTTGGATAAGTTCTTAGGACCCCTCACTGCTGGTCACTTGGACCTGCTGCTGCAGGTCACTCTGACTTTGCCATGAAGATTTATGTTGAATCCACTTGGGATGAAGGAGTTGACATTAGTTCTTGGGGTTTAAGATTTTAATCTCATTGCCCAACCAGGAAAGGCTGTTTAAAGATCCCTACTCGGTTCGGCTGTCCAATATTTAAGCAGTTGGAATGTTTGCTTGTTGTTTGACTTTCCCTTGATTTCCAAGTAACTAAAAAGATCTCAGTATAACATAGAGCTACAGATTAAGAGATAGTTTTTAACCTCTGTCCTAAATAAGTACTGCTCTTGTCTCAGATTTCAAAGTTGTGTATTTAAGTTGCATTCCATGACTTCACCATATATCTCAAGGTTGACAGTCTTTAGTAGTATTGACAGAGAGCTGCATCATCTGAGAGTCAATGCTAAGGCGGTGCTGTCCTGCTAGGTGGTTGTTACATAGTCTCTGAGACAGTGCCACAATGACAAAATATATGATTATGATCACATTATCTTGAGATCTTGTTATACACAAATGGATGCATTTCTTCCTTCAAAATAATGACTACACTTCAAAAATATTCCCTCGTCCATAAACTGCTTTGGGATGTCCTGAGATCAGACAAGATACTATAGAAATGCTAGACTTTACAGTAACTTCATGTCTTAAGTTGCCCCTGTTTCAACTGTTTAGCTTTAATGTTGTGCATATAATGGGGTCAGTATATGCACTTAGAATCAGGGTCTTCACATTAAGCAGGCACCCTGTGACCTGATGCTATTTTGGAGCAGCCACTCCTGCATACCATCTTTCCTTCTATTCACCAAGGCCTTTCCCATTTGCTGTTTGCCCCTTAATGCTCCCAATTGTAACTCCTCTTGCTCCCTCCTTTAATTTCTCCCTCTCTCAAACCCTTGAAGCAGTTCAAAGAGTTAGCATATTTATTTTTTCTTTTAAACTAAAATGAATTTTAAAAAACGTGTACAGTATTTAAACAACAGGGTATAATTTTTTTTCTGAAAAGGTCCTACAGCAATTAACTGAAGTTTTTACAATAGTTCTATGAGAAAAGATGATTCCATCAGTATTGTTTAATTGAAGTTGTGCTTTTCAATAACACGAGTACAATATTAAGCAAGGAATCACTATTTCTTCAGGATTAGGGCAGACTTTTATGATTGCCCACTGTTTGGTTGTCCAAGTATGGTTTGATTCTGTTATAGTTGGACATTGATTAGCTTGAAGGCTGATGGGAAGGACAAGACTGGGTCTTAAGACTGGGGAACGGATTGGATCTTAACACAATGGGATTGGGAGTCAATCAGATTCCATCTGTTTTTGTTGGTTGGTGACTCCATTGATGAAATGATAGAGGCAGAATCATAGAAATGTGAATGCTAGGATTGCATATAAATGTTCACTCATGTTGAGATGCTGGGGCATATTGGGTGCATGGGAGGTGGGAGATGTTGCAGATCAGCAAAAGTAACTTTGAGATTTGATCCTGAGCTGTTTCTCTATTATTGCTATCTTGTGTTACAGTTGGGTACAGTTGCCCTCTACTTCACCTACTCTGCTCTGGAGGAAGAAATGGATAAAAATGCAGAACATCCTGGCTTTGCTCCCCTTTATTTCCCGCTTGAACTGCACCGCAAGGATGCTCTGGCCAAGGACCTAGAATACTTCTATGGGAAAGACTGGAAGGACCGGATCAAGTGTTCAGAGGCCACAGCAAGCTATGTAGAGCGGATCCATCATGTTGGGAAGCATGAGCCTGAGCTGTTGGTGGCACATGCCTACACACGCTACATGGGTGACCTGTCAGGAGGTCAGGTGTTGAAAAAAGTGGCACAGAGAGCACTGCGCTTGCCCAGCACTGGAGAGGGTGTGCAGTTCTACACTTTCGACAACATTTCCAATCCTGCTCGATTCAAGGAGCTGTATCGATCCCGGTTGAACACTTTGGAGATGACTCGGGAAATCAGGGAGAAGATTGTGGAGGAGGCCAACCGAGCCTTTCGATTCAACATGGAGGTGAGCATTACTGAGGAGTGTTAACTAGGTGGAGTGCAATTCCCACTTCGTGTTCTGCATCTTCCAGACAGTTGTCATGTGATGCACCCTGACAGGGAAGAGAGATCCAGCAAGCATTCACCAAATGAAGCTATGTGAATGAGACACTGTGTCATAATACACAGCAAAACAGGAACAGAAAATCACAGAAATAGTTTGGGTTACAACCTTTTATTGGATTATTCTCTACTTTTTAAGTGTCTCTTGGTAAAAATACATTGCCCACTTTTCTTGCACGTTGTATGTATTCTGCTTTGGTAATGATTTTTAGTGTTTTTATTTTATCTCTTGTTGAAACAGCTGATATCCATCACCCATGTTCATTGATTCACATTGGCTCCAGGTTAAGCAACAACTCTATTTTAAAAAAAAAATTACTGATGTTTTCAAAACTTTCCATGACCTCACCAACCACCTAACACACTCACTCTGTAGTCTCTTCCAGCCTCATAATCCTCTTGAAATATCCACATTCCCCTACTCCTGGCCCCTTCAACATCTCTAATTTTAGTTGCTCCACTCTTGGTGGTTGTGCCTTCACTTAACTGGACTCCACACTCTGGGGTTTCGCTTCTGAGTGCTCTCCACCCTTCTTATGTTTCTCTCTTCCTTTCCTTGTAACTTGCTTTTAATTAAGCCTTGTCACTTGTTCCCAAATGGAGCTCAGCTAATTTTTAAAAAAGAAAATACTTAGGTGCAGCATCCTGGGAAATTAAGCCACTCATTCAACGTAAGTTGAATACAGACATCTCCCTCTTGCATACTAAGGGGGAAAAGATCACTAACCTGTACCATTAGACAATTCTACGTGCTGTACTTATACAGTGAGCAGACTGGTTTACTGGAACTACTTGCAGCAATGAGAATGAAGAGCCTGTGTTATGTTGAGTGAACCCATGATGATTCTTCCACAGTAATCAATGCTATAACCCTACCTATCTGTGTCTGCTATTGATTGATTGATTCTGCTAGTTAGTTACTGATCCACTTTAATCTTTGCTCTAATCTCAAATTTCCACAGGTTTTTGAAGAATTGGATAAGTTTGGAAAAACCCTGGGGGAAGTTGTGCAGGAATCTGGGGTCCCTCTCCATGATGGAAAAGGCGATGTCCGGAAGTGCCCATTCTATGCTGCAAAAGGTACGCTGGCTTATCCATCCTCTGGGAAATGTAACCGGGGAGAATGGAGGTCCCAGGCTTGAATCAGAGGAAATCAACTCTAATTAGATGCGATGTAGATGTTCCCATGTTGTCAGTCTCTTGTATGTGGAAATAACAGGATAACTGGAATCTAGCCTCCAATGGAAGTAGTTTCTCTGCTTGAGGCTGGACTAGTCTATGCCAAAGGACGAACTTCAAACTGTAGGCATCAGAGGGTGGGACAGCCTACCAATGTTGATGTGACCTGCATTGGGCAATGTGTAGGTCTGTACTTCTATAGTGTAATTAATTGTAGGACATGGTATTCTTCTTTATTAATTCTTATTTTTCTCTCATTCTAGGTGATGGTGAAATGGGGTGTCCACTGCAGTCTATTATGGCTGTGGTGCAGAGCTGTCCTTTCCAGGTGGTAATAGCTGCTCTACTGGCACTTTCTGCTGGTTGGTATCTGCTGTGAGGTTTACAGCCATTAACATGGACTGTCCAACAAAAGTGATGTAAACCTCTCCCATTTGAGACACCCTATCTTTCCTGATTGAAATACGGTTAAGTTCTAGCAGGCCTAGCCATGAGTCCAGAGACTCAACATCTATCCAATTCCTCTACTTTTGCAGCATATGACCTTGGACATAAGCTCATTAACTCAGCTCAATGTTTTGCTGACTGTATTTAATTATTGTTCAGGTATGAACCACTGTAAAATGGCACTGCTGGAGCAAATGTAAATATAGTTGGCTGGAAATGCAGAACCACACCTCTGATAACCTTTCTGAATTGTTCACTGTGGTCCTCATTATCACTTCTAACATGTGTTTTCAGAGAAAGTAATATTTTCTAATTTACTTTGAATGAACACAGCTGACTTACAAACCTCAGACAGATAACGTTCCATTACGAACCTCAGAACAGTGACTTCAACAAGATGGAGAATTGTTGGAAAACTCCACGTCTCTAGCTCAGCAGTCACCTTGCTATGGATCCAGGCCCTGACTCACTTCCTAGATATTGCCTGGTTGGGATGCAATTAAATGTAATATAAAATTTCACTTTCTTTAATCAGTGATTGGACTTGAATAATTTCACTAAAACTGTGCCATTGTATTTATGCACTTGATTATTAAATGTTATAACAAGTCACTGGCTAAATTTCCTTATTTACACTAAATGCACTTCACATAGAAATTACAGCATGTGCAATGCAGCTCAACTTGTTGGCTCCAGTAATTAGTGGACTCTCCTCACCATATCATTTCTATTTCTATGTTCCCTCTGTTTATCTAGCTTTCCCTTAAATGGGTCTCTATTCACCTATTCCACATTCTCTACAGTTTCTGAATTTCTTGTTGGAGTTTTATTGAAACTACAGGCGTAGTGAAGATAGCTGCTATTTCATTATGTTCCATAGAGCAGCTATCAAAAAGGAAACTTAAGAGGACTATGATGCTAGATGTCAAAACATCAACCAATTAACAAGTGGATTTCAACCCATAACTACTCACTCAAATTCCTAGAGAACTTTCACCATAATTTTTCCATAATACTGTCCCTTCACTATCCACTTGACAGGAAGAGACAGGCTTTTCAATTTCTGGTATAGTTCTATTTACAAAACGGTATGTAGGAACAAACTTGTTGATGCAGTAAGAAACATTTAGACTTTTTTTACCATCCTGGTAGTTGTATGATGTGATAGTGGAATTGTTATGTTATCCTTCACCTCATATGAAGTGAGCGAAGTCCAAGAAGAGAATTATGGAATTGCAGGTCTGAAGTCAACAAATATACTGCTTGGAATGATTTATTATCACTCTAATGAAGCAGACACTGCAGTGTTGAATACTTTGCTTGACATAAACTCTTTATCAAACCCTTTTCATGATATTAAATTCTTGTACGGTCACCCTGAACCCTTCAGAGTTTGTCACTTCACTACATATGACAAAAACTTGATCAGCTGTGATTCTACACTACTTCGCAGGACAACAGCTGTTCGTTTCTTGGCAGAACTCCCAGTGGAATATGAGTAACTAATCTCATTCCAAAGGAGAATGACTGAAATCTGCATGATTAGAATATTTCACTGTTTTGCTTTGTTACAGCACCTAATTTTATTTTGGCGGGGTGAGGGTGGGAAAGGAGGAGGAAGAAGATGATGACTTCACAAAGACTAATGGATCTGGAGTTATATTGGATTACCACCTCCTAAGATGCACTAGTATATTTGCAAAGACACAAACACTCCAAGCAGTAAAAATAATCATGTAACCAACTGAAGAAAAGAAACAAATTCCTTCCAATTTTAAACAATCAAACTCCAGGAACTATTTGTAATTTCAAGACATACAACACTTAAATGGAATAAACATCTAATTTTCAGAACAAAAATTTTATGATCAATGTTTCAGACAACATATCGTAACAGCTGTAATTAAATATTGTACCTGTCACTATATTTACATGGCCATTGACACTGTACAGAATTAATCAGAACTACAAAATAAAATGTAAAGGCTTTCTTATTGGAAAATGAGTTTGTCTCTAGGTTCTTGCTGTTTCATTTCAAGGAGAAGGAATTCCTTCAACAGCTCTTGCCACTCTGACGGTGACGGCGTAAAATGTCCATCCTTCACAGTAGCACACCAGCCCACAATCTTGGTAGCCAGGCTGGGCTCAGTTTCCACTTGAGCGCTTTCCTGAAATTAGAATACAACCAGTAAAACTTTTAAGGCAGAATTCTCGGAGTTCAGACTTAACACAAAAGCAGATTGAATAATAGAACTCATGTCCCAGGAATACTGGTTCATACATGGCAAGTGTGTTTACAGAAAGCCAAAAAAAACAGTCAAAAAAAGACAAATGCAATACATCATGAGTAAGCATTCACAAATCTACCAATGTATTAGTAAGTCATCCAAACTTGCTTGTAAAAGCTTGCAGCATTTGGAAACATCATTGGTAATATAATAAATGATATGGTTTTCACTGTGGCCTGATACATTAGGAATCACTCCAGACGCTTAGAACTTCCACCTGGTATCTATCTTGGGGGCTGGACTCATTTGTTAATCCTAGTTAGATAATATTCAGAATCTACCACTGTATTGAGCAGAGGAGCAGGGTATCTATTCTCATATGAATATCAATGTTTTGCATTTAGGAACTACGCAAGGCAACAAAATAATTTGTTAGACAAATGGTGTATTGTCATAAAGAAGGTATACTACCTCTGAAATGTCAGCTAAACATTCGCTTCAATTTAGAAAAGAATCCCTCTTTACTTTCCTCTGGATTTGCCTTGGGCGTGTCTGACTCTTTTCCTCTGGTCTCAGTGGTTCCCTGGGCTTTAGTGCCTGTAGATACAAACAGTGAAAGCCCAGGGTCAGAATAGGAGGAAACAGACTACACCAGCACATGTGTAATTAGCCGCAAGCCATACATGCTTGATTTTGAGTTTAACTTGTGTCAGTGAATATGGTCAAATCAGGGATGATAGCAAAAAAACTAAATTTACAAGTGTTTTATCTGAACGCACATAGCATTCATAACAGAACAGAATGAATTGTACAAAGATAAGTGGGATTGATCTTAAAGACATTTCCAAAATAGCATGGTGATTAAGGTTAGAAATAAATATTCTAGGGTACCTGATGTTTTGAAAATAAATACAGAAATGGGAGTACTAAAAAATTACAGAAGGACAATAGCGAGGAACAATGATGGCTCAGAAGAGAAAACTACAGAATCCATGTAGGTGGGGAGTAAGAAATAACTTCAGAAAATGCTGGTTAGTGTAGTTTACAGGCCCACTATTACTATTGGACATAATTATATAAAAAGTCATTTCATAGTTCAGAACTTGATCATTGCTGAAAATAGACATTTTGTCAAAGTTTTTAGTTTTCACTCATCAGGACATTTTGTAAATACCAAAGTAAATGGAAAACATTGATACTATATGAGAGGACAATGCTTATTGGTTGATAGATGAACTTGGTGTGCAAAGTAACGCACCGACAATCTAGGATTGTCAGTTAAGACTTCCACAATGACACATATGTACTGGAAACGACACACTATAGAACATAGAACCCTGTTCTTTATGAACAGACAAAGTGTGTGCAGACTGCACATTTTGACAAAAACAGTTACAGCCACTCTCTGGCTCATTTCAGGGCAATATCTTGACCAGAGTCAACCTGTTTAGCAAAGTTTGGCAGTTAAATGAAAGTCATTATTGACTGGTGCATTCTCCATGCCAAGACGAGAATCTTTAAAACTGTAAGAGTTTATCTTCATAGTGGACAAATTAAATTAAAAACAGTTTGATAACAGGGGTAAAAGGGATAAAAGGGAATGGGAAGAAAGTGAGAACAGGGCACTGAGTTGGATGATCAAGCACGATCATATTGAATAGTAGAACAGGCTCAAAGCGCTGACAGACTACTCCTGCTCCTGTTTCTATGTTTCCATTAATAGCTTCCTCCTGTCTTGATGTTCTATCAGACATTTATCAAGGTCAATCTCCTGGGGGGTAAAAGGAGCAGTTAGGGTTTCTTATAGTTTCTTCCTCAGAAGACACTTCCTCTGCCACCGTCTAAACAGACCAGCACAGCTCCCAAAGCACGAAAAGGATCTGCAAAATCCTCATCAAGCTCATCCTGCACAGCAGACTGTAAAGACTAAACAAATCTAATCTGAAGACAACGACAAAAGAAATTAATGAAAAGATATACCTAGTCAGAGCAAACAGTAAAAGCCAGGAGAGAGAAATAAGATGAACCATCACAAAATATTCACTGAGATGATTCTTTCAAGATCAACTGAAAGATCATTCATCCCATATTATTTTCACGCAGGATTGTTGTGTGCAAATTGCCTGCTGCATTTTCTACAACAGTGGCTACACTTAAACTATTTTGTTATTTGTAAAGTACTTTGAAACATCCTGATAACAAGTCCATCATAAGATTTTATATCACATGCCACTACAAACTTTTAATTTGTGTTCCAATTAGCGAGTTTTGAGAAGATTTGTAGCTCAGATTGAGATTCTGGATGTAGGTTTGCTCGCTGGGCTGGAAGGTTCATTTTCAATGTGTTCCAATCTTTGTGTGACATCTATTCCACTACCTCCCTGATTCATCACATCAGCTGGAGTATTGTGGGCAGTTCTAGAATCCACGTTATAGGAGGGAATGCGATAGAACTGGAGAGAAGCAGAAGAGATTTACCAGGTTGTCTGGGCTGGATAATTTAAGTAATGAAGAGAAATTGGACAGATTGGGGTTTTCCATAGAACGGAGGAGATTGACAGGAGACCTGGATTGAGATGTACAAAATTATGAGGGGCACAGATAAGGTAGACAGGAAAAAGGTTTTGCCCTTGATGGAGGGCAATGACTGTGGGCACAGGTTTGACACAAGGGGCAGAAGGTTTACAGGAGCTAGGAAGAAAATAATTTCACCCAGAGGGTGGTGGAAATCTGGAACTCACTGCCTGTAAAGAGACAGAAACCCTCGTAACAGTATTTAGATGAACATATGTGATGCCAAGACATGCGAGACTACGGGCCAAGTGCTGGAAAATAGGATTAGAATAATTAGGTGCTTTAGACTGGTGCAGACAACAATGAGTTGAAGGACCTTTTCCTGTGCTATAGATCTCCATGACTGTAGCTGATCATACCTCCTGATTTCATTAACTTAGTTCTTTGGGCTAAGTTACAACTTTCTTGATTCCAAAGCAATTGTTCAACTTTGTGTTCATACGATTTGATTAGTTCAATTGTAATGGACATGTCTGCTGATGTAACCATTAATCTACTTCTCACCTGCAGCGGTATTAACTACTCCATTCACTGTGCCCTCCACATCATTCTCCTCCTCTGCATAAGCCAGCATCAGGGAACTCTGTCTGGCCGTCAACCTCCTGTCAAAACATTAATTGTTATTCCTAATTCAGCGTTCTTAGCCAGAAAGAAACAGATCTTTCCCTAGTCAAATTTCTAAATGGATGTTCACTTTCCAATCTCTTTAATTACAAGCAACCTGTATGAGCAAATGGATCAATTACAGCTACCATTTGGTCCAGAAATACAACCCATTCTACGGCAAAATAGTCAATAATTTGTCAAATATCATCATTATCATTCAAGCGAAGCCAACTGCCAGTTGCTTCTCAGGAGTTAAAGGATTGATAAAAGTTTTATCTTCACAGATCCTGGTTATCACCCTGTGACTATTTCCAGTGTTATACTTAAAGAGCACGTCCCTATACCTTAAAACACAGGCTTTTGAACACACCACTTACAAAATAGAAAAGAGTGCAAAAATTGAGCCATCTTAATTATCACTATAAAATAATGTCTTGGGAATGAAAAGGAAGTATAGCTACAGCCTGCCAATAACCTAATCACTTCTTGCAGCAGAAAATTTGAATGAATCCATAAGTTGATCTAAATAATGTGAACATCATAATAAAGTACTTAAATCTTCAAAGGGTCAAATTTTGAATTACAAGATTAACAGAGAGACTGGATAACTTTTGTCATGACCTATACGGAACAGATCTCTAATCTTTTGAAGGGATGATAACCAAATTATGTGGTTGTGGATGATCTGTTCTACTTCAGACTATCCCACTGTATGACTCTGAACATCAATATTACTCTCCTCCTAATTAGAGATAAAATATTAGAATATAATCCACCAGAATCCAGATAATGTGGAAACAGGCCATTTGGCCCAACAAATCCACATTGATTCTCTGAACAGCAAACAGCACCCCCATTGGAAACTTGCATTTCCCACAGCTAATTGACCTAACCTACACATCCCCAGATACTATGGCAATTCAGCATGGCCATTCCACCTAGCCTGTACATCTTTGGTCATGGGAGGAAACCAGAGCACCTGAAGGAAACCCATGCAAACACAGGGACAATGTTCAAACTCCACACAGACAGTGGCCCCAGGTGGAATTGAACCCAGTCCCCCTGACATTGAGGCAGCAGTACTAACCACAGAGCCACCATACTGCCCCTATTCTAACTGTGAGACAAAGGATCAGTCAGAATAAATTATTAGCTGATTACAAGTCCAACCTTTGTATGAAACAGATCCTATTACTCACTTTGGGATCTTCACCTTTATGTGGATATAGTGGTCTCCGTATCCGTAACTGTTTACTTTTGGGATACCTTTACCAGCAAGTCGAATCGTCTCGTCAACCTGAATCCCTGCTGGAATCTGTGGACAAACGGAACAGAAAACTGTTAAACAGCTACATTTACAAGCTGCCGCTACAGAGGTCAGAAGCTCTGAATGGGAGAGGAAATTATGAACTCAAATGATCACAGTCCAACTGGTAATGGGAAACAACTAGAATCACGTGTTTGTAATTTGAGTCGTCAGTTCTCCGATGTGGCCTCAACTCTGGGGAATTAAAGGCTAATCATTAGACCATTGCCGCAAGTAAAATGGGGAGGTCAAGTTCTGGGTAGAAAAGTGCTGATAGATGGGAAAGGTCTGGTGATGCAGTAGAAAGTTTGAAACTGCAGGAATAAATTCATTTAATGATTACCATTGACCTGCTGACGATAGCCCAGTGGCACTCACCGTGATATTGATTGTTTCATGCAGTCCTACAGCCCGTGTCGTGCCCCCAAGAACTGCCTGGGCTATGGATATATACAGGTCAGAGTGAATGTCGGCTCCCTCTCTTCGAAATGTTGAGCTCCTTTGGACCTAAATAATATTTAAAAGAATATTTTCAAGCAGAACTGAAGCAACCAGAATCTAAAATTCAACCCACAATGTCTCCCTCTTCCTGAGGAAAACTATAACTCTCTCTACCCTGCCTATCCTGAAAGGCAACTTGTGTAGTAGTGCCGATTACCTCTCAGGCCAAATGTGTTTAATGGGATCGATAACAATGTTACAAAACTTCCCCTCCCCCAAGTAAAGCAGGTGGGTCTATAACCCTACTTTACAATGCATTTCCCTGGATATGATGTCACCAATAGGGAAATTTAACATCATGACTCTCTCGACAGTAGAAAGAATACACAAAAATGTAATTTTTTTCCCACTGCCAAAATGTGGCACCACAAACAAAGAGCAAATCTTCTTATGAGGTTTCTTTTTAAAAATGCCCAAGCTTAATCAATGCTATCAAGTCAATTTAACATGCACACTTCCTAAAAACCCAGAGATGGATAACATCCTCCCTAGCATGTTTAGTCACATGATTTACCCTGAAGGTGATGAAGATCTCCTTGCGTCCCACTGGCATCCTTACAGTCTGTCCATCCTCCACACCTGTAATCATGCACACACTGCATTAGGTAAAACACAAGCAAAGCCTTACTACACAGTGTCCAAACTAAACCAACAGGCATAGATCATTCATTGTGATAGCTCCATGCACTTCTCATGCTCAGCTTCAACTCCTGTTTTGAGATGACACAAGTGACCATACCATTCCATTGAATTAGCTAGCTATCCTTCATCTCCTCCTGTTCATGGCAAACGAGGACAGAGTCTGGCTCAGCTGTAACACCTTCACTGTTAAACAACCCAAGCAAGGCAAAAGAATGAGGAACAGGAGGCGGCCATAAAGCTCTGCAGATGTGCTCCACATTCAATCAGGTCATGGCTGATCAAATGTTGACTCAATTTATCCACTTTTTCTCTCAGCTATTTGACATCTCACCCAGCAAGTAACTTTAGAAAGGTTAACTGGTAATAAGAGAATCTCACTGAACTACATCAGAGAGTTCAGGAACTTAGCAGAGTCAATCAGACATCACTGATGGACAGGAAGTGGCCAAGATTGTGTTAAAAAGATACAAGTCCAATTTTACTGGTTCCAAACTTATAGTGCAGCATAAAACAATGACATTGTGTTGTCAAAAGCTTGGAGCTTGGCTCAGCAGCATTCTTGCTCAGAGTAACAGACAACCTCGAGTATAGCTCTTTCACTCAGCTATCATCTCTCTCCATAGCAGTAAACAACTTGGTGTCCTGCCCTTACCAGCCGGAACTGGTACCATCACTTTCCTCTTCTGTTTACTCTGCCCACTTCCTCGGCACACGATACAGGGTGTCGTCATAACAGATCCCCGCCCACCACAGCGCCGACACGTAGAACGCATCATGAATGGACCAGTGTTCAGAGTTTCCTGGAAGAGGAGAGACACAGATGAATGCGTTGGTGCCAAAAACACTATCACTATCCTGAAAGTCACAACCAGAATACTTTATGGGAAGACACCAATAGTCTCACTGGGCGAGTAATCCAGAGGCCTAATCTAATGCTTTGGGGGTCATGGGTTTAAATCAACTAGGAGAAAGTGAGGACTGCAGATGCTGGAGATTAGAGCTGAATAATGTGTTGCTGGAAAAGCGCAGCAGGTCAGACAGCATCCAAGGAGCAGGAGAATTGACGTTTCGGGCATAAGCCCTTCTTCATTCCTGATTCTCCTGCTCCTTGGATGCTGTCTGATCTGCTGCGCTTTTCCAGCAACACATTTTTCAGGTCATGGGTTTAAACTCCACAATGAATTTACACTCCTGCAACCACCAAAAATAAAATCTGGACTTGAAGTCTAGTCTCAATAAAAGTGACTTTGAAGGTCTTATTGACCGTCGCAAAAAACATATCTGCCTCATCGAAGTCTTTTTAGGAAGAAAATCTCCTGTCTTGACCTGGATTAGCCTACACATGACCCCAGACCCACAGTCATTTCATTAAGTCTTAAATGATATGGCAAGCCACTCAGTTCAAGGGCATCTAGGTATGGTTAACAGATGTTAGTCTTACCAGTGATGCCCACATGCCATGAAAGAATTTTAAGGATCTATTGACCTTGATAACCTAATTGACTCCCAGTATCTAGACCTCACGAGGGGGAAGAAAGGAATGGGTGCTTGTGAACATATGAAACACTGTGTGCACGCATGCGCATTGACTTCCCTCTTAAACAGTATAGCTTAAGGTAAAGATTATGTTCTCTTGTTCAGGATTACCCCACCAGAAAAAACAAGTTTTGTCAAATCCACCAATGAAAACCATAACATTGTAAACACTTTGAACAGTTCATTCCTTAATCCTCTACACTCAATGGAATACAAGTTGTACAATCTGTCCTCATGAATTAGTTTTCTAGGCCCTGGTATCATTACCACAATGTATCTAGCAGGAGAAAAAAAAAGAACTCTCGTCCTTCTGCACTTTTCACAAGTGAGTTTGTGAAGCGTATTGTACCTTGTATTCAAAAGAATACATGAAAAGGCCCATTTCTCTAAAGACATATACCATTGTCTCAGTACTGTACCCCAAATATTGAATTGTTGCTTTTACATATATTCATACAGAACCCAAACAAAACAAAATCAAATGCTTTGGGCAACCCCTGGAACTGAACCCCAGTAAAATACACTGCATTCAGGAGAGGAAAATGGAAAGTGGTCAGTGACAACATTTGTACTTACCATGCCACTTCCATTGCAATAGTGGCAGTGCTGGACTTTGGTTCCTGGTTCATTTCCCTTACCATCACATCTCTGGCACGTGTCCTCTAAATTCACCATAATCTCTTTGTTCACACCTTTTGCAGCCTGTGTGAAGGTCAGTTCCATGATATACTGCAGATGAATGGCAGATATTAGATAAAAATGTAGTGTCTCAGGGACAACGTTAAGCATCATTACTGCATAAAGCCAAAGCTCAAAGACAATGCCTGAACTTGATAGTAAAATGTGTAAATCTCATCCAAGCTTCAAGTTGAAACCAAAATTTTCTTTCATGGTGATTACAAAAGTATGTGTTTGGTATTGGTTTGATGGCTTTTCCTTCAAATCTAGTCATAACAGTCAGATAGTTTAAGAGCAGAATTACAAACTCAAACTTGTTTGGAGCAGTGCTGTTTAACATGAAAGTCATCACAAATTTGAACTACAAATATCACCTGAGGGATTTATTGCTGGAATATGACAACAGGTTATTTTCAAATGTGTTTAAGAGTAAATAAATAGCACAGATTGCGCTATGATGTGCGAGCCCTCAACATGAATTTGCTGTTATGGAATTGACAAATTGGGGACACTTTCTAAAGTGCAAACTTTTAAAACATCTGTTGGCTGTAATACGATAACATCACCAAAACTTTAAGCTATGTTCCTAAAGCATGATTTTTCTGTAATGCAGGATTGCACAATCATTGCATTATAGAATAACAAGCTGTAGTGGTTATAGCTTGAAGGGATTTTTAAGGAATAGGTAGTGTTCAAATCTTGAATCCATACTATCATTAACAGCTTCCATACTTGTAAGACAGGCTATGCTTAATAGTGATCTGATCAAAACACTTTCTGATTTGCCCCAGAATGCTTTGGTTATCTATGGCCAACTCTTGGCTGCTGAACTGCCACTTGCCAAAATGTAATCAAAAGATGAAAGCATTCAGATTATCAGCATTGATCTGCTCACTGATAAGTTGATCATTCAGTAACCTTGTATAGTAAGCTGGTGAAGGCACATGGTGTAGAGTACAAACTAACCCAGAAGATCCAAAATGGTTCTGAAGTATTTAAAGCTGAGAAACAGACAGATGTTTGGTTTCTCAGGAATTCTGAAAGTTCTGAAAAAGTGAGGTTAAGCACAATGTTAGTTATGACTAAAGATGGGGGGGGGGGGGGGGGGGGGTCAGGGGTCAAATGGTTCACTTCTGTGCCTAGTCCTTCTTTCCTCAAATGAAGTGTAGAAATGCCCTCTTGGGGATTTGATTGGTAAAAGGTATTGAAATGTTTGAACGGTCGTTGATTATACTGAATGGCCTACTTCTGTCCCCATGCAAGAAACTGTCCATTTTCAGAGTAACAGTATCGCTTCTCGATATAAGTTTGCTCACTGAGCTGGAAGGTTCATTTTCAGACGTTTTGACAGCATACTAGGTAACATCATCAGCGAGCCTCCAGTAACGCACTGGTGTTATGTCCCGCTTTCTATTTTTGTGTTTAGTTGTCTTTGAGTGTTTGGCGATGTCATTTCTGGTTCTTTTTCTCAAAGGATGGTAGATGGAGTCCAAATCAACGTGTTTGTCTAGAGAGTTCCGGTTGGAATGCTATGCTTCGAGGAATTCTCGTGTGTGCCTCTGGTTGGCTTGTTCAAGGATGGATGCGCCGTCCCAGTCAAAGTGGTGCCCCTCTTTGTCTGTACGTAAGGATACGAGTGATAGTGGGTCATGTCTTTTTGTGGTTAGTTGATGTTCACCTATCCTGGTGGCTAGTTTTCTGCCTGTTTGTCCAATGTAGCGTTTGCTACAGTCCTTGCAAGGTATTTTGTTTTTTTTTCTCTTTTTTTTAATATATTTAACCCCCACACTACCGCCTAACTGCGGTAGTGCTTATTTTTCCCCAGCACCATGGTGTGTGTGTGTGTGTGTGTGTGTGTGTGTGTGTGTGTGTGTGTGTGTGTGTGTGTGTGTGTGTGTGTGTGTGTGTGTGTGTGTGTGAGAGAGAGACACAGTGAAAGACACAAAGTGCATGAATCTTTATTCAATTGCCACCACCAGGAAGATATGAAAAACACCCGAGTGGCCAGTGACAAGCACTGCCCTTCGCATCAAAGGGCAATGCTGTGTGATCAAAACAGTGAAGGGGAGGGTAGGTGCAAGGTATTTTGTAAATGACATTCGTTTGGCTTGTCGTCTGTAGAGGATCTTTCAAGTTCATTAGCTGCTGTTCGTATGTTGGTGGGTTTGTGGGCTACCATGATGCCAAGAGGTCTGAGTAGTCTCAGAGTCGTTTCTGAGATATCTTTGATGTAGGGCAGAGTGGTTAGGGTTTCTGGGTGCGTTTTGTCTGCTCATTTGGGTTTGTTGCTGAGAAATCAGCAGACTGTGTTTATTGGGTACCTGTTCTTCTTGAAAACACTTTATAGGTGAATTCTTCTTCTCTTCATAGTTCCCTTGTGTTGCTGTGTGTGATGGCTCATTGAAATAATGTTCTAATGCAGCTGCATTTGTGGGTGTTGGGATGATTGCTTCTGTAGCTCAGTATTTGGTCCGTTGTGTTGTTTTCCTGTAGACGCTGGTTTCAAATACCAACAGGTGGCAACAGACCCGATTCCAAACTAGAGAACCAAATCACAGCCTTACTCTCAAAATTTAAGAAAGTAGACCTATGCCTCACCACCCACTACACTTTCAATAACAAGACCAAGAAGCAAATCAACGGAACACCCATGGGATTGCCAATATTAGGGTTCCTAGCAGAAGCAGTAATGCAGAGACGTGAACAAAGTTTTCCCAAACATCCAACCAAACTTTGGGTCCGCTACATGGATGACACCTTTGTCATCACTAAAACAAATTAGAGGAAACCTTCAAGACCATCAATAATATCCTTATTGGCATAAAATTCACTAAAGACCAGGAAAACACCAACAAACTGCCAATTCCTAGATGTCACAGTAGAGCGAAGTCAGTGAGGAACTTCAAACCAGCATCTACAGGAAACAACAGACAGATCAAATACTCAACTATAGAACAATCATCCCAACACCCACAAATGAAGCTGCATTCGAACATTATTTTGACGAGCCATCACGCACTGCAGCACTGAGGAACTATGAAGAGCAGAAGAAAATTGCCTATAAAATATTTTCAAGAATGGGTACCCAATAAATACAGTCCACCGATTTCTCAGCAACAAACCCAAACAAGCAGATAAAACGCACCCAGAAACCCTAGCCACTTTACCATACAAAGACACCTCTGCCAGATTACTCAGACCATGTGGCATCACGGTAGCCCACAAACCCACCACCACATTTAAACAGCTAATGAATTTAAAAGACTCTAAACAGACAACAAGCAAAATGAATGTCATTTACAAAATACCTTGCAAGGACTGTAACAAACACTACATTGGACAAACAGGCAGAAAACTAGCCACCAGGATAGATGAACATCAACTAGCCACAAACCGACATGACCCACTATCACCAGTATCCTTACATACAGACAACAAAGGACACATTTTGACTGGGACAAGCCAAACAGAGACATGCATGAGAATTCCTTGAAGCATGGCATTCCCACCGGAACTCGATCAACAAACACATCGATTTGGCCCCCATCTACCATCCTCTGAGAAAAAGAATTGGAAATGACATTACCAAACACCCAAAGAAACCTAAACACAAATAGGAAAGCAGAACATAACAACAGCACTTTGCTGGAGGCTCATTGGTGATGTTACCTTGTATGGTGACAAAACATATGTAAATGAACCTTCCAGGTCAGTGAGCAAACTCACATCCAGAACCTCAAGTTGACCTACAAATCTCTTCAAAACCCAGTAACAGTATCACTGTTCTCTGGATAACCAAACACTTAGTTTACTCACCTCCTGGTGCTGGTCAAAGACAGTGTTAAAATCTCGGAATCCGGAGCCAGTAAACTCCCCAAAGATGCGCCTGAAAAGCTCCTCTGGATCCACTGAAGGGCCTGAATGCCAGTATTGCTGGCTCTTTGCCTCTCCTGCATCAAACCCAACTCTCCCATAAGTATCATACTGTTTCCTCTTCACTTCATCACTCAGTACCTGTAATGCACAATGAGCATTAATCAGAGCCAGAGGCCAATTATTGACAAGTATCCTGAGGAATCCTGTATTATCGTTCGAAATCAGACACTGACTATTACACAATTTTCATATTTCTTAGCTCAGTTATAATATTCCCACTGCGGTGTACTCCTTCAGAAATTGCCTAACTATTCTAATTGTGCTGGTACCGACACACGAGTAGAATTCTGGACCCTTCTCTCACAACTTCCAACTACACACACAATTCTCGAACGCTCCCTTCCCACATAACTCTACGAAGAATGGAGATGCTGTAGCTGTGCTGACATCTGCTGTCCACCACGATTTGATCAGCCCAGAAACTCTCCCCTCCAGCCCAGACAGATTACTGCATTGGCCCAATACTATCAGGGGCTGTCATCAGACTACATTTGTTACCTCATATGCTTCTGCCACTTGGGAAAATTTCTCCTTTGCCTTTGGATCATCTTTATTTGTATCTGGGTGGTATTTTTTTGCAAGCTGTGTATGCAAGAACACAAGATTTAATTCAAAGCTGCAAGTAGTTATAACTGATTCCAATATTTCCCCTGCAGGATTTGCTAGGATTAAAATAGGTTTGATTAAGAAAAGTTTTCCAAAGTGATTCTTTTTCATGTTTTTGTTTAAAGTGTGCAGCAGACAGCGAGGGCTCTTGCGTTGCAGTGATTGTGCCCCTGTGGCTCAGAAGGTCCATGTACAAGTGGGTGGCACAGTAGCTAGCACTGTTGCCTCACAGCACCAGGGACCTGGGTTTGATTCTCGCCTTGGGCGACTGTCCGTGTGGAGTTTGCACATTCTCCCTGTGTCTGCGTGGGTTTCCTCCGGGTACTCCCGTTTCCTCCCACAGTCCAAGGATGTGCACGTTAGGTGAATTGGCCGTATTAAGTTGCCCGTAGAGTTAGGTGCATTAGTCAGGGGTGAATACAAGGTAGGGTAGGGAAACAGGTCTGGGTGGGTTACTCTTCAGTGTGGACTTGTTAGGCCAAATGGCCTGTTTCCACATTGTAGGTAATCTAATCTAAGTCCCATCTGCCCCGGATAAATGTTATAACATATCTGAACAGGTTGATTAAAATATCTCCACCAGACAGTGACGTCTGCAGACATAGTATTTTTAAAGCATCTTAATTTATAAAAGGATTCAGATTTGACCCAGTAGATGCTGTCTAGATTAGAACAACCAACTAATGTCATTCAGATTCATAAGTCAAAATTGGCCACCTGGAATTCACGAAAGTGGACTAGCAAAATGAGTTCCTTGATGACAAAAAGGAAAGGGGTGGGGGGGGGTAAGACATGAAAATAAATTAAATTTGATTAAGATTCCAATTACACAGCTCAATTTGGTGAGCTGAAAAAATTATTCTGGTTGATGGCTTGGTGCAAGTTAAAAAAAAACCACTAGTTACTTGAATAAATACAAGAACTTAACTTGTAAGTCTGGCTTACATGACATGCCCTTCTCATACCTGATAATAAGCCTTCTTTATCTCTCTTTGCGTTGAGTTGCGAGGGATCCCCAACACTTCGTAATAATCAGTTTTGGCTAAAGGAGAAGCTGTATGAAATGCAGCAACACCTAGAGAATGTGGTGAACAGCCTTGAGGCAAATGGAGGGGAAAACAACAATTAGGAAAAACACCCACAATCTTCCGCATAAAAAAAATAAGCCACTGTCGTCCTCACATCAAGGAATGACACCGTTTTCTCACCTGACTATTGGCAATAGCTACATCTGATGCTCATGCGACTCATCGCAGGAAGTCTAAATCTTTCCTTACCAGACAATCTATCCCTAGTGGGATAAAACTAGGAGAATAGGCACTGCCCGAATTGTGGAGGGGAGATTGACCGTTTCATGGGTCGCTTGGATTTCCTTTCTACAAGGGGGCGGGGGAGACCATGCAATAGTTACCAGGCCCTGCTCGCTTTCCTTACCGGGCAGCCGCAACCTCAGCTCCAGGCCGAACCTGAGACCCAGACCTCCAGCCGATAGCAACCCAGGGCCCAGCCCAAAGGCAGTTCGGAAACCCCGAGTGGCGAGTATCCGCACGGTACCAGGCCAGACGGCAGCCACTGGGTTCCAGGTCACCGACACCAAGCGCGAGCAACACCTTGCAGCCGCCATCTTAGCGCCTGCGCAGACCGACAACCCCTTTCCGGTACTGCACATGCGCACAACTGGTCCCATGATCACATTGCGCCTGCGCAACAAGCCTAATTGCCTCGTTGCCTTAAGTTAGGTTCATACACCATCAGATCTGTCTTAGGCCTATGATGCCATCCAGGGGAGTGCTGCTGCAGAGGTCATTATTTTTTGCTGAGACGTTAAATTGAGACTGTGTCTATCCTCTCAGCTCGATGAAAATTATACTATTCCGTTGCAAACAGGATGGATGAAATAGCCTCTTGCATCATAGATTCTGTACTTATTCGGAGATTTAGATGGATACCTCAGGCTGATTTCTCGTGCATGTATTTATTATTTAAATAATTTCCCTTAAAAGAAAGCTGCTGCTGAATTTACTTGATCTAACTCACACCTTTTTATGTCTTAATATTTTCTTGGCATTTGTTGTCAAGATTATTTTGACTCATACAAATCAAATTTTGTTTCGTCCCGTTTTATCATCGGGGAAAAAAATGAGGGTTTGGAGTTCCTCTTCAGCTAAGGCAAGACTTACAGTTTCAAAAATGAATTATTTCAGTTCATCTGTTCAGGAACATAACTGGAGAAAGTCGGTTATGAGTTCTAGCCCAAAGGTAGGGGCACTACCAATGAATCACATGCTCCAGATTTAAACCTTATAAGAATTGTGGTTATAAATCTGGAGCTCCTGCTTGTAGAAACTTCAGCACTTTCTTGCATGGAATGAAGCTGGAATTGCTGCTCCAACATCTATATAAAGGATTTTGGAAACTGTAGAGCCAGTGACCATACCAGACATTCGATAGGAGAGATTTCATTGTGTCTATAATTTTGCTTACCTACTTACTGCTATGAATACTTGCTGACAGGACCTGTAGTTGACAGCACCTAGATAGCAGATTTTATGGCTTTTAATGGTGGTCAAAGCTTTCTACAAGGAGCAACTGGTAGCTGGGAATTGGCAAAGACCTCTCCATTGTATCAATCTTACTTCAGAGTCAGAAAGTTAAAATTCTACTCCAGAAATCTTAACTCATAATCCAATGGAGCACTGAGTAAGTAAGTACTGTATTTGTCAAGGTAGCTCAAAGCACTTTGTAATAATATTCAGGCATTTTACTACATTTAATGGTGATATATAAACACAAATAATTATTGATACATGAATAGATTTTTGCAGGCAAGACTTAAAACTGTTTTGTAAATGGTTAAAAATCACAACACCAGGTTATAGTTCCACAGGTTTATTTGGAAGCATTAGTTTTTGGACCGCTGCTTCTTTATGAGGTGGTCATCACAACCACCTGATGAAGGAGCAGTGCTCCGAAAGCTGGTGCTTCCAAATAAACCTGTTGGACTATAACCTGGTGTTGTGTGATTTTTAACTTTGTACACCCCAATCCAACACCAGCACCTCCAAATCTTGTAAATGAGTTGTACAGTGCTCTGTCTTTCCTGCTCCCACCAGTTGACTCCCAGACTCCATCTGTGGGTGACATGGTGCCACAGTGGTTTAGCACTGCTGCCTTGGTGTGCCAGGGACCTGGGTTTGGTCCTAGTTTTGTGCAACTGTGTAGAGTTTACACATTCTCCAGGTGTCTGTGTCGCTATCCTCTAGGTGCTCCAATTTCCTCCCACAATCCAAAGATTTTCAGGTTAGGTGGATTGGCCATCATAAATATAGGGTTATGGGTATTGGCTGGGAGGCTGGGTCTGGGTGGAGTGCTCTTTGGAGGGTTGGTATAGGATTTGATGGGCTGAATGACCTCTTTTTGCACTGTATGGATTCATATATACATAGGCTCTTACCTATTCAGTGTTTCCCCTGTAATTGGAATCATAGAGTCATCGAGATGTACAGTACGGAAACAGACCCTCCAATCCAACTCTTCCATGCCGACCAGATGTCCCGTTTGCCATCATTTGGCCCATATATTCATCTAGATGCCCTTTAAATGTTTAATTCTACCAGCTTCCACCACTTCCTCTGGCAGCTTATTCCACACATGCACCATCCACTGCATGAAAAAAGTTGCCCCTTAGGTCCCTTTAAAATCTTTCTCCTTTCACCTTAAACATTTGCCCTCTAGCTTAGGACTCCCCTGCCCTGGAAAAAAAAACCTTGTTTATTCACCCAATCCATTCCCCTCATGATTTTATAAACTTCTATAAGGTTACCCCTCAGCATCCGACACTCCAGGGAAAGTATCTCCAGCTTATTCAGCCTCTCCCTGTAGCTCAAAATTCTTAGGGCCCACTAATTCTCTCAAGAATCCTCCACTTTATGCACATTTTAAAATTCACTCATGGTGTATTTCTGCAATGCATCTTGTATTTAGTACGCACTGCCGCTTTTGGTGGTAAAGGAGGAAGTGAATGTTTGTGGGTGGGCATTGACCCCCAGTCGATTCCCATTTACCCAACTAACTGCTGGCTTGCTCTTGTAAGCCGTATCACTCCCTTCTGTGGAGGAGGTCTCCGGATCTTCCTCACTTCATCTGGGGTTGGTTAGCTCAATTGGCTCGATAGCTGGTTTGTAACGTGGGAGAAAGTGAGGACTTTAGATGCTGGAGATCTCCAGCTGGTTTGTAATGCAGAGCGATTGGGGGTTCAATTTCTGCGCCGGTAGAAGTTAACACAAAAGAACCTTAGTCTCAGGCTGTCCCTTCGCCTGAAGTGTGCATGTTAAACCACCACCAGTCGTCTCTCTTGTTTTATGAGAGAGCAGCCCTGTGATTCTGTAGGGTTATGGAGATGTACCTATTCTTCAATGTGACATTGCAGCAGTGGGCGGTGCCTCTGATTGTGTGGTGGACGGGCGCACTGTCTGTGGGGGTGTGTAAGGCGTGGCTCGGTCCCACCCCTCCCCTCTGGTAGGCTGTTCCAGTTGTTCCCGGCTACTCGGACAGGTGGAGCAATCGTTGGATTCGTGGCTGCGAGAGCGGGAGCAATGAACCGCTTCCGAACCTCGAAATACAAGAACACGGTACCGCGGCTTCCGGGTCGGGCGGTAGGTATCGGGGAAGGGAACAATTACCCCATTGGAGGGTAAGAGGGAGGGTACAGGGGGTAGAGCTGTTCCGCTATCGGGCTGTGGGGGCCGTACTCCGCCCTCGGGTTCCATCTCTCCTTCCCTACCTCCCTCCAGACCATGTCCCTCCCCGGGTGTTGCAGGTACGGACTCTCCCGGGACCTGGCCCTGTTACCCTTGAGATGCAGTTGCTGCGGAAGCCATCGCTTCCTGTGAGGAAGTTGCAATGAGCGAGCCCCGAATGCTTTACTACAAATTCTATTCCGGGTTGCCATAGGAGCAGCAACAGCAAAGAGAATTCCTGCCTCCTCACTCCTTGCATTTCTGTAGTGCCTTTCTCATTTTTCAGGATGTGCTTCAGGATTGCAGGGAAAAAGTGAGGACTGCAGACGTTGCAAATCAGAAATCAAAAAGTGTGGTGTTGGAAAAGCACAGCAGGTCAGGCAGCATCTGAGGAGGAGAGTCGACGTTTCGTGCATAAGCCACACTTTTTGACTTCTGAAATGTAGTCAGTGTTGCAAAGTAAGTAACGAGACAGCCAATTTATGCATAGCAAGATCTCACAAGCAATGACCAGATTTCTAGATAATGTATTTTTGTATTGCTAAGTGTATAATCAATTTGGCGAGCTATGAGAAGACTTGTAGCTCAGGTTGAGGTTCTGGATGTAGGTTTGCTTGCTGAGCAGGAAGGTTTGTTTTCATAATTATTGTTTGTATAATCAATATTAGCTTAAATGTGGAAGTGTGCAGGGGGAATCTTTATCTACATGAGAGGGCAGATAGGGATCCAGGTTCAATGTGTCAGCTAGAAGATTGAGTACTGGCCTATTTAACAAATCATAGAGTCATACAGCATGAAACAGACCCTTTGGTCCAACTCTTCCATGCTGACCAGCTACTTGAAATTAATCTAGTCCTATTTGCTAGCCTTTGGCCAATATCCCACTAAATCCTTTCTATTCATACAAATGTTATAATTGTACCACTGTCCACCTCTGGCAGCTCATTCCATACACACACTACTCTTAGTGTGAAGTTGTCCCTTTAAAACCCTTTTAAATCTTTCCCCTCTTCTTAAGCCTATGCCCTATAATTTTGGATTCCCCTACCCTGGAAAAAAGACCTTTGGTTATTCGCTTTATCTATGTTCATAATTTTATAAACTTCTATAAGGTGACCCTTCAGCCTCTGACACTCGGGGAAAAATAGTCTCAGCCTATTCAGCCTCTCCCGATACCTCAAGCCCTCCAATCGCAGCAATATTCTTGTAGATCTTTTCTGCACCCTTTTAAGTTTAACAACACTTTTTCCTATAGCGGGGAGACCAGATTGAATGCAGTATTCCAAAAGTGGCAGAACCAATGTCCTGTACAGTCGCAACATGATTTCCCAACTCCTATACTCAATTCATTGACCAATAAAGGCAGGTATACCAAATGTCACCTTCACTAATCTGTCTACCTGCAACTCCATCTTCGAGGAACTATGAACCTGCACCCCAAGGTCTCTTTGATCAGCAACATTCCCCAGGACTTTATCATTAAGTGTATAAGTCCTGCCCCGATTTGGTTTACCAAAATGCAACACTTCATATTTATATAATTAAACTCCATCTACCACTCCCCTGCCCGTCTGAGCAAGGTCCTTCTATAAGGTCTGTGATAACCTTCACTGTTCAAGCCCTTCACCATGGGCAGCATGGTGGCTCAGTGGTTAGCACTGCTGCCTCTCAGCACCAGGAACCCGGGTTTGATTCCGGCCTCGGGTGACTGATTGTGTGGAGTTTGCACATTCTCCCTGTGTCTGCGTGGATTTCCTCTGGCTGCTCCGGTTTCCTCCCAGAATCCGTAGATGTGCAGGTTAGGTGAATTGGCCATGCTAAATTGCCCATAGTGTTAGGTGAAGGGGTAAATGTAGGGGAATGGGTCCGGGTAGGTTGCGCTTCGGCGGGTCGGCGTGGACTTGTTGGGCCAAAGGGCCTGTTTCCACACTAAGTGATCTAAAAAAAAGGGCAGTGGTGGAGGGTTGTCACCAGCAGTGTGCAGCAAGGATCGGTGCACTACTTTTTGGCATTTATATACATGATTTGGATGAGAATATAGGAGGAATAGTTAGTAAATTTGCAGAGGATTTAGATTAGATTAGATTAAAATTAGATTAGATTAGATTAGATTCCCTACAGTATAGAAGCAGGGAACAGCCCAACAAGTCCACACTGACCCTCTGAAGAGTAACCCATCCAGACCCATTCCCCTTTCCTATATTTACATTTTTTTTGTGATTGTGGGAGGAAACCAGAGCACCCGGAGGAAACCCAAGCAGACACGGGGAGAATGTGCAAATTCCACACAGTCGCCTGAGGCGGGAATTGAACCCGGGTCTCTGGCACTGTGAGGCAGCAGTGCTAACCATTGTGCCACCATGCCGCCCTTTGTCTCCTATCTTCAAGCTAATTTTGTTTTCAAATTGCTAGCTCTCCCTGGGTTCTATGTGATCTAACCTTACTAACCAGTCTACCTGTGGAACCTTGTTGAGTACCTTATTGAAGAACATATCTATATGCTGGGTGTAGACATGGTTAAAATGCTTCACAAGATCTTTGATACATTGGTTGAAGTGTTTTGAATACTGTCCTCTTTATCAGAGCAGTCATTCTGTGCAAGCAGTGCATATTTAGAAGAGGAAGTGCTGGTTCAGGATTTAATGTTTGGATTTTGTTCTGTTCTGTTTGTTAAAATTCCCTAAAGGTTGGCATTTTAAATGGTGAGCAAGGCTTCATTATGTGAAATCTCACCATTTCTCATGGTTATATTGAATGAAGTGTGAAAGTGCTGACAATTTGATGAGTAAGCCAGTTTGGTGGAGAAGGGAAGGACCTGCACCTTTGTTTTGCTGCTTCGACTTTTTCACCATTTTGAAAATTGTTTGTTATTGTATAGGGGAGAAACTAACTGTTTGAGTATCAGGCCAGTGGTTAAGATCTGTTCTATTCCTAAGGTTTTAAGTAGTACATAGACTCGTGGAAATAGTAAAATATGTAAAATAAACTTGAACACATTATTTTAGTTAATTAAACATTAAGGATGGAAGGGCAGATAATGTGTCATGGCTGCAGCATGTGGGAGCTTCTGAATGCTAGTATGATCTAGCCGAGACATGTCTGCAGTGATGCAGCTGGAACAGCTTCAGTTCATTTATGCTGGAGGATAAACTACAGATATTGTGACATATCAGGAAGGTATATTGTCACATGGCCATTTTGTACCAGGAAGTGGTCACAACCGTTCAGATAGAGAAAGGAGTGTGAGACTGTAAATGAGGCAGAAGTGTCAGCGCATTAAGTGTTTGCAACAAGTTTAAGGTTCTTTCTGTTTGATTGAATGAGCTGAAGGACCATGGCACTGTGATAGAGGAAAATAAGCATGTGGGGACAGTAAAAAGTAGTGGATAGTATAGTGAGAGAGAATAGACACTGTTATAGAGTCATAGAGATGTACAGCACAGAAACAGACCCTTTGGTCCAAGTCATCTATGCCGACCAGTTATCCCAAACCCAATCTAGTCCCATGTGTCAGCACCTGGCCCATATCCCTCCAAACCTTTCCTACTCATATACCCATCCAGATGCCTTTTAAATGTTGCAATTGTACCAGCCTCCACCACTTCCTCTGGCAACTCAATCCATACACGTACCACCCTCTGCATGAAAACGTTGCTCCTTAGGCCTCTTTTATATCTTTCCTCTCTCACCCTAACTGTGTAGCTGAAAGCATGATGCCAATAGACTATGTTGCCTACCTGGTGGCAAGATTTAGGATGTTTGTTCAGGATTCAGAAGGGGAAGGGTTGATTTGTTGTGGTCCTTGTAAGTACTAGTGACATAGGTACGAGGAAAGATGCTTTGCTTAGACAGATATGAGGAGCAGACATCACACTGAATAGCAGAAACCTAATGGTAATAATCTCTCATTATGTGAGCCATGTACAAATTGGCAGAAGACACGACTAATGAATATGACATGAAAGATAATATAGGGAAAGTGAGTTTTGGTTCATGGAGCACTGATATCAGTATTTGAGAACATGGGCTATATTGTTGGGATGATCTGCACCTGAATTGTGCCTTGACCAGTGCTCTAGCAAATCTTTTAACAAGGGAAGTGGAGAGGGCTTTAAACTAAGTAGTGGAGGTGGTACAAAAATAACAGAAAGACAAACCTTAAAGGCTCTATAGCATTCATAATAGTCATACAGGAAGTTTACTGGGTTTATACCAAGAATGAGTAGACTGTATTATAGGATAGATTGATCGAATGGGCTTATTTTTTAGTGGTGTGGAAGATTGAGGGGTGACTTGTTTGAAGTATTTAAGATCCTGAGGGTCATAGAGACATAGAGATGTACGGCATGGAAACAGACCCTTCGGTCCAACCTGTCCATGCCGACCAGATATCCCAGCCCAATCTAGTCCCACCTGCCAGCACCCGGCCCATATCCCTCCAAACCCTTCCTATTCATATACCCATCCAAATGCCTCTTAAATGTTGCAATTGTACCGGCCTCCACCACATCCTCTGGCAGCTCATTCCATACACGTACCACTCTCCGCGTGAAAAAGTTGCCCCTTAGGTCTCTTTTATATCTTTCCCCTCTCACCCTAAACCTATGCCCTCTAGTTCTGGACTTCCCGACCCCAGGGAAAAGACTTTGCCTATTTATCCTATCCATGCCCCTCATAATTTTGTAAACCTCTATAAGGTCACCCCTCAGCCTCAAGTGGATGTAGAATGGATGTGTTCTTCTATGGGTAGATCCGGAACTAGTGGGGCTGTTTCAAAGTTAGGGGGTCACCCTTTTAGGAATGAGATGAGAAGTTTTTTCCACTTTGCAAATGAGAGAGTTTGGAACCCTCTACCTCACAAGGTGTTATAGGCAGGATCATCGAGTAATTTTAAAGCAGTAGGTTGATTTTCTTGCCAACAAGAATTCAAGGTTTTGAAGGTTTGATGAGACTTAGAATTTGAGACACAAACAAAGCAACCAGGATCTTATTGAATAATGAAGCAGGCATGAGGGGCTGAATGGTCTGCTCTGCTCCTAATTTTATGTTAGAGTGTATATTGGCGAATTCCACAAAAAAAGTGGGAGGCACGGTGGCTCAGTGGTTAGCACTGCTGCCTCACAGCACCAGGGACCGGAGTTCAATTCCCACCTCCCCGTGTCTGTGTGGGTTTCCTCTGGGTGCTCCCATTTCCTCCCACAGTTCAAAGATGTGCAGATTAGGTGAATTGGACATGCTAAATTGCCCGTAGTGTTAGGTGGATTAGATAGGGGTAAATAAAGGGGGTGGGTTTCTCTTCGGAGGGTCAGTGTGGACTTGTTGGGCTGAAGGGCCTGTTTCCACACTGTAGGTACCTAATATTTTAACTGCTGTCAATGTAACATTTCTGCAAGTTCAGTATTAGTCCTTTGGGATATAGGGCAGTTTTAGACCACAGAGATTAAGTTCTGTTCTGCAAGTAATCAGAAAATGGGCCTGGGAGAAATAAACAAAGTACAGTTTTATTTTTTAATTGATATTTGCTGAACATGAAAGCAACCTTTTGCCTTTAATTTCTTTGAGACAAGATGATATTGCATAAATTAACTGTAGAGAATATCTTTAAGGGCAAATGTTCATGAGTCAAGCCAGTACAGAGTGCAGAAAGCAGTTTTGATGATGTGGTCCGTTAACTGGTGACTAAACAATGATTATGATATTGAATTGGAACTGGTCCAATCAAACGTTTGCAAGCACATGATTTGGCCCCTCCCATTGCAGCCTTCCTATTCAGCAATTTGCATTTACGTTAGTAAGGAGTTAGCATTTTATCTGTCAGTTTACTGCAGGAAATTTCTAAGTTGTTATTGGTTTCTAGTTCTGTTCTTATCTTCATTTTATGACTTGTTGGTTAAGTACTTTTAAAAATGTGATGCCTTGCACAGGACACCTTTATCATTCACATCCCTCCTGGCTTAGATTCAAGGGATCAGTTGTAATTAGTGGGTACAAGTCTTGCAGTAGATTTGGAAATGAATGTTTGTTTTCAGCTGGGGACTTTGGGAGAGAAGGAAATTATAATGTTTTCTTACAAGTATCTATTTTCTTACAAGTATCTATTTACAAGCTAAGTTGCTCAGTCAACAATCAATTTTGAATCGTATTGTTCTGAGCAATAATTGTTACAAATGCAGAATTTTATGAACAGTCAAGCTTTAAGTTGGCTCCTTTTTAATTCAAAGTGAAATAGGTTAGCTTGGAGAAAGGCATGTGACCTTATACTAAGTCTGTCCAGAGCCAAAGTTGTGATCTCTGGTCGCCATAAATTAGATTCCCCACCAAGTTCACACCAACCTTCCGTAGAGTAACCCACCCAGACCTATTTCCCTCTGACTAATGCACCATACACTATGTGCAACTTAGCATGGCCAATTCATTTGGCATGCACATCTTTGAACTATGGGAGGAAACCAGAGGACCCAGAGGAAACCCATGCAGACACGGGGAGAATATGCAAACTCCACACAGACAGTTGCCTGAGGCTGGAATCGAATCCGGGTCCTTGGTGCTGTGAGGTAGCAGTGCTAAACACTGAGCCACCATGCCGCCCATAGGATCTAGGGTTGAGATTAAATGTTTTGAAAGTGATGTACAGGTTTTAGCATCTTGACACAAAGGAGGCAGCTGTCCAAAATGTGTACAACCTGTTTAAGTCAGTCAGTCGGAGAGATTTGAGGAAGAAGACCTACATAGGTGCTGCTAGGCCAGGCAGAAGAAATAGGCTGTAATCTTGTATTAATTGCCAAGCAAGGTGTTGGTGAGGACTGGTTTCGAAATCAAAGAAAAGATTCGTATGGAGGGTTAAAGACCACGGAATTACCAGATGGTGCCTTGCTGCTTACATTCTGGTTGACTCTTAAATCCTCTCTGAAATAGCATAGCAAACCATTCAGTTGTTTGAAACTGTTACAGTCAAAAAGAAACTCAGTTGGAAGAACCATCATATATTGACTTAGAAACTGAAAACTACAGTGTCACTCTTAAAAGTTCTTAAGAATTGGGAGAGCTGTTCCACAGACTAAATCAAGGAACAGTCTCTTGTAATCATACTCGTACTGAATCATACCTTGCAGCCAATATTACTGATACTATCGTCACTATTCCTCTGTGTACTATGCCACTGATGATACAGACCCACCAGAAGTGATGGTTCAATGGAATGCAGTGAGGAGGAAGTTACCCTAAAAGTCCACAACGTTAACTTCAGGCTCTTGAAAGTTTGTGGCATTGGGTCAAATCTGAATAAGAAAACTTCCTAGTACCCACAACATTGCCCCTTCGGCTGTTGGAATAGTATCCATGTTGAACACTGTGTTCAAATAGCGACCAGAATAGGTGAGTGGCAAAAATCATTCAGTAATCACAGCACGAGTTTGAGGTGGCAATAGAATATCGAAATACAGTTCTTCCAGGAGTCCCTTTATACACAGTTCTTAAATAAATTAAAATTCCATTAGTATGATGTTACAATTTTTTTATCTATAGTACACAACGGTTTGAGTGGCGTCTGTCTCTTTGGCTACGTAGAACAGTCCATCTTCTGTAGTTACACCGGCACCACTCCCCATCTTTCCTCCGCTACATTGATGACTGCATTGGTGCCACCTCGTACTCCCGCGAGGAGGTTGAGCAATTCATCAACTTCACCAACACATTCCACCCCGATCTTAAATTCACCTGGACCATCTCTGACACCTCCCTCTCCATCTCCATTAATGACGACCGACTTGCCACTGACCTTTTTTTTCAAACCCACCGACTCCCCACAGCTACCTGGATTATACCTCTTCCTACCCTACCTCCTGCAAAAATGCCATCCCGTATTCCCAATTCCTTCACCTCTGCCGTATCTGCTTCCAGGAGGACCAGCTCCACCACCGAACACACTAGATGGCCTCCTTTAGAGACCGCAGTTTCCCTTCCCACATGGTTAAAGATGCCCTCCAATGCATCTCATCCATGTCCTGCCCTTCCGCCCTCAAACCCCACCCCTTCAACCGTAACAAGGACAGAACCCCCCTGGTGCTCACCTTCCGCCCTTCCAACCTTCGCATAAACCACATCATCTGACATTTCCACAACCTCCTACAAGGGATATAGTTACCTCCCCACCCATCTCCGCTTTCCGCAAAGACTGTTCCCTCTGTGACTCCCTGGTCAGGTCCACGCCCCCCCCCCCCAACAACCCACCCTCCCCTGCCATCGCAGAAATTGCAAAACCTGAGCCCGCACCACCTCCCTCATTTCTATCCAAGGCCCCAAAGGAGCCTTCCACATCCATCAAAGCTTCGCCTGCACATCCACCAACATCATTTATTGTATCTGTTGCTCCCGATGCGGTCTCCTCTACATTGGGGAGACTGGACACCTCCTAGCAGAGCGCTTTAGGGAACATCTCCGGGACACCCGCACCAATCAACCAAACCGCCCCGTGGCCCAACATTTCAACTCCCCCTCCCACTCTGCTGAGGGCATGCAGGTCTTGGGCCTCCTCCACCGCCTCTCCCTCACCACCCGACGCCTGGAGGAAGAACGCCTCATCTTCTGCCTCAGAACACTTCAACCCCATGGCATCAATGTTCACCAGTTTCCTCATTTCCCCTTCCCCTCACCCCAGCTCCAGCCTTCCAGCTCAGCACCACCATCATGACCTGTCCTACCTGCCTATCTTCCTTTCCACCTATCCACTCCAACCTCCTCTCTGACCTATCACCTCCATCCCCACCCCCATTCACTTATTGTACTCTATGCTATTTTCTCCCCATCCCCACCCCCCTCTCATTTATCTCTTCACTCTGCTGGCACCCTGCCTCTATTCCTGATGATGGGCTTTTGCCAGAAATGTCGATTTTCCTGCTCCTCAGATGCTGCCTGACCTGTGCTTTTCCAGCACCACTCTAATCTAGACTCTGGTTTCCACCATCTGGAGTCCTTGTTTTTACCTCTGAGTGGCTTCTGTCAGGGGAGACGAGATCGGTTAAAATGTGCTAAATTTAGCACATGGGATTAAAGGTGTCTGTCTGGTTTGCTTGCATAATTAAGAAGTTTTAATCCTTTTGTCTTTTAAATTAGTAAATGTTAGTAAAAATACTTGACCTATATGCTGTAAATAGGTTAGAAATTGTGCTGTACTTAATAAAGGATATTAAACTGATTACTGTAGCTGGGTTGTGAGATTTATTTGTAATTTACAGGTATGAGTTTCATTCATGCAATTTCATGGAAGCACTGTTTTGTCAATTAGTTTCTTAAAGGGATGATGTCCCAGCTAAAAGGTATTTAACAGGTACTTACTAATTGGGGAAACTGGTTGGTAAGGGCTGATTAATATTATGTTTCATGGAGACTTGATGGGGCTGGTATTGTTCTTTATGCTACACTTATTCAGAGGTAAACATTACTTGTTGCAAGAGCTGATAACGTGTGAAATGTAGTAATGGGTTTGAAAGGGTTGTTTTAAATTTGGATAGTAAAATGTACTACAGAACCGCGGTTTTATGAATGACTGAAACAGTGTTGTGGTAAATAACGGGTTAGTAAAG
This sequence comes from Chiloscyllium punctatum, assembly GCF_047496795.1. Lineage (NCBI taxonomy): Eukaryota > Metazoa > Chordata > Chondrichthyes > Orectolobiformes > Hemiscylliidae > Chiloscyllium > Chiloscyllium punctatum. The sequence goes on from NC_092778.1 coordinate 43,610,821, forward strand.
GGTTATGAATGAATGAATGAACAGTAATCTGATATTCATGTTAAAAATCACACAACACCAGGTTTTAGTCCAACACATTTATTGGAGGCACTAGCTTTCATCAGGTGGTTGTGGAGTATGCCTGATGAAGGAGCAGCATTCCAAAAGCTAGCGCTTCCAAATAAACCTGTTGGATTATAGTCTGGTGTTGTGATTTTTAACTTTGTACACCCCAGTTCAAGACCTGCATCTCCAAATACGGTATTAATGAATATAGTGAGCTGGTGAGTGAGTTACTAAAGATACCATATAACACAATATCTCAATACCAACTGAATGAAGCATTGAAGCTAGCAAAGATAGTGTACTCTGCATCAATGAGCTTCCTCCTCCTCAATGTCAGAAGTGGAGTTGTTTGCAGATTGTGTAATATGCACTTGTGACTTCTGATACTGGAACAATGTATGTGTGACTTCTGAGATACTGGAACAATGTATGTCCATTTGCAGCAAGGCCTGGATATTTTTCAGGTTGGGCAAGTAACATCTTTAAAGACTTAACAACAATCTAGGTTTGTTCAATGTATCATTTCAGTTGCATGACACTGTAATCTATTGCTATAAAATATGGTCCTGCTCCAGAACCACCTGATGAAGGAGCAGTGGTCTGAAAGCTAGTGTTCCAAATAAACCTGTTGGACTATAGCCTGGTGTTGTGTGATTTTTAACTTCATCGAAACAAGTGAGGGTAAAGTATTAGCATGGGTTGAGGATTGGTTGACTAACAGGAAGCAAAGAGTGGGGATAAATGAGTGCTCTTTTGGCTGGCAATCAGTAACGAGTGGTACGCCTCAGGGATCAGTGTTGGGACTGCAATTATTCACAATTTATATAGATGCTTTGGCATTGGGGATGACGTATAGTGTGTCAAAGTTTGTAGATGACACTAAGATGAGTGGTAGGGCAAAGTGTGCAGAGTACTTGAAACTTTGCAGAGGAACATAGATACATTGAGTGAGTGCGGAAAGGTCTGGTAGGTGGAATGCAATGTTAATAAATGTGAAGTCATCCATTTTGGTAGGAGTAACAGTAAAAAGGCTTATTACTTGAATGCCAAAACGTTGCAGCATGCTGCTACGCAGAGGAACCTGGGAATTCCCTTGTGCATGAATCACAGGGGGTTGGTCTGCAGATACAATGGGTAGTTAGGAAGGCAAATGGAATTTTGTCCTTCATTGCTAAAGGGATTGAGTTTAAAAGCAGGAAAATTATGTTGCAGCTGTACAGTGTGCTGGTAGGCCACACCTGGAATACTGTGTGGTTTTGGTCTCCTTATTTGAGAAAGGATGTACTTGCACTAGAGGGGGCATAGAGGAGGTTCACTAGGTTGGTTCTGGAGTTGAAATGGTTGACTTATGAGTAGACTGGGATTATATTCATTGGAATTCAGAAGAATGAGTGGGGATCTTATAGGAACATATAAAATTATGAAGGGGATAGATAAGTAGACAGGATGTTTCCACTGGCAGGTGCAACTAGGACAAGAAGGAATTACCTCAAAGTAAGGGGAAGCAGATTTAGGATTGAATTGAGAAGGGACTTCTTCACCCAGAGGGTTGTAAATCTATGGAATTCCCTGTCCAGTGAAATAGTTGACACTACTTCAGTAAACATTTTTAAAGTTAAGTTTTTTTTTGAACAATAGTGTTATGAAGTTGAAGACATGTACTGTACCTTTGAGAGAGTGAATGCTGTTTGCACTGAGAACCGGCTGGCACCTGTCCTGTGACTGACTAGCAGTCTCAGTATGTACTGAAAAATTGAAAATATGTAACATTGGGCTGTGAACCAAATACCTGAGTTTTGGTAGCTCTGTTGGCAACCATTTGAATTTAACAAATCAGTTTAAATTATGCCCCAGTTACTAAAGCCTAATTGATTTTGAATTTACTGTTTTGTCAACATCAAAGCATTGTGATAATCCAATGTTTGGAGTATAAAGATGCAGGCATTTTAGCCAGAGAGAGAGAGACCAACTGCCTTTGCCAGAGTAACTGCCAGCAACACACTGTCCATCAAAGGGTACCTATTTCATATGAAATATCTTTGCAGTAAAAGACCAAAGACAACCCAGGGAAATCTATAGCCAGAGGAAGACAGACAATGACAATGACAGCAATTGTGTGGTTTTGAACTTAACTTGATGTAGTTTTAATATAGATTTTTTATCAGAACAGCATATTGTTTATAGAGTAGGAGGTAGATATCAAACATTTTTGAGAAAGAAGTCTTAGCATTGTAAATAGTTGTTTAATGTTCATTTTTAGATTTAAAGGATAAATTGATATTTGTTTTCTTTAAATAGTGGAATTTGGAAGTTCTCTGTCACTCATACTTGAACAGATTACGTAGCAATGTGAGCTTTTCTGGGTGTTTGGGTTAATTAGCAGAAGGGTTCACTGCCTTGTCATGACAAAAGTAATTAAGAGATACGGTGAGACTGCGTTAAATGGAGCTGACTCCTTGAAAAGATCAGTGATGTCCTATTGAATGGTGGAGCAGCCTCGAAGGGCCAGATGGCTGCCTCCTGCTCCTAGTTTTTATGTTCCTAAGTTCGCATCATGTCCCCAAGGCATTCAATGGCATAACCATCACTGAATCCATCACTTTTGAGATTCCTGTTGTTACTATTCATCAGAAACTGATGTGAATTGGACGAGTTGTATAAATACTTTGTTTACAGGAACAAGCCAGAGGTTGGGAATTCTGCAATGATTAGTGATTCCTGACTACCCAAAGCCTGCCCATCACCTACCAAGCACAGTTCAGGACTGTAATGGAATGTTCTCCACTTGGCTGAATAGGTGTAACTCCAACAGCACTCAAAAGCTTGACACCATCCAGGACAAAGCAGTCTATTCAATTGGTACCTGTTATTTGGTTGAACAGCTGGATTAGCTGGGTTGCCTGGAGACAAAGAAAAATTCAAATTCTGCCAGTCAGTTTAAATTATGTTCCAAAATACCAAACTCTGATCAAGAGTTGGATTGGATAAGATTAGGGATTTTATCAGACGAGTATTGTGGTGGGGAAGGTAAAAGATAGGTTAGAGAAAGGAGTTGTAAATTGTTGTTAATTAATTATTCTTTATTAGACTTTTTAAAAAGTTATTCATTTTTTCTTTAACTAGTGACTTTTGGGATAGTTCTTGGTCTCTCGAATTTTCAGATTACAGAACGGGGTGAATCTTTTCTGTGTGTCAGGTTTAAATTCGCAGAGATGTTTTCCCCAGGTTGGAACTGTTTGAGGGCTTTCATCCAAGATTTGAACTGGCTTTGACAGATTTGAATAGATTTGGGGATACAAAAAAATCCCAGCAGATTTAAACACTTGCAGTTTAGTGTCTTGGATCTTTTAAAAAAAACGTAGGTGCGATATTTTTTTGAACTTCAGTGACTTGTGGTTGATTAAATTAAAAATGAGAGAAATTGCTCTTAAAATTGCTAAAGAGGTTCTGGAGGTGAAGGTGATTCTCAAATTTGCCAAGGAAGTTTAGAATGAAAGAAAAAGGTCATACTTTTAGAATTAGCAATTAAGTTAGATTTGGGTTTAACTAAGGACAAAAGTAAAGCTGAAGTTGTAAGGGAATTATTCAGACAGTTAGGTGTGTCAGAGAAACAGGCTTTTGTTGAACTTGAAAGAATTAAACTTTAGTAATTTTGATGGGTGTGGGCCTTAAATATAGATAAGATCTTTGAGGCTCTGAGAGATTAGTTCAAAAACTCACTTCCGAGATGGTAAGAATTCATGTGGAGAACAGAAAGTTCAGGAAGTGAGAAGGGCAGCAGAATTAGCAGATGAATACGTTTTGGTGCATTCCAGCCTGTGAGGGATAGAAGTTGGGAGAAGGGGCGATCCTACGCTACGAAACAAAGAATAGAGAACACTGGTAAGATTTTATCACAAGCTAAGAAAGCTCAAGAGGGTGGACAGGAGGTGAAAGACCTCTGGTGTTTTCACTGTAATGGAGTAGGACACACAGTTACATTGCCGATAGTTTCAGAAGGGCACTGGGAAAAGGTGTTTTCATTGCCAGAAGGTTGGATAGCACTTGTCACTAAAGAAAGGCACTGTGGGGAAAGATGTGGTAAAAGAAGCTAAGCCAGTGGCCTTAGTGAAGGTAGTAAAGGAGACCCCAAGAAGAGCAGAGGAGCTGAAGGAGAGCGTACAGCCTAGGCAAGGGCTGGGTATGGAGTAGGTACCTGACCTCTCCAAAGAATTTGCTTCTGTGGGTAAAGTTTACTCAGAAAGAACAGGGGGAGAAAGACCAGAAGTTATAATTTTGAGAGATACAGGATCTAACCAGTTGCTGAATGTGAGTGTTGAGCGAATATGCACTCTTTCTGATCTGTTACCTGAGAGTGTGGTAATCTGTGGGATAGATGGACAGAATTTTAGCATTCCCCTATGAAAGATCAGGTTGGAGTGCCAACTCAAGACTTGGAAATGATTTGGCAGGATCCAATGTGGGAGTGACACCCCTTGTATGGAGATACCCAAGGAAGACCAAGAAACTGAGCATTTAAAACAGTTAATTGACTGAGCAATTAATACCTTGGTATTTTCCCAGACTCTGTAGTAACCAGATCCCACTATCATAAGTCACAGCACAAAGTGAAAAGTAAAGAGAATGATGAAGTAGTTGAGGTTCAGTTAGCGGATCCCTGTTTGACGTAATGGTGCAGGAAAAACCTGAACAGGCAGATGGTCAGACAGAAGTGTTTCGTAAGGAAAGGCTAAAAGTCTTGCAACAGATAAAAGATATATATGTGGATACTTACTCTGAAAAGGAGGCAGAGAATATTCTGCAGGTTTATTATCTGAAAAATAGAATCATAAGACGGAAAAGGAGACCACAGCAGGTTAGTGCAGAAGAAACTTATGCCAAAGTGCACGAGATTATGTTGCCAATAGCGTATAGACCAGGAAATGTTACAGTAGCAGATGAACTATCTTTAGGAGGTCACTTAGGTGTACGAAAGACTCAGGCTAAGGTACAAAAACATTTTTACTGGCCTGGAGTGCACAAAGACGGTTAACTTTTGCCGTATGTGTCATACATGCCAAATGTAGTAAGCCACAGGTGGTAATAAAACCAGCAAGTTTGTTGCCAATTCCCAGATTTGAAGAACCTTTCACGTGGGTAATAATTGATTGTGTAGGACCCCTCCTGAGAACTAAGTGGGAATCAATACTTATTAAACATAATGGACGAGTCTACCAAATTCCCAGAGGCAATTCCATTACGGAGTATCAAGGCAAAAGGGTAGTAAAGGAGTTAATAGTTTTCTTCACATGATATGGGCTACCCAGAGAGATTCAGTCAGACCAAGGGTCAAATTTTACAGCTACGCTGTTTAAGGAGGCTATGAATAGCTTAGGTATACCGCACTTTAAATCCAGTGTGTATCATCCTGAATCCCAGAGAGCTTTAGAAAGGTGGCATCATGAAGCCCATGTTGAGAACATACTGTCAGGATTACCCGAATTATTGGGATAAAGGTATCCCATTCGTATTGTTTGCCATTAGAGATGCCCCAAACAAATCTTCTCAGTTCACTCCCTTCGAGTTAATATTCGGGCATGAAGTGAGAAGGACTTTAAAATTAATTAAAGAAAAATTGACAGGACCAAAGTGGGAGATTTCACACTTAGTCTCCTATACCTCACCTCCTATACATAATCTAAGTAGAGTAGGCTAAACAGCACCTAAAGAGGGCACAGTATAGAATGAGTTGAAAATGTGTTGCTGGAAAAACGCAGTAGGTCAGGCAGCATCCAAGGAGCAGGAGAATCGATGTTTCGGGCATGAGCCCTTCTTCAGGAATGAGGAAAGTGTGCCAAGCAGGCTAAGATAAAAGGTAGGGAGGAAGGACTTGGGGGAGGGGCGTTGGAAATGCGATAGGTGGAAGGAGGTTAAGGTGAGGGTGATAGGCCGGAGTGGGGGTGGGGGCGGAGAGGTCAGGAAGAAGATTGCAGGTTAGGAAGGTGGTGCTGAGTTCGAGGGTTGGGACTGAGACAAGGTTGGGGGAGGGAAAATGAGGAAACTGGAGAAGTCTGACGATGGAGGAGTCCAAGGACCTGCATGTCCTTGGTGGAGTGGGAAGGGGAGTTGAAGTGTTGAGCCACGGGGTGGTTGGGTTGGTTGGTCCGGGTGTCCCAGAGATGTTCTCTGAAACGTTCCGCAAGTAGGCGGCCTGTCTCCCCAATGTATAGGAGGCCACATCGGGTGCAGCGGATGCAGTAAATGATATGTGTGGAGGTGCAGGTGAATTTGTGGTGGATATGGAAGGATCCCTTGGGGCCTTGGAGGGAAGTAAGGGGGAGGTGTGGGCGCAAGTTTCGCATTTCTTGCGGTTGCAGGGGAAGGTGCCGGGAATGGAGGTTGGGTCGGTGGGGGGGTGTGGACCTGACGAGGGAGTCATGGAGGGAGTGGTCTTTTTGGAACGCTGATAGGGGAGGGGAGGGAAATATATCCCTAGTGGTGGGGTCCGTTTGGAGGTGGTGGAAATGGCGATGGATGATACCATGTACATGGTGGGGTGGTAGGTGAGGACCAGTGGGGTTCTGTCCTGGTGGCGATTGCAGGGGTGGGAAGTGGAGGAGATGCGGTGGAGAGCATCGTCGACCACGTCTGGGGGGAAATTGCTGTCTTTGAAGAAAGAGGCCATCAGGATTATTCAGTATTGGAACTGGTCCTCCTGGGAGCAGATGCGGCGGAGACGAAGGAATTGGGAATATGGGATGGCGTTTTTACAGGGGGCAGGGTGGGAGGAGGTGTAGTCTAGGTAGCTGTGGGAGTCGGTCGCTTTATAGTAAATGTCCGTGTTGATTCGGTCGCCCGAGATAGAAATGGAGAGGTTTGGAAAGGGGAGGGAGGAGTCTGAGATGGTGCAGGTAAATTTGAGGTCGGGGTGGAAGGTGTTAGTAAAGTGGATGAACTGTTCAACTTCCTCTTGGGAGCACGAGGCAGCGCCGATACAGTCGTCGATGTAGCGGAGGAAAAGTTGGTGGATGGTGCCAGTGTAGCTGCGGAAGATGGACTGTTCCACACATCCTACGAAGAGGCAGGCATAGCTGGGGCCCATGCGGGTGCCCATGGCTACTCCTTTGGTTTGGAGGAAGAATGAATGAAACAGGTGGCAAATAAAAACTCTGAGACTTGTATAGTTTCTGGAGGGGATGATGTGTTCGTACTGTTTCCAGTGATCAGAGATCCATTCAAAGCTTGGTTTAATGGTCCCTATCAAATTGAGAAAAAGTTGAGTCAGGTGAACTATCTAGTAAAGATGCCAGATAGAAAAAGGTATCAGGTATGTCATTTGAACGTGTTGATACTATTATCTGAGAGAGAAAGAACTGGAGCAACAGGTGTAAGTTACTGTCCCACAAAGTGAGGAATCAAATCCAGATGGTGTGGATTTTGATGTGCCTCAAAATAGATTTTAAAAATGAAGAAGTCCTTGAGTGAGATAGGTTAGTAAGCTATCTGTAAGGTAAAAACAATGACTGCAGATGCTGAAAACCAAATACTGGATTAGTGGTGCTGGAAGAGCACAGCAGTTCAGGCAGCATCCAACGAGCAGCGAAATCAACGTTTCGGGCAAAAGCCCTTCATCAGGAATAAAGGCAGTGAGCCTGAAGCATGGAGAGATAAGCTGGAGGAGGGTGGGGTGGGGAGAGAGTAGTATAGAGTACAATGGGTGAGTGGGGGAGGAGATGAAGGTGATAGGTCAGGGAGGAGAGGGTGGAGTGGATAGGTGGAAAAGAAGATAGGCAGGTCGGACAAGTCCGGACAAGTTAAGGAGATAGTGCTGAGCTGGAAGTTTGAAACTAGGATGAGGTGGGGGAAGGGGAAATGAGGTAACTGTTGAAGTCCACATTGATGCCCTGGGGTTGAAGTGTTCCGAGGCGGAAGATGAGGCGTTTTTCCTCCAGGCGTCTGGTGGTGAGGGAGCGGCGGTGAAGGAGGCCCAGGACCTCCATGTCCTCGGCAGAGTGGGAGGGGGAGTTGAAATGTTGGGCCACGGGGCGGTTTGGTTGATTGGTGCGGGTGTCTCGGAGATGTTCCCTAAAGCGCTCTGCTAGGAGGCGCCCAGTCTCCCCAATGTAGAGGAGACCACATCGGGAGCAACGGATACAATAAATGATATTAGTGGATGTGCAGGTAAAACTTTGATGGATGTGGAAGGCTCCTTTAGGGCCTTGGATAGAGGTGAGGGAGGAGGTGTGGGCACAGGTTTTACAGTTCCTGCGGTGGCAGGGGAAAGTGCCAGAATGGGAGGGTGGGTCGTGGGGGGGGGGGTGTGGACCTGACCAGGTAGTCACGGAGGGAACGGTCTTTGCGGAAAGTGGAAAGGGGTGGGGAGGGAAATATATCCCTGGTGGTGGGGTCTTTTTGGAGGTGGCGGAAATGTCGGTGGATGATTTGGTTGATGCGAAGGTTTGTAGGGTGGAAGGTGAGCACCAGGGGCGTTCTGTCCTTGTTACGGTTGGAGGGGTGGGGTCTGAGGGCGGAGGTGCGGGATGTGGACGAGATGCGTTGGAGGGCATCTTTAACCACGTGGGAAGGGAAATTGCGGTCTCTAAAGAAGGAGGCCATCTGGTGTGTTCTATGGTGGAACTGGTCCTTCTGGGAGCAGATACGGCGGTGGTGGAGAAATTGAGAATACGGGATGGCATTTTTGCAAGAGATAGGGTGGGAAGAGGTGTAATCCAGGTAGCTATGGGAGCCGGTGGGTTTGTAAAAAATGTCAGTGTCAAGTCGGTTGTCACTAATGGAGATGGAGAGGTCCAGGAAGGGGAGCGAGGTGTCAGAGATGTTCAGGTAAATTTAAGGTCAGGGTGGAATGTTTGGTGAAGTTGATGAATTGCTCAACCTCCTCGCGGGAGCACGAGGTGGCGCCAATGCAGTCATCAATGTAGCGGAGGAAGAGGTGGGGAGTGGTGCCGGTGTAATTACGGAAGATCAACTGTTCTACATAACCAACAAAGAGACAGGCATAGCTGGGGCCCATACGTGTGCCCATTGCTACGCCTTTGGTCTGGAGGAAGTGGGAGGATTCAAAGGAGAAATTGTTAAGGGTGAGGACCAGTTCGGCCAAACGAATGAGAGTGTCAGTGGAAGGGTACTGTTGGGGACGTCTGGAGAGGAAGAAAACGGAGGGCTTGGAGGCCCTGGTCATGGCGCATGGAGGTGTAGAGGGATTGGACATCAATGGTGAAGATAAGGCGTTGGGGGCCGGGGAAACGGAAGTCTTGGAGGAGCTGGAGGGCGTGGGTGGTGTCTCGAACATATGTGGGGAGTTCCTGGACTAGGGGGGATAGGACAGTGTCAAGGTAGGTAGAGATGAGTTCAGTGGGGCAGGAGCATGCTGAGACAATGGGTCGGCCAGGGTGGTCAGGCTTGTGGATCTTGGGAAGGAGGTAGTCCGGGAACCCCGCACTGCCCGGTTATATGAGGTTGGAAGCTGTGGGTGGGAGATCTCCTGAGGTGATGAGGTTTTGTATGGTCTGGGAGATGATGGTTTGGTGATGGGGGGTGGGGTCATGGTCGAGGGAGCAGTAGGAAGAGGTGTCCTCGAGTTGGCGTTTGGCTTCAGTGGTGTAGAGGTCAGTGCGCCAGACTAGTAAGCTATCTGTGTCAGGAGGATAGAATGCAGTATAAGGACATATGTAAGAATCAGATGGGGAGGACAAATGCTCTTGTACATGAAGTTGATGTAGGGGATACTGTTCTGTTAACACAACACCCCTACCAGCTTAATCCTTTCAAAGCCAAACAGGTCCAGATGGAAATGGAGGCCATGCTCGAACCAAACCAGAGCGAGTGGAGTTCGCCGATCATTTTAGTTCCCAAACTGGATGGGACTCAATGATTCTGTGTGGATTATTGGAAGGTCAATGCTATTACAAAATCAGACTCCTGTCCAATTCCGAGTTTGAAGAACTGTAGCGGGAAAGTAAGACAAGCCAATTACATCACCAATTTGGACTTAATGTATGGGTACTGGCGGTACCTTTATCTGAGACGGCGAAAGCAATTTCTGTGTTTGTATGCCCAAATGGGCTATATCAATTTAAAGTGATGCCCTTTGGAATGAAGAACGCATCCACCACATTCCAAAGACTCGTGAACAGTGTTGTGGCTGGGTTAACAAACTGTGCAGTGTATTTGAACGATGTAGTGATCTTTAGTAAGTCCTAGAAAGATCACATGGTACAGTTGGCAGAGCTCTTTGAACGTCTACGAGAAACAAAACTGGTAATAAGCTTATGATGATTAATTTTTTTCTTACAGGAGGAGGTATTCTAAGGTACTGTACCTTTTAAGGGAGTTAAAAGCTAGCAAGGAAAGTCCGGCACAAGGTAACAATGTAACATTTGGTCAAACAGTTAGATTAGCTGGGTTGCCTGGAGACAAAAAAAACATTCAAATTTAGCCAAATTTAGTTTAAATCATGCCCCAAAATACCAAACTCCAATCAAGTTTGAATTTGATGTTTTGACAATTTGCGACCAATGAAGCGATCTGATGCTTTGGGGTATAAGACTGGGGAAAATTGAACAGTTAGATGAGAACTGCCAAAAGACCAACAGATGTAGGCTGCTAGTCAGAACTCTTAGAAGTACCTGTGTAGAGAAGGGGTTTGCCCAGAGAGAAAACATCAACACCAAACTGGAGAGCAAATCTACAGAGGAAGATACAAAGAGAAGATTCGCCAGCTGGCTGGTTTTTAAATTTGAATTTTTCAGTAAATCTTAATTGGGGGTTTTATCGGTCTAGTATTGTAGTGGGGAGGGTAAAAGATAGAGAAAGGAGTTGTAAATAGTTGTTCATTAATTATTCTCTTTTAGACTTAAAAGTTGTTAATTTTTACTTTAAATAGTGACTTTTGGGATAACTCTTGGCCTCTTGAATTTTCGCAGATTACAGAGTGGGGTGAATCTTTTCTGTGTGTTGTAACAGTATCAAATACACAACCTTAAACACTCACTCTTTCCACCACTGCGCAGTGGCCACAGTGACTTCAGTATGTGAAAGTCTCCCATTAGAAGAATCGTGGTGTAAAACCAGGAACTTCAAAATGAGCTAAAAGCTGTTGAGGAACAGAACTGTAAATACCAAACAAATTAGAACCAATCAAAACAGCTTGAGGAACAAAATCACTTGGTGGCTAACCTATAGCAAAACATGGCTATGGTGCATCAGGATAACGAAATGCTGAGACAACAACTCTGTCCCTGAAAGGAAAATTTGAACACAAACAGGAATAACAGATGATATGTCAATCGACAACACCCTTCATCTAAAGTCAGCATTATGAGATCTGGATGTATCAGCAAACTAATTGTGTTATAGAGATTCATGCTGATTTTCTGTTGTAAATAGTTGAACTTGCTTTATGGAAGGAGAGGCATGTTGTATGTTTGTACCTTATATTAAAGAAAAAGAAAATTCACTTTTAAGGACTTATGCTATGTGTCTACTTCACCTGCAAGTTAGTCTGCTTTGTGTCTTCAAGCTCTGAGCACTATTGAAATCAGTTGACTTGTAACTTATAATAGGTTATTTAAGATAGATGTACCTATTGAATAAATCAATCCCTGATGAGGTTTTGATTTTTAAACCGTTATAATTAATGTGACAGTTTGGTACGATATGGAGAGAGAGACTATAATGGTAGAATGACATGGGTCGAAGGAATAATTGTAAAACAGGTATAGAGACCCCTGATCATGAGCTGAAAATGTGTTGTTGGAAAAACGCAGCAGGTCAGGCAGCATCCAAAGAACAGGAGAATCGACGTTTCGGGCATAAGCCCTTCTTCAGCAATGAGGAGGGTGTGCCAAGCAGGCTAAGATAAAAGGTAGGGAGGAGAGACTTGGGGGAGGGGCGTTGGGAATGCGATAGGTGGAAGGAGGTTAAGGTGAGGGTGATAGGCGGGAGATGGGGTGGGGGCGGAGAGGTCAGGAAGAAGATTGCAGGTTAGGAAGGCGGTGCTGAGTTCGAGGGATTTGACTGAGACAAGGTGCGGGGAGGGGAAATGAGGAAACTGGAGAAATCTGAGTTCATCCCTTGTGATTGGAGGGTTCCCAGGCGGAAGATGAGGCGCTCTTCCTCCAACCGTCGTGTTGCCATGGTCTGGCGATAGAGGAGTCCAAGGACCTGCATGTCCTTGGTGGAGTCGGAGGGGGAGTTGAAGTGTTGGGCTACGGGGTGGTTGGGTTGGTTGGAGAAAGTGCTTGGAGAAATTCAGCAATTTTTGGTGGGGAGGTGGCGAGTCTCCATTACCTCGTTATAGTGTCACCCCCGTTGGGTTTTATTATCTTCTTCAAGGACCACAATTTCCCCCCAGACGTAGTCGACGATGCCCTCCACTGCATCTCTTCCACTTCCCGCTCCTCTGCCCTTGAGCCCCGCCCCACCAACCGCCACCAGGACAGAACCCCACTGGTCCTCACCTACCATCCCACCAACCTCCATGTCCAGCATATCATCCGCTGTCATTTCCGCCACCTCCAAACGGACCCCACCACCAGGGACATATTTCCCTCCCCTCCCCTCCCCTATCAGCGTTCCGAAAAGACCACTCCCTCCGTGACTCCCTCGTCAGGTCCACAACCCCCACTCCCAGCACCTTCCCCTGCAATCGCAAGAAATGCAAAACTTGCGCCCACACCTCCCCCCTTACTTCCCTCCAAGGCCCCAAGGGACACTTCCATATCCACCATAAATTCACCTGCACCTCCACACACACCATCTATTGCATCCGCTGCACCCGATGTGGCCTCCTCTGTATTGGGGAGACAGGCCGCCTACTTGCGGAACGTTTCTGGGACACCCGGACCAACCAACCCAACCACCCCGTAGCCCAACAGTTCAACTCCCCCTCCCACTCCACCAAGGACATGCAGGTCCTTGGACTCCTCCATCACCAGACCATGGCAACAGGACGGTTGGAGGAAGAGCGCCTCATCTTCCGCCTGGGAACCCTCCAACCACAAGGGATGAACTCAGATTTCTCCAGTTTCCTCATTTCCCCTCCCCCCACCTTGTCTCAGTCAAATCCCTCGAACTCAGCACCGCCTTCCTAACCTACAATCTTCTTCCTGACCTCTCCGCCCCCACCCCACTCCGGCCTATCACCCTCACCTTGACCTCCCTCCACCTATCGCATTCCCAACGCCCCTCCCCCAAGTCCCTCCTCCCTACCTTTTATCTTAGCCTGCTGGACACACTTTCCTCATTCCTGAAGAAGGGCTTATGCCTGAAACGCGATTCTCCTGTTTCTTTGATGCTGCCTGACCTGCTGCGCTTTTCCAGCAACACATTCTCAGCTCTGATCTCCAGCATCTGCAGTCCTCACTTTCTCCCCTGGTCATGAGGTCAGGTTGAGAAATATTGCTGTTTTTGGAAAGCATGGTTAGAACAGGAAGTTTTCAGGCTGTAAATCTTATTTTAATGCCTCTGCAGGATTGGATCAATGACATTAAGTCAAGCTCTGCTGCCTCCTATGGAAATCATATCAAATCAAGCTGTGCCTTCATCGCTTTCAATGCACAGAGCCCAGGTGAGATCAAGAAATAGACTACAGTGACTTCAGTGTGTGAAGTCGTCCTAATACAAACATGTGAACATTAGGAGTAGGAGAGGACCTTTTTGAGTCTGCTCTGCCATCTAATAAAATCATGGCTGATCTGATTGTTTCTGTCACCTCCACACTGCTGCATAGGATTTGATAACCTTTCATTTCCTTACCAAGAATCTATCTACCTCTCTTTAAAAATATTCAAAAGGTCTGTTTTTTTTTGAGATAATGCTACAAAACAACATGATTAGATTAGATTACCTACAGTATGGAAACAGGCCCTTCGGCCCAACAAGTCCACACCGACCCTCCAAAGAGAACCCACCCAGACACATTCCCCTAATCTATAATTACCCCTGACTAATGCACCTATTACTATGGGCAATTTAGCATGGCCAATTCACCTGACCTGTTTGTGGGAGGAAATCGGAGCACCTGGAGGAAACACACGCAGACACTGGGAGAATGTGCAATCTCCACACAGACAGTCGCCCGAGGTGGGAATCAAACCTGGGTGCCTGGCGCTGAGAGACAGCAGTGCTAACCACTATGCCACCCCAAAGTCTGAGAGAACCTCAGGGGGACCTGTACACCACTTCCCCACATGTAAATTTTCATCTATATCTAAACTGTTGTCATATCCTGTTGTCCTGAAATTAGCACATGAAAGGGGATGACCTAACACTACAATTAATTTGCAGGACTACTTGTCTACCTGTTCCTAGCTACCTGTCCTTTCACGTGTCATATACTCTTCAGCATTTAAGTCTCAATCTATTTCATAGCATCTATAACTGCAGTCAGATTAAACATATTTTTGTTTACACTATCAGTTCATATGTTTTGTTTTGGATGCATCATACATGTAGATACAGAATCTTTAGGTTTATTCTTTTATGATTTCTGTAGCCTGTAATCTTACCTGTTGATTTGCTCTTAAATATCTATTCTCCAACCCTTTTTGACACAGTCTGCTTATCATTTCCCATATAATGACCTTCTAGAACTCTTGGCTTGACTCTACTTTTCTTGTGTTTCCACATCTTCTCAGTTTGAGGGCCTTGTCTCCACAATTGAACTTAACTAGGTAAGTAAAGAGGGTTTTATGTAGCTTGGTAGAACCGTGGATCCAGCACTGTTTAGGTGTAGACTATCCCAATCGTAAAGCCTCTACTTTCCCACGTACTAGTAGCAGTGCCCTACAAATTGGAAATCGCATCTTCCTTACCAGCCTTTGAGCCATGCTTTAATTTCTGTACTGCTATTTGTCCAAAGCCAATTTATATATAGCTGAGGTAGTAATCCAGTGATTATTAACTTTTGGAGTTCTGCTTCATTTGGTGCCTAGCTCCTCATACTAATTCCACAGAAATCTCTTTTTACTTGACTACCTATGTTGGCGGTACCATGTTTATTGGACCATGTTTACTGGATCCTTCCCTTCCCTGTCTAAGTTGTCTTCTGTCCCAAACCATGGTACTGGGTTCAGCCTTCTGGACAGTTAGTCTTTGCTGCAGAGAACAGTGCCAACCTCCTTTACCATATTGTCTCCTGATACCACTGTTCCTTTTTGCTCTCTCCACATGAATGGCTTCCCATACAATGGTGCATGGTCAGTTAGTTCATCTACATTATAGCCCTCAGTCGCTTCAAATCAGCTGAAAAACATCCCTCAAATTTCATCATACAATTGTAAATCTGAGGCTATGTGCTCCAGCCCTCTGGGTCCCTTTGCTTGTCTTATTGGCAGTCACACCCTCCTTTCCCTGCCCAGTGACCAAATCGGAGGACACTATCCTCTGGGAAATGACTGAATAAAATGTTCTGGTAGCTTTTCTTTCTCACTGCTACACTATTGATAGTTCAATCCTCGCTCGAACTCCTGAGCTGAAGCTGTTGAGGCTGCAAGCAATATTGCATGCCTGTTTGCCTGAGATTATCCTTGTATCCAGGAGTTCCTATGTTCAATAACTGCAACACATCATCTGCCCAAATGGCCAAAGTGACCCAGCCACTCTGAGCAAGATATCCTGTGAGCCTTATCTTAGATGGAGTTAGCTGATCTCCACAGGGCTTGAATTTGGCTGCAGCATAGTATCACATGCTTCCTGCTCACAATCTGTCATCTTAAAATTAGAATCATGCCATGAAATCGAGAAGTACTTTTTCACAGGGTAGTGGAAATCACAAACTCATTCTCCCAGGCATTGTGGTTGTAAGGATGATTGAATCGATTTTCATTCATTGAGGGTATTGAGAATCGAGGTGAGATCAATCTTGGTGATTGATGAAACACATTAAAGGGACTGAATGGCCTACCCTTGTTCCTGTACGAGCCTCTTTGATGGAATACTGTGTATTGAGAGGAAAGAGAGGAGATTGCTAGGGCCTTGACCAAGATCTCTATTAGCCACTGGAGAGGTGCTGGAGGACTGGTGAATAGCTAATGTTGTTCCTCTATTCAAGAAAGGAAAAGGGGATAATCCAGGAACGTATAGACTGGTGAATGTCACATCGGTGGTTGGGAAGCTATTGGAGAGAATTCTTAGGGATAGGATTTACATGCATTTGGTAAAGCATGATCTAATTAGGGACAATCAGCATGGCTTTGTGCAGGGCAGGACATGTCTTACTAACTTGATTGAATTTTTTGAGGAGGTGATTAAGGTGATCGATGAGGTTAGAGCAGTGGGTGTTGTCTACGTTGATTTTCGTAAGGCTTTTGAGAAGGTCCCTCATGGTAGGCTCATTGAGAAGTTTAAGATGCTTGGGATCTGCAGTGACTTAGCTTAATGGATTCAGAATTGGCTTGCTCACAGAAGACAGAGGGTAGTGGTGGAAGGGTGATTTTCAGGCAGGATGTCCGTGACTAGTGATGTTTCTCAGGGATATGTACTGGGACCTCTGCTGTTTGTGGCATATATAAATGACTTGGATGAAAATGTAGGTGGGTGAGTTAGTAAGCGTGCAGATGATGCAAAGTTCAGTGGAGTTGTGGATAAAGTAAAAGATTGTCAAAGGATACAGCAGGATATAGATCAGTTCCAGACATGGGTGGAGAAATGGCAGATGGAGTTTAAACTGTGTAAGTGTGAGGTACTGCACATTGGGAGAGCAAATATTAAGGAAAAGTGTACAGTAAATGGCAGGACCCTGAACAGCATTATGTACAGAGGGATCTTGGGGTTCAAGTTCATAGCTCCCTGAAAGTGGCCACACAAGTAGATAGGATGGTAAAGCAGGTGTATGACATGCTTGCCTTTATTGGTTGAGGAATTGAGTAGAAGAGTCAGGATGTCGTGTTGCAGCTTTATAAGCCTTTAGTTAGGCCACACTTAGAGTATTGCATTTAATTCTGGTCTCCACATTCCAGAAAAGAGGCTTTTGAGAAGGCGCAGAAGAGGTTTGCTAAAATGCTGGCTGGACTAGAGGGTTTGAGCTGTAAAGAGAGGCTAGAAAAACTTGGGTTGTTTTCTCTGGAGCAGTGGAGGCTAAGGGGAGACTTGATCGAAGTCTATAGAATTAAGGGATGCATGGATAGAGTTGATGGCCAGAATCTTCTTTTTTTCCCCAGCATTACAATGTCTAGAACAAGGGGCATGCTTTTAAGTTGAGAGGGGAAAAGTTCAAAGTGGATGTGAGCGGCAAATTTTCTTTTACACCATCTGGAATGCACTGCCAGTGGTGGCGGTGGAGGCAGATATGATAGGGGCATTTAAGAACCTTTTAAATAAACAGAAGATGATGTAAGGTGTGGCGGAATATGGACCAAGGGCAAGCAGAAGGGATTAGTTTAATTTGGTGTCATCTTTGGCACAAAATCATGGGCCAAAGGGCCTGTTCATGTGCTGTATTGTTCTATATACCAAAATTTCAATATTTGCATGTGAAGGATGGCATTGAGGGGAGTGCACCTAACTACAATGAGTAATCAGAGACTTTCACCTCTACTACTAAATGTGCCAAAGGTCAACAAACAACAGAAATGGCCAAAGAACAAAGAAAATTTACAGCCCAGTAACAGGCCCTTTGACCCTCCAAGCCTGAGCCAGTCCAAATCCACTATCTAAACCTGTCACCCAATTCCTAAACATCTGTATCCCTCTGCTCCCCACCTACTCCGTCTGTCTAGATGCATCTTAAATGAATCTACCGTGCCTGTCTCTACTACCACTGCTGGCAATGCGTTCCAGGCACCTACCACCCTCTGTGTAAAGTACTTGCCGCGTGGATCCCCCTTAAACTTTTCACTTCTCACCTTGAAAGTGTGTCCTCTCATTATTGAATCCTTCACCCTGGGAATAAGCTTATCTCTATCCTGCATGACAATCTGCTAAGGCCCTTACTATGGGATCCTGTACTGTTAGCACTTCTGGTCATTAAAGTGCAGTTTCGTGCTCAGTGGGAACTGTCTCTCTGCTGCCATTACGTGTGGTTGTCACTCCTATAGTGGTGGACTATTCTATTTCAAATCACTTTCACACATTAGCCTGATACTGTGCTGTGTGTTTTTTGCTGAAGCTGGTTCTGTTCAGGGAGCTTGTATTTTCCAGCATAAACTCAGCTGCACATAATCTATCTCGATAATCTATACCCTTCATGATTTTGTATACCTCAATCAGGTCCCCCCTCAATCTCCTTTTTTCTAATGAAAATAATCCTAATCTACTCAACCTCTCTTCATAACTAGCACCTTCCATACCAGGAAACATCCTCGTAAACCTTCTCTGCACCCTCTCTAAAGCGTCCACGTCGTTTTGGTAATGTAGCGACCAGAATTGTACACAGTATTCTAAATGTGGCCGAACCAAAGTCTTATACAATGGGCTGCCAGCTCTTATACTCAATACCCCGTCCGCTGAAGGCAAGCATACCATATGCCCTCTTGACCACTCTACCCACCTGTGCAGCCACCTTCAGGGGACAATGGACTTGAATTCCCAGATCTCTCTGCTCATCAACTTTTCCCAAGGCTCTTCCATTTACTGTGTAATTCGCTTTCGAATTAGACTTCCCAAAATACATCATCTCACATTTGACTGGATTGGACTCCATCGCCACTTCTTCACCCAACTTTCCAGTCTATCTATATTCTCCTATATTCTTTGACAGTCTCCTATGCTTTCTGCTACTCCACCAATCTTCGTGTCATCTGCAAACTTACTGATCAGACCAACAATGCCCTCTTTCAGATCATTTATGTATATCGCAGACAATAGCAGCCCCGGCACTGGTCACCTTTCTCAATTTTACGAAACACTCTGTCTCCTGTTGCTCAACCAGTTCTTTATCCACCTAGCTAGAACACCGTGCATAGCATGTGCATTTTCTCCATTAGTTTACCATGGGGAACTTTATCAAACGTCTTATTAAAATCCATGTGTATGAATCTACAGCTCTTCCTTTATCTATCAACTTGGTCACTTCCTCAAAGAACTCTATTAAGTTAGTAAGGCATGATCTCCCCTCTCAAAACTATGTTGCCTATCACTGATATGCCCATTCTTTTCTAAATATAAATAGATTTTATCCCTCAGTACCTTCTCCAGCAATATTCCCACCACTGACGTCAGGCTCACTGGTCTGTAGTTACCCGGAATATCCCTACTACCCTTCTTGTACACAGGGACAACATGAGCAACCCTCCAGTCTTCTGGCACCTCACCTGTGTTTAAGGCAATGATTCATTCTCTGTTCAAAACAGTGGGTAAGATTAGAATGGACTTGAGCACCAGAGAGGGGAATAATACAAATAGGAAGTTTGATTCATGAGTTATAATAATGAGTTGTTGTTGAGCTCTCAACACCTCAATAAAGTTTTTAACTTTATGATAATGTCCTGAGAGTCAGTATTATGCATTGCCTTTCTGAACAGGTTATATTCTAAAGTCATTGTGTTGTTTCATTCAGGAGGAGGGACTTTAGGAATTCTGCCACTGGAAACTGGAAATGGAGATAAACGGCAGGTGTTAGAGCTTCATTGTCATGCAGGTAAGTGCAGAGAATCTGCTAAGGCCCTTACTATGGGATCCTGTACTGTTAGCACTTCTGGTCATTAAAGTGCAGTTTCGTGCTCAGTGGGAACTGCCTCTCTGCTGCCATTACGTGTGGTTGTCACTCCTATAGTGGTGGACTATTCTATTTCTAATCACTTTCACACATTAGCCTGATACTGTGCTGTGTGTTTTTTGCTGAAGCTGGTTCTGTTCAGGGAGCTTGTATTTTCCAGCATAAACTCAGCTGCACAGAATCTATCTCGATGATGAAGAACTATAATCAGCACCTCCTTCTGAAGGTTTGTAAATGTTTTTAATCAACACGTTCATATGTTATGACATATCTCGAGTAGGTGCAGCTTGAACCCAGATCTTGTGATTCTGAGCTAGGGGCATTTGCACTATGCCATAGGAGCCCTATAATTTTTAATTGAACCATTTAGGCATATTACGACACAATGCATCCTGGGTGGGTGGGCCTTGAACCTGGGTTTTAGAGTCCAGAGGTAGGAACATTAACACTTTGCCACATAATCCCTCGTGGTTGGTAGAACTTGCATTGGGCAACTCCAAATGATTTTAATCCTATGGACTTAACTACTTGACCATTACTGCCTGAAGAACTTTGTAGATATTTTTAATCAACCTATTTGGCCATGCAATGACCTACCTACAGGGCAGGTGGAATTTGAACCCAGACATTCTGTCTGCAAGGTAGAGGCACTACCATTGTACCACAAGGCTATGGGGTTCTATTTTTTTGTAACCTACATTGAATTGTATTAACATCACCCTGATAATTGCAGGGTAAACAATAATGTAGCTGTTAACCATTCCATGCTGACCGACCTCTGTCAGTTAACTATAACAGACCAACAGTCAGCCGAAGAAAATTGGTGATTGAGAGATGTGAAGTGTAGGCTTTGACTTTGGTAAGATGTGATACATACCTTTAAACTGGAAGGTTGTACTTAATCTTAACTAAAAAAAAGAGAGTTGAATCTAGGGAATTATAGCTTAGTTAATCTAATATCCGATGGGAAATTTAGACTTTATAATTAAAGATAAAGTTATTAAAGAAAATCCTCAGATTAGAGAGCCGGTATAGGATTGTAATGGAATGTCATATTTCATGAATCTTATGAATGCTTTGAAATAGTGATTACTGCAGTGGACAGGCATTGTATATGGAATGTTATTCATATGAACTTTTTAAGAAAATGTTTGATAAAGTTCCTGATACGAAACATGGCTAAAATTAATGCATAGCATTGAATATAAACTATTGAACTGATTAGGAAATTGCTTGACTGGAGCTGGGAGAATAGGGTTAATGAATAGGTACTGTAACTAATGATATACTGCAAGGATTTGTGTTCAGGCCTCAACATTTTAGTGTGAGAGTCAACAACTTAAGATGGTATAGGAACCCACATTTATGCCCATATTTTCCAATGAGGCAAAGAATTATGGCATTGTAAGAAATGTAGATGGAAACATAATGTTATAGATGGGCAAAACAGGAGTAAATTAATTTCAATGTGAAATGAAATTGCCCACTTTGGACTTAAAAAAAAGACAGAAGATGGTACTTTTTAAAATGGTGAAAAACTACACAGCAGAGATCCAAAGAAATTTGGGACTATTTGTTTTTCAGAAAACAATTTAAAATGTTGATCGCAGTTGTCACTGCACAGAGGCGATCTTTCAACCCATCATGTCTGCATGACTCTCCATACGAGTATCTCACTTTAGTGCCATTCTCCCGTCTTCTCTCTGTAACCCTAAGCATTGTTCATTTTCAAGCAACCGTCTAATTTCCCATCCTGTCTAATGGAATATTGACCTTCTTATATCAAGAAGTCAAAGATGCAAGCCATAGAATCGTGCTTCAGCTACACAAAGCCCTGGTTATAACCCAATTGGAGAACACTTGGCAGTTCTGGACACCACGCTTTCAGAAAAATATATTAGCCTCAGAATGAATGCTGCACACATTAACTAAAAATATACCTGGACTCCAATGGTGAAATTATAAGAGAGATTGCACAAACTAGAGCTAAACCTTAGAATCTGGAAAGCCAAGGAGTGATTTGATTAAAGTTTTCAAGATATTAAGAGGAAAGGATATGGATAGAAAGTAAAAACTCTGTTGGCTGGTTGGAGTATGTACTCCATCTCGGTCTAGGGAACATTGACCTTGCTTTAATGTTTATACTTTCAGAAGTGATGTGAGGAAATCCTTCTGCACGGTAAAGGTGGTTGAAATCTGGAACGTTATTCTGCAAATAGCAGTTACTGCTGAGTCAATTATTAATTACTTTTTAAAAAAAATTATTCATAGGATGTGGTTGTCACTGGCTAGATCAATATTTATTGCCCAGGGGGCAAGTTAAAAGTAAACCACGTTGCTGTAAATCTGGAGTCACATGTAGGCCAGAGCAGTTAAGGATGACACTTTCCTTCCCTAACGGCCATCAGTGAATCAGATGGATTATCACAATAAGTGCCATTGGTTTCAAGATCATCATTAGACTCTTAATTCCAGATTCTTATGGTAGATATGCACACTCTGGACTGCTCCCTTTAATATTTTAAATTTAAGATTGATAGATTTCTGTATTGGATTGTAGATCAGCTACGATTTCATTAAGTGACAAAACAGTTTCAAAGGTCTAAATGGCCTCCTATTCTGAAATTCCTGGATACACATGTTGGCACTGACATCACACAACAGCAGGAGTAGACCATACGACCCTTTAAGTCTGTAAAGGCATTCAGAAAATCACACCTGATCTTTGACCTCAGCTTCACTTTCCTGATCTGTCACTTTCCTGACCTATTGATATCTTTTGCGGAATTGGCTGTGCTGGAACTTCCACATGATCCTTACACACAAAATCAGTCTGTACTTCAGGAGTAACAGTTTTCCTGTCAGATGATGTGGCCCTTAACCTTAGCAATGGTGACCATTATGCAGTGAAAACCCCTCTGGTTCACTAATATTCCTTAAGTAAGGAAATCTCCAGTCCTTGTTTGGCCTGGCCTACATATGATCATACTGTGTCGAAATGAAACAGTAAACCACTCTACTGTATTAAAGCAAGTTATTCCTAATGAAGGGCTTTTGCCCGAAACGTCGATTTCGCTGCTTGTTGGATGCTGCCTGAACTGCTGTGCTCTTCCAGCACCACTAATCCTGTATTAAAGCAAGTGCCTAGCCAGTGAAGCCTATAAATGCCGAGAGAATAAAAAGAACTATTGTGTTGCTCAATATAAATTCTCATGGTACTATGGTGGGATTTGAATCCATGTCTCTGGATCATCACTCCATTCCAGACCCCCGAATTGCCAATCCAGTAGCGTAACCAGAATGTTAGTGTACCTTACATGGTCTTGAGCTGTGCAATGTCAGTATGAACTGTTGCCTTTTCTCTTTACAGATCTGGTGACTGATTTTGATTTCTCCCCATTTGATGATGAATTATTGGCAACGTGTTCAGCTGATGTGACGGTAAGCTACCATTCTTCGCAGGGCATCCTGCGCAGGAGATGGGGAAGTTCCATCATGAGGACATGGGCTGCTCCATGTGGACTGATTCCTATTTGGAGTGGTGTAGTGGGGGAAAGCTGGGGCTGTACTTTACCTTTGCATCTGCTGTGTCTTGGGATCTAAAAATATTCAATGTATTTGATTAACAAAATAGAACAAAATCTTTGTGTTTAATATCAAATGTTTCTAATGGTCAGGTAAAGCTGTGGCGACTACCTGACACTTTTCAGCAGGTATCATCTGGACAGAACATCACTCTGGGACCAGAAGCTGTGAGGGTGGAATGTATATTGTTTCATCCTTCTGCAGATGGAGTTTTAGCAAGTGGAGCTGGAAATACAGCCAAAATATGGGATGTGTCACAGAAGAAAGCAATGGCAGGTGAGATTTGAGGACAATCTGATGGTGTATGAGGTTTCTTTTTATTTTAAATAAATAATGATCAATGCAAAATCAATGTAAGTATAAATTAACAAGCAAAATGTGATCAGTATAAATCATAGTTACATGTTAAATAGCAGCTGTAACATGCATCTCGTATTTACTGTGCAATATGAACATTGCTAAGTTGAGTCATAGTTTTTCGTTGCTTTGTGTTTGTAGAGCTTCAACTTCTTTATGTCAAGGACTTTCTCATCTTCATTTGAGTGCAGCTCAATTAACTCATGTTCTATCAACGTAGTTTTCCAAATAATGTTACTTCTGCAGAAGATCTTCATCTCTACTCATGGTGTGGATCCACAAGAATCGCCTTTTATCTGAATCATTAGTAGCAGTCTTATACACTACATAATAGTTCTGTTCAAATGGTTCTTTTAAGCAATAGCAGCAGTAACCTTGTCCCTCTCAGATCCAGCCTTTTGTGTTTATATTTTCTCCAATTGCATCCTATTCTCTTCTCCAGCATATAGTCACTCATCCTGCTGCCTTCCCAATTCGTGTGAGTGAGGGTTTTAATGTCCCTGCGCAGAAGCAGTTTACAAGAATGATTTCAGGAATGAGGATAGATTGAAGAAGTTGGGACTATTCTCCTTGGAGAGAAGAAGCCTAAGAGGAGATCTCCTCAAAATCATGAGCGGGCTGGATAGAGTAGAAAGGGAGATCCAGGTCATAAAAAGAACAAGAGGGTATAGATTTAAAATGATCTGCAAAGTAAGTAAGGGTGATCTGAGAGAACTTTTCCACTCAGCAAGTAGTCAAGAGTATGGAATGCACTGGCTAGAAGTTTGGTGAAGGCAGGTCCAATTGAGGCATTCAAGAGGGCATTAAATCTTTATTTGGATAAAAATAATGTGCAAGGGTTTGGGGAAATAGTAGGAGATTGGCATTAGGTAATGATGCTTATTTAATGAGCTGATGCAGTCATAATAGGATGAATGGTCTCTTTGCCTTAACTCTTCTGGGATTCCTCCTCTGCCTGGAATTTGTGCTTCTTGAGTTTTTTGTCTGCTCCTTTGTCTGCTGGAGTTGACCCCTGTTACAGGATCAGCTTTCTTTGAGTCCATGGCTGCCACTCTCCTGTTGATGTTGGTTGCCAAATCCTGTCAGACCATAATCATAGCCAGTTAAGTAGTTTGAAATGTAGTTGCTGTTGTAATGTAATTGCTTGCTCAAAATATTGACGTCAGCAGAAGTGACCATGAAGTGAAACCCAGCAGCGTTAAAACCTTTTTTTGTGAAAATTGTCATCCTTACCCTGTTTGGAGTTTTCTTTGGTTACAGTTGATCACCAACTTGATCCTTAACTGTCCTCTGAAATCCTAGAAAGGCACTCTGGACTAAATCAGTGAATAGTGCGTTTAAGAAGGGATCCCAGCACTGGCCTCTTAATGTAACTACCAGTGACCAATAAATAAACCTTGTCAACATTATCCAGATCACAGAATTTTTTTAAAATCACCAGTTATTATACAGTTTATTGAGAGATAAATGTTGTTCTGGAGAGTTGGGGAAAATTTCTGTATATCTTGTGAAATAGTGTCATGAGATCTTTTATGTCCACCTGTGAGGGTAGATGGTTATTTTGTGTGTCCAAATGTTGGCACCTATTACAGTGCAGCACAGTAATGTCTGTCTGGATTATGGGCTGATATCCCTGACAATGAGGGCCTTGAACTCTCAAGGGGTTAGCCAAGGCTGGCACCTTGTAGAGCTGTTTGGAGCTGCTCCGCATGTATAGTCAACTGAATTGTTTAAAGATTACCATGACAGTGTAAATTTCTTCCACTTCCTGTCTCCATCTCTCCTGCAGTGTTTTCTCCTTCGCTTGGGAGCTTTGCCCAACTCTGCCTGGTAAATCGGTTCTCTCTTCCCTCATGCCTTGAGGTCTAAAGCATAGTAAATCTGTGCCTTACTCTATACTCTCTTCTTCTAGCTCTTGAAGATCACGGGGATCAAATTCAAAGCTTAACTTGGAAGAAAGATGGTTGCCTCCTTGGTTCATCAAGTAAGGTAATTGTCACTAATCAGAGAGAGTCAGGGTGAGTTCATTCAGTAATGTCCAGTGGATCTAGATAAATGTCACTGTCTTCTGTTTAATTGCTAAATATTTCCAAAGTTGTTTTGAGCACTCAAATTTGCAGCCAAAAGTCAATTGCTGAAGTCAAAATAGAGGACCTTTTAATTGGTTCCTTTACCAGTTTAGACAGTAGTTAATGGCTTCAGTATTTGGCAACAAAACCATGTTCAGGTGCATTGAAGGTATAGATGAGGAGCAAACCCATGATGGTATTCCATGAAATCATCAATTACAGTTAAATAAATAAAGCTTACTTTAATCTATGGATTAGAGTCATTTATTCTGAGTGCCTATATTTTTCTCCTAAGATCATGGATATTCTATAGTTTTTGTAGGCATGCAACTATGCCCAGTCTTCCTAATTACTACATGTACCTGAATGCTAATTTGTGATTCATGTCAGAAGACATCTGGAACTTTCTGTATTTCAGCATTCTGTGGTTTCTCTATTCAAGTATTTGGCTTTTCCATTCTGATCAGTGGATAGCTTGACATTTTCTCATTATGCTCCAGCCAAATTTTGCCCACTCACTTAACCTATCTGCAACCTCTTTGAGTCATCCTCATAACTCACTTTCCAACCTGTTTTTGTATCCGTGGCAGATTTAGCTGCAGTATACTCTCTGTTCATTCAGATCAATAACATAGATGATAAATAGTTTAAGTCCCAACATTAGGAGGTGATGGCCTAGTGGTGTATTGTTCGACTATTAATCCAGCGACCAGGCTTTGAGTCCTGCCATGGCAGATAGTAGAATTTGAATTTAAAAAAATCTGGAATTAGGAGTTTAATTGTGACCATAAAACTATCATCAATTGTCAAGAAGACACCTATCTGGTTCACTAATGCTCTTTAGGGAAGGAAACTACCACCTTTATCTGGTCTAGCCTACACATGCCTTCACCGTAGCAAAGTAGTTGCCTCTTAACTCCCCTCTGGACAATTAGAGATGAGTAATAAATGCTGGCCTGCCCAGTGATGCCCACATCCCATGAATGAAGTTTTAAAAACTGTGATCCCTGTGGCACCTCACTGTTTACAGTCACTAGCTCAAATGAGTCATTTTATCCAAAAATGTTGTTAGTTATCGAGTCTTCTACCCATTCGATAGTATTACCCCCAAGACAATGAGCTCTTGTCTTGTGATGAACCTTCTATGTGGTATCGTATTCAATGTATTTGGAAATTCAAATACACTCTTCGATGGGCACCTTTATCCACTCTGTCTATTAAATCCTCAGTAATGCTTAATGAATTTGTCATGATTTTCTTTTCATAAAATGTCAAGTTTGTTTAATTATATTTTGATTTTCTAAATGGCCTGTTAAGTACAACATCCTTAATAATGGATTTCAGTGTTTTCTCAATAACAAGCAGGCTAACTGGGCCATAATTTCCTGCTCTCTGTCTACCTCTTTTCTGGATTAGTGCTGTTACGTTTGAAATTTTCCAATCTGCTGGGACTTTTTCAGAATCCGGGCAATTGGAAGATTGCAACCAGTGCATCAGTTATCCTGCTTTTTTTTTGTTTGATACTCTAAGGATGTGGCCAACAGCTTAGTCCCATTAGCAGCTCTAGTATCTTTTTTCCCCAGTGTTCCTTACTACGCTTTGCCCAGTTTCCAGTAGGAAACTGGAAGATATGTTCAAGATCTTTTGCAGTAGGGAAAAGAAGTCAGGCATTTTGTGTCACTTCTTCCTAAATGACTTGTGTCTTCTCAGCAGTTTCCTTTGTGCATTTACACCTGTAAAACGTGAAGGAATTTGTTTTTGTTTACTCTTGATGTTACTCATTTAAAAGAATTGTCATTTTACTGTAAACTGCAGTTCAAATTTGATTTTGGTCAGAGTCAAATCTAACCACTAGATGGCGTACATTCCACATCTCTGGGTACAATGGGCCTTCTGGCCTATGCTGTCTGCCTCCCCAGCTTGCGCTCTCAAGCTTCCCTACCTCAGTGTTTGTCAACATCTCCCCCCCAACCTACACTTTGCTTGTGAGCGTGTGTACGTGGCGCAAACCCCCCCCACCCACCCACACACACACACCCCAAATATTTGTAGTTTCATTAATGTTGGCTGTCATCTGAGTAGTGTGTGAAAATCTGAGTACAATACCCTGGTTAGATGCTGAGCATCATGCAATTCCTTTAACATTCCCTACGTGTGGCTATAAATGTTTTTTTTTTCTAAACACTGTGCTCTAAATGTGGACAACTCCACCTTCCTTTCTTGTACTAATTTTTTTTATTGTTATTAGGATAAGAAGCTACGAATTTTTGACCCGAGAGCCACCACCTCAGCTGTGCAGGTAATCTTTATTCCTTTCTCCCTGACTGGGTGTTGGTCCTAAGTGTGCAAGTGGGATGTTAATGACTGGAATTAAAACTGGGGACATTTTAGAACATTGTAATACCAGCACCCTTCAATAGCATGTAATGGATATTAATCTTTTGGAGCCATGCAGTGAGAACTTTATCCATTTAATAGAAATTAGCCAGGTAGTGCAGAATAAAGAGGAAACTCTTGGGCAAGTAGTGTTACTCACTGGCTGTACACAGCTATTATTGTGGCAGCAGTCTGTATAGTACTTCAAGGTTTGCCTTCAATTACCCTCTACACATTCTCCAAAGAGCTCTTTACTTTCTTATCACCAACTCCAGCTTCCTCAGTGGTCAACTTTCCAGTCAAGTGAGCTTTCTGTGGCCTAATCTTGCACACCTTTACTCCCTCTCACTATATTTATTATCCCTTTAGACTTGCTGTCTTGCAGTATGGTTTCCTTCAGAATTTCCATCCAACCCGAGGGCAAGACATTGACTTTCCAAGCCTTATTGTGGATGCTGCATTGACATTATGGGTCATAAGTAGCAACCTCCCATTGAGCCCGTATTTTGGCCTTTTTGTGATCCAATCAGTTCTGTCTTTAACACAGTCACACCTTGGCACCTCTCCCCACATCTCTGACATTCACCTTCTTACCGTTCACTTTCTTCCAACCTGTTTTATCTTTGTTAAATCCTTTTTTCCTGTTGCCCTATTCTAAATCTTTCATTGATCAACTTCTACCCTCCCTTCCCAGCTTCTGCACTGAGTAATTTCCTACCCTCTGATTTTAAACTAAATCTCAGTTTTTCTTGTCCTTCCCTGCATCAAATTCATCCTTTCAGACTCTCTGAATCTCTCCCTACACATACACTCTCCCACAGATATTTATGACCAACCTAATGGGCAAATTACTCTCTTGCTGTCCAATCACTGCCCAGGCAAATCTCCAATCATGACCCTGGAACAAAGTCCTCTTTCTATGTTAGGTGGCGATACCATTTGTGCTGAAGGCAGTAAATGCAGAGCAAATCTCTGAGCTCATCCCTGCGCATGTAAGGCAGTATGGGCTATGAGCAGCAGCAGAATTGTCTTTGACCAGAATCTGTATGTCCATATCCCTCATTTTGCTATGCGATCAACTCCAGTTTGGTAAGCGGTGCAGGAGAGTGTGACAGAAACAGCACCATATCTAAAAATGTGTTGTCAAAAACTCATGCATGCAAAACAATGAGAGCAGCGTGTGATAGTCAGAGACGAACTATCCCACAACCAATGAACCAAAGTTGTGAATTTATATTTTTAATTGGTTAATGGATTAAAAGGTCATGGGGAGAAGGCAAGAAAGTGGGAATAAGGAGCATATCAGCCATGATGGAAAGGTGGAGCAAACTTGATGGGCTGAATTGCCTAATTTTGTTCCTAATCCTTACACACTTATGTACAATGGATTTAATTACATCTCTGCAGTCCTGCCACATATTGTCATGAATGGTATGAACATTTTAAATGGTGAACCAAGGGAACATGCATCACAAACACCCCCATCCTCAATGACAGGGGGGTCCAGCTCATCAATACAAAAGACATGATAGTTCAGCATCTTGTAACCCTCTTCAGTCAGAAGACCTGTGTAAATGATTCATCTGTGTCTCCTGTTGTGCACAGGAGACCATTTTGTTCCATCTGCAGCCAATTCCACATATCAGGAAATGTCTGAGTGCACTGCGTAAGGCAAAGGCCCTGACAATATCATGACTGTGGTGCTGAAAGCCTGTGCTTTAAATTTAGGCTGAGAGTATTGTGGATAGCATATATGGAGCTCACTCTGGGATAAACCTTTACAGGAAGGGAGGGAAAAGTTGACCACCAGGCAAAAGTATATTTCAGTGAAAAGTAAGGACTGTAAGAAATGGGGTAATCTGCCATGGTGTCTAAGGAAATAAGGGAGGCTATCAAATTGAAAGAGAAGGCATACAAAGTGGCCAAAAACAGCAGGAAACTAGAAGGTTAGGAAAACTTTAAAGGACAACACAGAGCCATAAAAAGAACTTTAAAGAAAAGTAAGAATGTGAGAAAAAACTAGCACATAATATAAAGGCAGATAGCAAAAGAGTGGCTAAAGTAAACGTTGGTCCTTTAGAGGATGAGAAGGGGCATTTAGTTATGGGATATGATGAAATGGCCGAGGCATTGAACAGGTATTTTGTATTGGTCTTCACAGTGGAGGACACTATGAACATGCCAATAACTGACAAAGAGATGAAAGTAGGTGAGGACCTGGAAATAATCGTTATTACAGAAGAGTAGTGATGGGCAAGCTAATGGAGCTAAGGATAGACAAGTCTCCTGGCCCTGATGGAATGCATCCCAGGATACTAAAAGAGATGGAGGGAGAAAGAACAAGTGCACTTGTGGTAATTTTCCAAAATTCACTGGACTCTGGGGCAGTTCCAGCAGATTGGAAAACAACAAATGTGACTCCGCTGTTTAAAAAGGGAAGTAGACAAAAGATGGGGAATTATAGACTGGTTAGCTTAACCTCTGTAGTGGGGAAGATGCTTGAGTCTATTATTAGCAAAGAAATAGCAAGGCATCTTGATAGAAATTGTCCAGTTGGGCAGACGAAGCATGGGTTTATGAAAGGCAGGTCATGCTTAACAAATCTTTTGGAATTCTTTGAAGACGTTACTAGCAAGATGGACAACAGGGACCCAGTGGATGTAGTGTACCTAGATTTCCAAAAGACCTTCAACAAGGTGCTGCACAAGAGGCTGCTGCAGAAGATAAAGATGCATGGCACTATGGGTAAAGTATTAACATGGATAGAGGATTGGTTGACTAACAGGAAGTAAAGAGTGGGGATGAATGAGTGCCATTCTGATTGACAGTCAGTAACTGGTGTTGGGACTGCAATTATTCACAATTTTTACAGATGATTTGGAGTTGGGGACCACGTGTAGTGTATCAAAGTTTGCACATGACACTAAGATGAGTAGCAGAGCAAAGTGCAGAGGACTGTGAAACTTTGCAGAGGAACATGATACTTTGAGTGAGTGGGCAAAGATCTGGCAGATGGAGTACAATGTTAATAAATGTGAAGTCATCCATTTTGGTAGGAGTAACAGTAAAAAGGATTATTACTTGAATGGTAAAACATTGCAGCATGCTGCTATGCAGAGGGACCTGGGTGTCTTTGTGCATGGATCACAGGGGGTTGGTCTACAGGTACAATGAGCAATTAGGAAGGCAAATGGAATTTTGTCCTTCATTGCTAAAAGGATTGAGTTTTAAAGTAGGGAAGTTATGTTGCAGCTGTACAGGGTGCTGATGAGGCCACACCTGGAGTACTGTGTGTAGTTTTGGTCTCCTAACTTGAGAAAGGATGTACTGGCACTAGAGGAGATGCAGAGGAGTTTCACTAGGTTAGTTCCGGAGTTGAGAGGATTGGCTTATGAGGAGAGACAGTAGACTGGGATTATATTCATAGGAATTTAGAAGAATGAGGGAGGATCTTATAGGAACATATAAAATTATGAAGGGAATAGATAAAATAGAAGTAGAGAGGATGTTTCCACTGGCAGGTGAAACTAGGACAAGTGGGCATAGACTCAAAATAAGGGGGAGCAGATTTAGGACTGAATTGAGAAGGAACTTCTTCATCCGGTGAGTTGTAAATCTATGTAATTACCTGTCCAGTGAAGTAGTTGACACTACTTCAGTAAACATTTTTTAAAGCTAAGATAAATCTTTTTAGAACAATAAAGTAATTAAGGAATACAGTGAGAAGGTGGGTAAGTGGAACTGAGTCCACAAAAAGATCAGCCATGATCTTATTGAATGGCGGAGCAGGCTCAAGGGGCCAGAGAGCCCATTCCTGCTCCTAGTTCTTATGTTCTTATGTATGTGCAAAGAATAAGGACTAGCCAGAATTCCCTGTAGCCATTCTCCAGCAAAACAGATGCACTGCTTTGAATACAATTGGGGTGAATAGCCTCTCGGGAAAGTAGCAACAGTCAAATTTGTTGCACCGTGTTTGGCTTGCTGCACAGGAGAGAGCAAATACGTGTTGGAAAGCTATCAATCATAAGAATTGAAAGATGTTTCTGTGACTCCACGGAAGTATGGTGCCTCCCAGGTGCCAAGTTCAAGGGAGTTTTGGTGGAGCTATAAGACGTTTTGGAGTGGGAAGGCCATTGGTCATGGTACACATCCGTATCAATGATGTAAGACCCCATCCTTTTTAAACTATAAAAGCAGAATATAAGGAGTTAGGAAGCAAGTTTAAAAATGTGGGATCTCGAAGGTAGTAATCTCTGGGTTGCTACCAGTGCCACATGCTAGTCAATCAAGAAATAACAGGATATATCAGGAGACTGTGGCTGGAGAAGTGGTGCAAAGTGGAAGGTTACAGATTTCTGGGACATTGGACTGATTCTCAGGGAGGGAGGACTAGGTTAAACTGAATGAGTTGAATGTGGGAAGGACTGGCACTTGCATCTTGGGGAGTATTTGCTAGTGTGGTTGGGAAGGGTGAAAACGAAAATGGCAGAAAATGTAGGAATAGAGGTAAACAAGCAAAATTAAAAGATAGAATATGAAATAAGAAAAATGAGAGGTATAGGATTCAAGGGAAAAAATCAAACAGGGCAACAATGCAAAATAATGAAAGAATGAAACTAAGCATGTTTTAAAAAGAACATTAAGACCCTGTGTCTTAATGTGTGGAGCATTTGCAATAAAATTGATGAATTAATCATTCAAATAGATATAAATGGGTTTGATGTAATTGGGATTGTGGAGACAAGGCTGCGTGGTGAAATGAATCCCAGGATATTGAGTTTTTAGGAAGGACAGATAGAGAAAAAAAGAATTGGTAGCATTTCTGGTGAGAGGATATTAACACAATAATTGGAAGGGTATTAACTCTGGTGAAGAAGAATCTGTATGGGTACAGCTCAGAAACACCAAGGGGCAAAAAGCTAGTTAGGGTTGTATATAGACCCCCAACTGTAATGGTAACATTGGCAAAGGCATTAAGCAGGAAATTGGAGACACAAGCAATAAAGTTACAGCTGTAATTACGGATGACATTAATCTGCATATAGATCGGGCAAATCAAATCAGTAACAATGCTGTGGAGGGGAAAATCTTGGAGTGCGTACAAGATTGTTTTCTGGATCAATATGTTGAGGATTAACGTAGAGAACAGGCCAACTGAGTACTTTGTCATGAGAAAGGAATAATGAACAATCTAGTTGTGCAAGGCCCCTTGGAGGAAAGTGACCATAATATGTTTGAATTCTTCTTTAAGATGGAGAATGATAGTGGTTCTGAGACTAGGGTCCTGAATCTTAAGAAAGGAAACTACAATGGTATGAGGAGAGAACTAGCTATGATAAGTCAGAGTCATTACTTAAAGGGATGATGGTAGATCAGCAATGACAAACATTTAAAGAGTGCATGGAGGAACTGCAACAATTATTCATTCTTGACTGGCACGAAAATAAAATGGGAAAAGTGGCCCAACAAATTCCAATAATGGGAATTCAAGACAGTATAGGATCAAAGGAAGAGGCATACAAATTGGCTGACTAAAACAGCTGAAAATTGAGAGCAGTTTAGATTTCAGCAAAAGAGAACAAAGGGATTGATTAAAGGGAAAATAGAGCATGAGAGTAAGTTTGTGTGGAACACACAAACTAATTTCAAAAGCTTCTATAAGTATGCAAAAAGAAAAAGATTTTTTAAGGCAAAGATCCCACAGTTAGAAGCAAGAAGTTATAATGGGGTACAAAGAGATGGCAGACAAGTTAAACACTTGTTTTGATTCTTGTCTCTCAAAGGAAGACACACATAACACCCCAAAAATGTTGAATGGAAGGTCCAGGGAGAAGGAGCAACTGAAGGAAATCAGTATTGATAGGGAAATAGTTTTGAGAAAATTTATAGCTTAGGTTGAGGTTTTGAATGTGGGTTTGCTCGCTGAGCCGGACCGTTCATTTCCAGATGTTCCATTACCCTACTAAGTAACATCTTCAGTGGGCCTCAGGTGAAGCAATGCTGAACATTCCTGCTTTCTATTTATAGGTTTGGGTTTCTTTGGGTTGGTGATGTCATTTCCTGTGGTGAAGTCACTTCCTGTTCCTTTTCTCTGAGTGGTAGATGGGGTCTAACTCGATGTGTTAGTTGATAGACATGATCACCAACTAGCCACAAAAAGACATGGCCCACTCTCACTAGTATCCTTACATACGATGAGGAAGGAACCACTTCGACTGGGACAATGCATCCATCCTAAGACAAGCCAAACAAAGACACGCACGGGAATTCCTAGAAGTGTGGCATTTCAACCGGAGCTTTATCAACAAACGCATCTAGTTAGACCCCATCTACCACCCCCTGAGAAAAGGAGTCATAGAGATGTACAGCATGGACCTTTCTGTCCAGCCCGTCCAGATATCCCAACCCAATCTAGTCCCACCTGCCAGCACCTGGCCCATACATTCCAAACCCTTCCTATTCACCACAGGAAATAACATTACGGGAAATGACATCACCAACCCAAAGAAACCCAAGCATATAAATAGCAGGAATTTTCAGCATTGTTTTGCCTGAGGCCCACTGAAGATGTTACCTAGTAGGCTAACGAAATGTTTGGAAATGAACCTTCCAGCTCATGGAAATAGTGTTGGAGAAATTGTTGTGATTAAAGGCCAATAAATTCCCGGAGTTTGATAATTTGCATCCTGGGGTACTTAAGGAAGTGGCATTAGAAATAATGGAAAACTTGGTTATCTTTCAAGATTCTCTAGAGTCTGGAACAGTTTCTGTGGATTGGAGGGTAGTGAATGTAACCTCACTATTTAAAGGAGGAGGTAGTCAGAGGGTGGGGCGTTATAGACTAGTTAGCCTGACATCGGTAATGTTAGAGTCTGTTATCCAAGTGGTCTGCTTTTAATCTTTTATAACAGTAACAGGATTGGACAGAATCATTGTGCATTTGCAAAAGGGAAATCAAGCTTCTCAAATCATCAATGTTTTGAATAAGATGCCTCATAAGAGGTTAGCATGTAAAGTGAAAGCTCATGGGATTGGGGGCAGTGTACTGACATGGATAGAAATCTGGTTGGGAGATGGGAAACAAAGAATAGGAAAAATAGTCTCTTTCAGAGTGGCAGGCAGTGAGTAGTGGGGTACCTCAGGGATCAGTACTAAGACTCCAGCTATTCACAATATATATTAATGAGTTCAGGTGAAGGAACCAATGTAATATCTCCAAGTTTGCAGATGAGGTTAACCTGGCTAGGAGGGTGAGTTGTAAGGAGGATGCAGAGATGCTTCAGTGTGATTTAGACAAGTTGAGTGAGCGCACAAGTGCATGTAAATGAATAATGTGGATAAATGTGTGCAAAAACAGGAAGGCAAATAAATACCTAAATGGCTATAAATTGAAAGAGGCACTGTGCATCAAAAACTGATGTATACAGATATCCAATTGCTGAAAGTAAACAAGTAGGTGCAGCATATGGTGAAGAAAACAAATGGTATGTTGGCCTTCATTGTGAGAGTATGGAACCAGGAATGCCTTGCTGCAATTGTACTGAACCTTGATGAGACCACACCTGGAATATTGTGTGCAGTTTGGTATCGCTATCGAAGGATGGATGTTCTGGCTAAAGAGGGAGTACAATGATGGTTTACCAGACTGATTCCTGAGACGGCAGGACTGATGCAGGAAAAGAGACTGGATCAGTTAGGACTATATTTACTAAAGTTTAGAAGAACAAGAGAGATCTCAGAGAAACCTTTAAACACTCAACAAACTTTCTGCTGGTTGGAATCGTACCTGCCACATAGAAAGATGGTTATGATTGTTGGAGGTCTGTCATCTCAGCTCCAGAATATCTCTGCAGGAGTTCCTTAGAGTAGTGTCCTCAGCCCAGCCATCTTCAGCTGCTTCATCAGTGACCTTCCCTTCATCATGAGGTTAGAGTGTGGATGTTTGCTGATGATTAAACGTTGTTCAGCACCACTTGTGACTCCTCAGATACAGAAGCGACCCATGTTCAAATGCAACAAGATCTGGACAATATCCAGGTTTGGGCTGACAAGTCGCAAGTAACATTTGCACTACATAAATTCCAGGCAATGATCATCTCCAATATGAGATTATCTAACCACTGTCCCTTGAATTCAAAGGCGTTACCATCACTGAATACCCCTCTATCAACATCCTGGGGGTTGCCATTGACCAAAAACTCAATTGGACTTACTATATAAATACTGGCTACAAAACCAGGTCAGAAGCTAGGAGTACTATGGTGGGTAACTCACCACCTGATTCCCCAAAGCCTGACCACACCTAAAAGGCACAAGTCAGGTGTGTGATGAAATATTATCCACTTGCCTGGATGGGTGCAGCTACAGTAACACTCGAGCTTGACACCAGCCAAGACGAAGCAGCCCACCTTGATTAGCACCAAATCCACAAGCATCCACTCGCCACACAATCATTCAGTAGCAGCAATATGCACTGTCTACAAAGTTCATGAAAGATCCTTAAACTATACTTTCCAAATCCACAACTACCTCCATCCAGAAGGACAAGGGCAGCAGATACATGGGAAAGCTGCTACCTGCAAGTTCTCCTCCAGGCCAACAGCCATCCTGAAATGGAAATAGTTCCTTCATTGTCGCTGGGTCAAAATCCTGGAATTGGATCCCTAATGGCATTGTGAGCCAACCTATAGCATGTGAAGTGTATGGTTCAAAAGGACAACACCAATTCTCAAGGGCAATTAGGGATTGACAATAAATGTTGGCCAGCCAGTGACATCCATGTCCCATGAATGAAAAAAAAATTCCAGTAGAATTGGACAGGGTAAATGCAAGAAGGATGATCCTGATGACTGGGAATCTAGAATTAGGGGTCACACTTTAAGGATTGAGGTGGACTATATAGGACTGAGATGAGGTAAAATTTCTTCAGACAATAGTGAGCCTGTGGAACACTGCCACAAAAAGTGGTTGAAGTCAAAACTTTGGATGTTTTCAAGGAGTTAGATACAGCTCTTCTGAGGGTAAAGGGTGTGGGGATAAAGCAGGAAAGTGTACTGAGTTGTATCAAACATGAAATGCTGGTGAAGCACACCAGGTCTGGCAGCATTTCTGGAGAGAGCAACACAGTTAGTGTTTTGAGTCAGGTTTGACTTCAGAATGGAATGCTACCTCAGTAGTGGACTATAAGCCTTAACTCTGTTTCTCTCTCCAAAAGTGCTGCCAGATCTGCTGAGTTTCTCCAGCTTTCTCTGTGTTTGTTTGATTTCCAGCATCTGCAGTGTTTTGCCTTTTATTGAGTTGGATGATCAACCATGATCATATTGACTGGCGAAGCAGGCTTGAAGGACCAAACACACCTCTCCCATTTTCTATGTTTATATGTATTGAACATTTCACACTTTTAGCCATCGATTCACTATAGCTGCAAAACTGGCATCCACTGACAATGCAAAGTGTGGCTCAAGTATGTCCTGTCCCAAAAGAGCAAATTACTGTCATATCATTATTGTCAATCATCAGCAGTGATGGATGATGTTGGTAGTTTATGATGAGGTGGTCAGCAATATTAAACGTTGCCTGGTGAGGCTCAGGGTCATAAATTAGCAGGGTAGTCTCTGCTGCATTTGCTGTACAGAAACACAGGCTGCGAAGATACAAGATTCAATGAGCTCTGTTTTCTCTGGGCCCTTTTTGTTCCAGCTTGCATCTTCCAACACCCTTCTGAACAGTTATCCTTCAGAGGTCGTGACTGTCAGCGACTGTCTCCCAGTAGTCAGTTTCTGTGTCTGTATTCTTCATATTCTGCCAGCAGTTGTTGCCTCATCCCCAATTGCCCTTGAAGGTGACAGTGAGCCACTTTCTTAAATTTCTGCTGTCTTGGGTGGGAGCGGAGTTGGTACATCCAAAGCCCTGTTAGTTGCCTTGTTTTCATACAGGATCATAATCTTTGTGTCATGCCAGTCCTGATCACTGCCTACTCTGTACAGGACAGCTGCAGAAGTTTCTCCAGACTCTGTAGGGGCATTGGTTTCTCATGCTTGTTGAACTCAACATCCTGAGCTTTGCGTATGACAAAAGAGTCAATAGTTTTGCCAAGCTCTTCCACCAGAGGTTTGATATTCAGCTTTTCCATGATCTGCAAGCTCTGAGCGCTTCCTTGCTGACTCTGTTCTCCCTCTTGTATGACTCCAAGGGTAATGTTTTACTCAGTTGTCAATGACTACCTGGGCTAATGCACTGGAAATCAAGTCTCATTATTCCCAGAGTCATCAAGCATCCACGGAGCTAAGGTGTCCGACATACTTCCTCATTTGAATGAGACAAATTGTTGATACAGCTGTGTTCCAGCAACTCATTCTTTTCTAAAAAAAAACTACAACATCTTCCAGATCCCTTAGCTTACAACTGTATCTTTTCCCATTATTTTTAGTCCACAGTCCAGAAAATAAAAGTAGTCTTCACATAGTCATAGAGATGTACAGCACGGATACAGACCCTTTGGTCCAACTCGACCATGCCGACCAGATATCCCAACCCAATCTAGTCCCACCTGCCAGCACCCGGCCCATATCCCTCCAAACCCTTCCTGTTCATATACCCATCCAGATGCCTTTTGAATGTTGCAATTGTACCAGCCTCCACCACTTCCTCTGGTAGCTGACTGCATACATGCATCACCCTCTGCATAAAACAGTTGCCCTTAGGTCTCTTTTATACCTTTCCCCTCTCACCTAAACCTATGCCCTCTAGTTCTAGACTCCCCCATCCCAGGGAAAAGACCTTGTCTATTTACCCTATCTGTGCCCCTCATGATTTTATAAATCTCTCTCCAATTAATGACCCAACCCAAACCTTGTTTTTGAATGGATCTATTTTCTTTGCTGATGCACCTGTTGCCCTTTTAGAGCCCACCATATGCCTCACATACTGTGTGTAGAAGGATATCTGGCTATTCTAATAACGTTGTGACTGGCAGATTTGGTGCATACTCTAGCAGTCTGTTCAGCTTCACTACAATCAACTCTTAGAGTATTTTAAGCCTTTGCTCAAATCTGTCTTGGAATTAATTAGAACAGATAGCTTGGCATTAGTGATCATATCAGTCTGTGATATTCTGCTCTTGCTTTCCTCCTGCTAAGTGCATTCCTGTAAATGGTGTCTTAATACAAGTTTGTTGATCCATTTTATGTGGGAATGCATGAGAGGACATGTTCAGTCAAATCGAGGAAGTGTTTTCCTATCTGGGTAGGCAATGTGGCTGACATAGGTGGAAGAATAGTATTTCTGCTTCGAACTGAAAAGCATCAACGCTAGCATTCTAACCTGTGTTTAATATGCTATTCAGACAATCACGAGTGGTGATGCACAAGCTGAACCTGATCACTGTCCTGACTTTGGATATTTCCAGGGTTACTTGTGGTTTTGTATCTTTCCTAAGCCATGATATCCAAGGCAAGAGAGCTATGTAATTTGGTCCCACACCTACTGCACATTGAAATGGTACAGTAAACATGTTCTGGCATAAGGACTTTGCTAATAACCATATCAAGATCCTTGTAGGAGTGGTCCTTCATCTCTGTACTAAAGCACAGCATTGGAGCATGGATAATCATGAGGCTGACTGACCCTGTTGTGAGACAGGTCGAGAGAATATATTTCTGAACCACTTGTTTTGGCAGGTGGGATTCCTCATTTGTGAACAGCAGGTTCCTTGCAATAAAGTCTACGCCCTGCTTGTGGTTTTCTTCTGAACTCCTTCCTCTGTCAGATGAATGTGTAATGTTCGTTTTTAGTTATTCATTTTCAGCAAACCTTGTTTCATGCAGAGAAGCCAAGTTAATGTTCAGCCTATCAAGCTTCCTGTTGATAACAGCATGTTTTCAGCCAGCTGCAAGTTGTCTGTCAAACCAGTGCACATGCTCCTGATGGTTCAGCCTGCCATAGAGTCTAGCAGCAGGGA
Organism: Chiloscyllium punctatum; assembly: GCF_047496795.1. NCBI lineage: Eukaryota > Metazoa > Chordata > Chondrichthyes > Orectolobiformes > Hemiscylliidae > Chiloscyllium > Chiloscyllium punctatum. The sequence goes on from NC_092778.1 coordinate 43,650,866, forward strand.
AACAGACCCTTCTGTCCAACTTATCTGCCCTGACTAGATATTCCAGTTCACCGAGTCCCATTTCCCAGCATTTGGCCCATATCCCTCTAAAACCTTCCTATTCATGGAACCATTCCAGATGCCTTTTAAATGTTGTGATGTACCTCCCCACCACCACCACCACCACCACCTCTGGCAGATCATTCCATACACGCACCACCCTCTGCATGAAATAGTTAACCTTCACATCCTTTTAAAATCTTTCCCCTCTCACCTTAAATCTATGCCTCTAGTTTTCTAGGGGCTCCACCCCTTTGAAAAATATCTTGACTATTCACTCTATCCATGTCCTTATGATTTTCAGCCTCCGCTTCAGTTGAAGAGTTGACTATTTTTCTTTGCTTTTGCTTGCCTGGTGTATTCGATTTAGTCAACTTAAGGGATTCTAAGCTCCAAGCATCAATCAAAGCAGACAAACTTTCACAGACACTCTCCTTAGGCCAGGAGGATTATTTGATGTTCACAGCACACAATGCACAATTTGGTTCCATAATTTAGGGGCCTTCTAAGCAACAACATTCTCCAAACCCATTGAGATAACTCTTCCACTAAAATGGCAGCAAAGGTTGTGAGAAACGTTACAGCATTGCAAACGTTAATTTTCATCTAACAGGTATCACCTATAAGCAAGACGTTGTCATTTTACTTCCAATGGCTGGCTGAACAAAGAAGGGCACACTGATTCGATCTTGGTGTGGTGTGAGGGCAGCTCACACTGGCAGCTATATCCCCGGATCCTGACTTGGATTGATGCTGGGTCCACTACTTTTTGTCATTTATAAAAATGATTTGGATGTGAATAAAGGAGGTATAGTCAGTAAGTTTGCAGCTGACACCAAAATTGGAGGTGTAGTGGACAGCGAAGAAGGTTACCTCCGATTACAACAGGATCTTGACCAGATAGGCCAATGGACTGAGAAGTGGCAGATGGAGTTTAATTTAGATAAATGTGAGGTGCTGCATTTTCGGAAAGCAAATCTTAGCAGGGCTTATACACTTAACGGTAAGGTCCTTGGGAGTGTTGCTGAACAAAGAGACCTTGGAGTGCACGTTCCTAGCTCCTTGAAAGTGGAGTTGCAGGTAGATAGGATAGTGAAGAAGGCATTTGGTATGCTTTCATTTATTGGTCAGAGTATTGAGTACAGAAGTTGGGAGGTCATGTTGCGGCTGTCCAGGACACTGGTTAGGCCACTGTTGGAATATTGCATGTAATTCTGGTGGTCTTCCTATTGGAAAGATGTTGTGAAACTTGAAAGGTTCAGAAAAGATTTACAAGGATGTTGCCAGGGTTGGTGGATTTGAGCTATAGGGAGAGGCTGAACAGGCTGGGGCTGTTTTCCCTGGAGCGTCAGAGACTGAGGGGTGACCTTATAGAGGTTTACAAAATTATGAGGGGCATGGATAGGATAAATAGACAAGGTCTTTTCCCTGGGGTGGGGGAGTCCAGAACTAGAGGGCATAGTTTTACGATGAAAGGGGTAAGATATAAAAGAGACCTAAGGGGCAACTTTTTCACACAGAGGGTGGTATGTGTATGAAATGAGCTGCCAGAGGAAGTGGTGGAGGCCGGTACAATTGCAACATTTAAAAGGCATCTGGATGGGTATATGAATAGGAAGGGTTTAGAGGGAATTGGCAGGACGTTGGTAGGTGGGACTAGTTTGGATTAGGATATCTGGTTGGCATGGACGAGTTGGACCGAAGGGTCTGTTTCCGTGCTGGACATCTCTATGACTCTATAAGTAACTTATACTTGCAGTCTACCCAACCCACTAACTTGGGTACTGTCCAACCGTGGGATTGTATGGTCCCTTTCACCATTTGGTGGTCTGCTGTGAAATTGGAATGTCTTGCTCAGAGTGCCAGTCTGGATAAAATGTTAGAGTTCTTGGCTGCATGAATGTCAAAATCCATTGTCAACTTCCCTATTTGGGTCGAAAGCAATGGAAAAAGCTATTTTTAATGCTATCTTGGCTGCAGAGTTGCCAGAAAGATTTTCTTAGAATTTTGAGAAGATTTATAGCTCAGGTTGAGGTTCTGGATGTAGGTTTACGTGCTGCGCTGGAAGGTTCATTTTCAGATGTTTCATCACCATACTATGTAACATAATCAGTGAGCATCCAGATGAAGCATTGGTGGTATGGCCCACTTTCTATGTGTGTGTTTTGGTTTCCTTGGGTTGGTTACATCATTTACTGTGGTGATATCATTTCCTGTTCTTTTTCTTAGGGGGTGGTAAATGGGATCCAAGTCAATGTTTTTGATAAAGTTCCAGTTTGAATGCTATGATTCTAGAATGGTGACAAAACGGCTGAAAAATGAACCTTCCAGCTCAGCGAGCAAACCTATGTCCAGATTTTCTTAGGGTTTACTTCCTTAACTTTCAACTCCCCCGAGATATTGACAAGTTTAGTGTAGCTATTTGCCAATAGCTGAGAGATTGGTTCATGCGTGCCACATGATGGTGGGCTGCACAGGATTTGTCTGGGTCCAAACTTCCTCCAGATTTCTCAGGCTTTATCCGAGGAGTGCAAGGGACCTGATTTTTGTGCTGCCATAAGGCACAACAGAGGACCTGATGCTGGAGAACCTGTGTACAATCAGAGATAGAGTTAAACGTTTGCTTTTTTGAGTGACTGCTAACCAGTGATAAAGGCTGACAATGAGAAAAGACTAATACAAAACAGAGAGCATGCTAACTTCCTTCATCTACACAATAAAATATTACATTAATCTATTAGACCAAAATATGGGTAAAAGATATGAATTTGAGGTATGTTGGGAGTGACCGCTTTGACATCAATGTAATGTTCAACTAAGCATGGCATCAATTAACTATAGCTCCTTGGAATTAATAACAATGGAGAAACTTCACTTATTGAACCTAGCACAAAAATATATGGTTGTAGTTGTTGGAGGTCATTCATCTGAGTCCTAGGACAATTCTGAAGAAGTTCCTTGATGTATTGCCTTAGGTCTGATTTGTTTTCAGCAATCTTCATTAATAACGTTTCCTCAACACAGAAGTGGATATGTTTGATGTTTAGTATTCAGTATTGTGCATGATTGAACAGATTACTGAAGCAGTCAGTGCCACATACAGCAAGGCATGGACAACATTCAGTTTAGCACAATGTGTCAAGTTGTCTGGTACTTAGGTGGCATGGCTATGACCAGCTCTAGCAACAGGGAATCCAAATACCACCTTGACATTTAATACACTACCATTTCAAATTTCCTATCATCATCATCTTGGAGAAGTTATTATACACCTGTAAAAACTGCAAAAGTGGCTAAAGGGTTGGGAAATTCTACATGACACTACAATACAGCATAGGAATAAGCCCTTTGGTCCACCAAGCCTATACCAACTTGTAATCCTTAATACTACTTCTGAGTAATTAGTAATTCTTCTGAGTACGTTGAGGAATTCTACTGACCTCCAAAGTCTAAATGCTATCTCCAAGATACAATCCAGGAGTTTAATAGAATATTTTCTGTTTCCCTGAAAAAGTACAACTCCAAAAATACTCTAGCTAAAGCCCATTTGGCCCCCATCTACCACCTTAACATTCACTCCCTTCACCAGCAGCAGGTCGTGGCAGCACTGTACACCATCTACAAAATGCACTGTATCAACTCTCAAAGGTTTCTTGACTTGTTGAACACCTGTACTCACTACTACCCAGGAGAGCAAGAACACCATGTGAACTGCAATTTTTCCTTGTGATCATGTATAATCCTTACTTGGAAATATCCTTACTTGCTGATCCATCATTGTTGTTTCAAAATCCTGGGACTCGTGCCCTACCAGCAATGTGGCTGTACTTACATCAGATGAACTGCAGCTGTTCAAGAAGATGACTCAGTCTTGAGGGTGGGCAATAAATGCTAATTTTACCAGCAACATCACATCCCATAACTGAATAAATGTATCCAATTATTTGTTTCATCATGTGTGAATAGAATAAACACAGTGTCAAAAGACATAGGCAAAACTATTGTAGAGTCATTCTTCATTCTGCCAGTTTTCATGTTACACCTATTATTTAACTAACTTTGAATTCTCAGAGTTGGGAGTGATTAGCAATGTAATGTTCCATTGTTAACACTGAGCATGTGTAGCATGCCCTACACTGGTTAGATATGGAGTAAAACTCTCCACTCTCCCATGCAATATTCTCAGAGCAGCATCAGCACAGATTAGATACAAAGTAAGGTTCCCTCTATATCGCCCCATTACACACTCCCAGGCAGGTACAGTACAGATTAAGTAAACAGTAAAGCTTCTTATACACTGACTTTTGTTATGGTCTCAAGGGATGTAGATTTTCTCTCCTTGTAAACCCTTCTGAGTTGGAGCTTCAGGAATTTGATTTGTGCCCGTTGCCAGGGAAGGGCTGATTTCTGAAGCTGACCCAGACGTGAAAGGGTTGAAGCAGCTAATATGGAATAACAAGGTGGGGCTCAGCTCGAACTGAAGCTGTGCAGTATTGGTTAAATCCACAAGAATTCTGCATGTCTCAGACCACAAAGAAAATTACTGTGTCAGTCTGGGTAACTGAGCTATTTGCAAATACTGATTCTGCTGGTCTTTGTGCATCAATAATGTGAGCAGGCTTGTATATTTCCAGGGGCTCAGTGGATGTACTGTGATAATTCTAAAAATGCCTCGAGCCTTCTCCAAACTCCCTCCCCCTCCAATTGCCACACTCTTTCACCTCCTCCCCCTCTCCTAGGCAGCAATTAGTGAAGATATGTTCCTGTGCCAAACACCTGGTTTGTATTAGGATTCTGAGCTGTGTTCTATCCACTGAGTGCCAATGACCTCCTCTGTCCTGCCTTTAATGGCTGAAATGTTGCTCACTGCTTCTCATGAGAACTTCCCACAGTCATTGATCAGAGGCATGAGCCTTTGGAAAGGTTCTGGACTTCAGTTCACATAAGGGGCCCTGTTTATTTTTCACAGTTAGTTTTGTGGCTGTAATGGGCTGGGGTACACATCTAATGGGACATAAGAAAAGGGAACTATGTCACTGAAATGGGTTACACTCATAAGCTGGATCTTCCCTCCACTTCTTCCTCTTTACCTCCTTCCCCTTTTCCCTTGAACCCTCCTCCACCCTCTCCTATTCCCCATTCAGCTTCAGCCCCTTTCCTACCCCTCGATCCTAATCTAATTGAATAGTAGGATTGGTTTGAGACAGTGCATTCCATTCCAGGAAAAGGTTTGACACATTACCCTTGTTTAATCTACATGTCACTTCAAATGTTAAGCACAAATTTCCAGGTGCTGCTGTTGGCAGAGATGAGGCTATTAAAAGGTAGTTCAGGTCCTTTTTACTGGTGTCGATGATGACAGATAGTGGGTAAAATGACAGCCACCTTTTGTTCTGGCTCTCAGACAGGAGGTGGTTGTTATTTTCCCATTGTCCAAAGTTTGATACAGCAGAGACAGGAAAAATAGTTTTAAACAACTTCGAAACAAACTAGAATTGAGCTTCTCCTAGTTTGAATTTAATATAGTGTGAATTTGCATTGTTGGATAAGAGGAGTAAGTCAGGCCCAGACTGGGGGAGGTGAATAGGGAGTAGGTGTAAATTTATGTTGCCAAGACATTTGGAGGTTAGGTTGGGGTGGTGAGATGACTGCCGTTAGCATTGCTGCCTCACAGTGCCAGAGACCTGGACTCGATTCCAACCACAGGTGACTGTGTGTGGAGTTTGCACATTCTCCCCATGTATACGTTGGTTTCCTCCCACAGTCCAAAGATATATAGGTTTGATAGATTGGCCATGCTAAATTGCCCATTGTGTCCATGGAATTGTAGGCTAGACCAATTAGGCATGGCAAGTGCAGGGTGGGGGTAGAGGGGTGGGTCTGAATGGGATGCTCTTTGGGGGAGGGGTCAGTGTGGACTTGATGAACTGAATGACTTGCTTCCACACTTTTGGGGAATCTATGAATTAAGCCAGGATCTAAATGGGTGATCTGACTGAGCTGTCATGATGACGTAGCAGACATATGATAAATCTGTAAGTAATGCTTGCTTACTGCAGAAGAAAATTTTTACCAGATGTCTGAATGTTTACATTTGGCAGCAGCCTCTGAGTAAACTAAGCCTGACTATCTGTTCTGCTGCTAGAGGAGGCCAGGCCTCTCAGGGTTAATGCTCTGTAAACTTGGAGTTTTCTCATTTATAGCAGCTAAGCCCCTACAAGAGGTGCTCTCTGCATACCTCGATCTGGGCTGACGTTGCACAGAGCTCGAACTCCTCAGCCGGAAGCGTTGTCATGGAAATGGATTTAGGGAAACAGGCTCGGCTGCCCTTGGAATGTGTGGTATTTGGGCAGTGCTGGATATAAGAGCTCCCTATATAAACAGTCATCATTCTGGCTGTGTTCAAGCCCCTTCCCCCAAATATTTCTTGTAATGGAGTTGTTACTTCACTCCTCGGGGATCCGTCAGTCTGATATGCTTTAATCATGATCTGTGCCATTAATACATGCCATGCAGAACTGCCACATCTCTCACCCAGTTTCCCCAACCTGTGAATCGACACAGCTTCCATCTGTTGGTGGGTTTGTTATTTGTCTCATCTTTCATCTCCTAGTCATGTTGGGTACCCTTAGATTTCATTTGAAAGTAAAGATTGTAATGAGGGGGAATAAATGGTTTGACTTCAAGCAAACCCAGACTTCACAATTCAGTAAGGGTTACTGACTCTGCCTGGGATTTATTCCCTTTTGCTTCAACTGTGACCTCCTTGGTAAGTAAAACTCACCTGATGGGCATTTCCAGAGTCATTCTTGACCTTCATGTTTCTCCTTTTGGGAGAGAAGACAGATAGAGACATGGAAGGGGCAGGCAGGGTGAGTCAGAGACTCTCTCCTGCCTGTCAGTAAATTTGTAACATGGATCGGATTTGTTGAGAACGAATCAGCGATCTAAAATCTCTCAATCACAGAATTGTTGCAGTTCAGAAAGAGGCCATTCGGCCCATAGTGTCTGTATTGGTTCTACTACCTAATGCAATTTCGCACCTTTTTCTCGTATTTCTCTACACCATTTCTATCCAAATAATCATTCAATGCCCCCTTGAATGCCTTAACTGAAGCAGCTGCCACCATATTTCTAGACAGTGCATTCCATACACTTGCTGTGTGAAAAGGTTTGACACATTACCCTTGTTTAATCTATATGTCACTTCAAATGTTAAGCACAAATTTCCAGGTGTTGCTGTTGGCAGAGATGAGGCTATCAAAAGGTAGTTCAGGTCCTTTTTACTGGTGTAGATGATGACAGATAGTGGGTAAAACGACAGCCACCTTTTGTTCTGGCTCTCAGACAGGAGGTGGTTGTTATTTTCCCATTGTCCAAAGCTTGATACAGCAGAGACAGGAAAAATAGTTTTAAATAACTTTGAAACAAACTAGAAGCCATCTAATTATTAAGCCAGTTCCTTCAAAGTCTGTATTAGTAAGAAAACAAAATCTCTTCATAATGAGTCCTTAATATGCTAATTTTTTTGAGAAGAGTATCCACTTAATTCAATTTTGGAGGCTGTTTCCTGTGTGTTGGGTGTCTTGCGAATTGATTGATTCCCAACAGTAGCCTGTTTGTCTTTATTGTAATCTTGGGCTTGCATTTATTTCATAGAATCTCAATAGTGTAGAAACAGGTCATTAGGCCCAACAAGTCCACACCGACCCTCCGAAGAGTATCCCACCCAGACTAATTCCTCTACATTATTACTTTACATTTCCCCTAACTAATGCAATGAGCCTACACATCCCTGAACACTATGGACAATTTATTGTGGCCAATTCACCTAACCTGCACATCTTTGGAGTTTGGGAGGAAATTGGAGCACTCTGAGGAAAACCAAGCTGACACGAGCAGAATGTGCAAACTCCACACAGGCAGTCGCCCGAGGCTGGAATTGAACCTGGGTCCCTGGTGCTGTCAGGCAACTGTGCTTCATGGGGAATAAGGGAAAGTAGGTGAAGTTATGATCACTGCCAAATTTGTTTTGGTTGAGGACCAGTAACGTTTTTTTGTTAAAATAGATAAAGTTTGACATTCCAGATACTTACTAGAATAAAGCCTCAATGTTTCATGATTTTTATTAAATAAAATAAACGTTACTATATCAAGTTGCAACAGTAAGACGATCTAAAATATAGATATAAGTGGCATAGTGGTTCAGTGGTTAGCACTGTTGCTTCATGAAGATTGAACTTTGAAGCTCCCTCCAAAGCCGGTCCATCACAGACTACCTCAGCAACTGTTCATGTCCAGATAGCCTCATTGCTTCCCCTGAACCTATATTCCAATTAATTCCCAAGACTGCACTCAAGTATCTGCTCTTGGGCACAGTTCCAGCTTTTTTGCAGACAGCTGTATTCAGCTGGCACCACCCTAGAGTTTCTCCGTGCTCCAGTGTTTCCTAGCTATACTGAACAAATATTGTTTGTGGGCTTTCTTTACCCCAATTCTTGGCTGTATTGAACAGTTGATATCTCCCAGAAACTTCTCATTCCTAACTTTCTGGACTCTGCCCTTAGAGTGTACCTACACTCCAGTGACTACAGCAGCTCACTATCATCTTAAGGATAATTAGGGGTGGGCAATAAATGCTGGACTAGCCAACAAAGACACACATCCCATAATATCAGAATTGTCTCAGCTTTGAGCTGCAATAAACCTCTTAGTTTCTCCAAGAACCAATCATCTTCAGCTGCTTCATTAATGACCTTCCCTCAAGCATAAAATCAGAGGTGGGGATGTTCTCTGATGATATGTTCAACCCCACTTGCTATCCTTGGATACTGAAGTACTCCATGTCTGCCTGCAGCAAGGTTTTGCTTGATGCATGGCAAGTGGCACTGGTACATGTTACTGCTAGGTGATGACCATCTCCTATAAGACTCTCCAATCATCTCCCCATTACATTCAATGGCATCATCATAGCTGAATCCTGACTATCAACATCTTGGGGGGGTTACCGTTCATTCACCAGAAATAAACCAGTCACATAAATGCAGTGGTGACAAGAGAAGGTAGCAGAGGATAGGAATTCTATGCTGAGTAATTCACCATCCAAAAAGCTACCTACCATCAACAAGACACCAGTCAGGAGTATGAAGACTGCAGCTCCCACAACACTCAAAGCACAACACCATCCAGGACAAAGCAGCTAACTTGACTGACACTCAGTTAATAAATTCCACATTGACTACTTACCAGCTGATGTACAGTGACAGCAGTGTCCCCCATTTGCAAGCTTCATTATAAAAAAACTCACCAAGGGTCTTAAGAAAGCATCTTCCAAACCTATGATCGCTAACATCTAGAAGGATAAGGGCATCCCCTCCCTCCAAGCCACACTATCCAAATTTGAAATTATATTGCTGCTCCTTCACTGTCATTGGGAAAAGCTGGAACTCTGTCCATAACAGTGTTGTGGAAGTACTTACAACACGTGGACTGCAGAAGTTCAAGAGTACAGCTTATCACTTTCTGGAGGGTAATTAGAGATGAGTAAGTAAGGATGTCCACTCCCTTTGAATGAAGAAGAAAAGGTCAATTTGAAATTGGTGGACCCTACCAATGTAGCTTGTCCTGCTAGTCTCAAGCTGACCTTTACAGATTAATGAATCATTTAAATATAATTTGGCTCTAACTCCCTCTGGACTGTCATTATTGTGAGCTTTGCAATCACCATGGTCTTCTTAGCTAATGATATCTGTTTTTATTAGCTGCATCTCTTCTATTTTGATTCCATTACAGAAACATGGGTAACCTTCTGAACTGTTCTGGTAAACACTAAAGCCTGCAGAGTTTTAATTACCCCATCTTCTTAGGTGCTAATAGCTTAAAGCAACATGACTCCTACCTTTTAAGTGCACAAGATTTTAAGATGCTTCAATGTGTTTATCACAATTTCTACAGTTTAACGTTAATTCCTAAAATTAAAAATTATATTCTAACTAGAATACATGGGTTATGAACTCTTTGCTAAAAGTTAAAGCCAAGATCAAGGCAGAGATTAAAATCTCAAAGGGGTTGGTCTTAAATCAGAAGAGGGAGGCAGAGATAAACTTCTATGCAAATTGGCAGTTGAATCCTACATAACAACAATGACTATACTTCAAAGAGTACTTTGGACTGTCTTGTGGTCATACTGTTGTAACAGTACAAATTTGCACTTCCTGAAGAAAGTCCAAACAGTACACTGTTCTTAAAGACAAGGGAGTTTGCCTTACAGTTTCAAGTTATAAATACAGCTGGATTGAATCCCCTGGCTTCTAAATCAACAACCTTCTCACAGCAAAGGATTGGGTGTATTGTTCCAATGTCCACATCACCAAATGTCCTGAATATGTCACTGGATTATTGAGCCAGAGCTGGATAACATATGCTGGCCTTGTCAGTGATGTCACATTGTAACAATTGATTAAAATATGGGCTTGTGGGACAAGGAAAAGGACAGTAGAGGATAACACTTTTACCGTGGGCAGACATTTTGGTCAGCATGGGCCGGTTTGGGCCAAAGGACTTGTCTCTATGCTGTAAGATTCAATGACAAAATTTTATAGGCAAATTTCATGGTTTGAGGTGGAGAAGGGCCCAGTTCTTTCTGGCCAGCAGGTCTGCCTGTTTGTCCTTGCTTGGATTGTCTGTGAAGCAGGATCAGATTTTTTCTGTTGCTGTTACAGTAATCTTTACAAATACAGATGGAAAACTGACAACTTATTTTTGACCTGGGATCAGTCAGTGTGGACTAAGCTTGCCTGTTATTGTTGGACTGTTATTGAGGACAACAGGAAGCAGAGAGAGTACGGCAGCTGCATGCTAGACAATTGGGCAATGCCTATAGATGGTATCTGGGAATGATGCAGGGTTCTGGGATCTTGAGGTGAAATTTGTCTCTGGGACCCAAGTTTGGGGATGGGACTGGGGGATTTGAGATACTTGTGCAGGCAGGGTTGCGATCCAGGATTCTGACACAGAACTAAAATCTGGGATTTAGGCTCAAATCTGGGATCTAGGGGCGGGATTAATGTTATTTCCATAACTGTTTTTTCTGCTGAGTGTGGAAGTAATATTTTTTTCTCTCTTACAGAGCGTTCAAGGCCACGAAAACATCAAAGATTCCCGGCTGATCTGGCTCAAAACATCAGACACTATCCTGTCAACTGGGTTTAGCCAGGTGACTGTCACTGCTGTATTGGGATTAGTATGCAGGCCATAAAATATAGGAGCAGAATTAGTCATTCAGCCCATTGAATCTGCTCTGCCATTCAATCGTGGCTGGTATGTTTCTCAACTCCATTCTCCGGCTTTCTGCCCATAACCTTTGATTCCCTTACTAACCAAGAGTTTGTCTATCTCAGTCTTAAATATACCCCATGACTTGTGGAATTAGTTCCACAGATTTACTACACTCTTCCTGAAGTAATTCCTCCTCATCTCAGTTCTAAAGGGCTGTCCTTTAACCCTGAGTCTCTCCTACTAGTGGAAACGTCTTTTACGCATTCACTCTGTTGCTTTAACCAGATACCTGCTTTTTCTTCTAAATTCTGAGTACAGACCCAGAGTCCTCAACTATTTCTCAAAAGGCAAGTCCTTCATTTCAGAATCAGTCTTGTAAGCTCCTCTGGACACCCTCCAAAGCCAGCACATATTTTCTTGGATATGGGGCCCAAAACTGTTCTCAATATTCCAAATACGGACTGACTAGACACTTGTACAGCCTCAGCAGTACATCTTTGTTCTTGCATTCCAGTCCTCTTGAAATTCAAGTGCTAACATTGCATTTGGGTTCCTAACTGTCACCTCAACCTGTATGTTAACCTTAAGAAAATCCTGAACTAGGACTCTCAAGTCCCTTTTCATTTTAGATTTCCGAAGCCTTTCCCTGTTTAGAAAACAGTCTATGCTTCTATTCTTCTTATCAAAATGTATAACCTCATGCTTTCCCACATTGTGTTATCTCTACCACATGCTAGACTATTTAATAAGGTAAGAGCCCATGGTGTTGGAGGTCGTATAATAGCATGGATAGAGGGTTTGTGAACTAATAGAAGATAAAGAGTTGGGATATGGGGATATTTTTAGGATGACAACCTTGTGGAGTGCCACAGGGATCAGTGTTGGTGCCACAATTATTTACAATGTATATTAATGAGGAAAGAGAATGTGCTACAACCAAATTTGCAGATAACACAAAGGTGGGAAAACAAATGCTTAGGATGACACACACAGTCTGCAGAGAGATATATAGGTTAAGTGATTGGACAAGAATGTTTGCATTGGAATATAATGTGGGGAAATGTGAGGTTATGCACTTTGGGAGGAGAAAAGAGGAAGTGAATATTATTTAAATGGAGAAAGATTACAGAGGGCTACTGAACAGAGATTAGAAAGTAGTCGTCTATGAATCACATAAATCTAGTATCCAAGTTCAGTGGACAATAAAGAAGGTAAATAAAATGTTGGCTTTTATTTCTAAGGAATGGAGTATAAAAGTAGGGAAGTTTTGCTAAAAGTGTACAAGACATTAGAGTCAAGTGTGTGCTGCTGGAAAAACATTTCAGCAAAAGCCCTCCCAGATGCTGCTTGACCTGCTGTGCTTTTCCAGAACCACCCGCTCAACTCTGATCTCCAGCAATTTCTCATTAGTCAGACTGCAGCTGGAATACTGTGGACAGTTCTGGGCCCCTTATCTAAGGAAAAATGTAGATCATTGGAGGCAGTCCAAGGAAGGTTTACTCACCTGATATTAGGTATGGAGGGACTGTCTTATGAGGAGAGGTTGAGTAGATTGGGCGACGTTATTGAAATGTGCAATGTTCTTTGAGGGCTCAACAGAGTAAATGTGGGAAGGTTATTTCCCTTGTAGAAGTATCTAGGACCAAAGGGCTTAACCTCAGAAAAAGGGGCTGCACTTTTAAGAAAGGAGATGAGGAAGAATTTCTTCTTGGAGTATAGTGAATTTATGAAATTCTTTACTGCAGAGGGCTGTCAAGGCTCCGTTGTTTAAGAATATTCAAGGCTTGGATATTTAAAAAATGTGACTTTTTAAAAAATCAATAAGAGAATCATGGGTTATGGGGAAAAGCCAGGAAGGTGGAGTTGAGGATTACCAGGTCAGCCATGAGCTCATTGAATGGTGGAGCAGATTCGATGGATGGAATAGCCTACTCCTGTTACTGTATCTTAATGTCTTATTATTTTGACTTCATTTTAATACAGTGGGCTGGCAGTGCACCTTTCGTAATTGTTCTTCAGAATGGTTATGAATGTTGCTGTACATCAACATTGCACACACATCTTTCCAAACCAAAGGAGTAGCCATGGGCACCCGCGTGGGCCCCAACTATGCCTGCCTCTTCGTCGGATATGTGGAACAGTCCATCTTCCTCAGCTACACTGGCACCACCCCCCACCTTTTCCTCCACTACGTTGATGACTGTATTGGTGCTACCTCGTGCTCCCACGAGGAGGTTGAACAGTTCATCCACTTTACTGACACCTTCCACCCTGACCTCAAATTTACCTGGACCATCTCAGACTCCTCCCTCCCTTTCCTAGACCTCTGCATTTCTATCTCAGGCAACCGACTCAACACGGACATTTACTATAAACCGACCGACTCCCACAGCTACCTAGATTACACCTCCTCCCACCCTGCCCCCTGTAAAAACGCCATCCCATATTCCCAATTCCTTCGCCTCTGCCGCATCTGCTCCCAGGAGGACCAATTCCAATACCGAACAACCCAGATGGCCTCCTCCTTCAAAGACCGCAATATCCCCCCAGACGTGGTTGACGATGCTCTCTACTGCATCTCCTCCACTTCCCGCTCCTCCGCCCTTGAATCCCGCCCCTCCAATCACCACCAGGACAGAACCCCACTGGTCCTCACCTACCACCCCACCAACCTCCATATATATCGTATTATCCTTCATCATTTCCGCCACCTCCAAACAGACCCCACCACCAAGGATATATTTCCCTCCCCTCCCCTATCACCCCCCACCAACCCAACCTCCACTCCCGGCACCTTCCACTGCAACCGCAAGAAATGCAAAGCTTGCGCCCACACCTCTCCCCTCACGTCCCTCCAAGGCCCCAAGGGATCCTTCCATATCCGTCACAAATTCACCTGCACCTCCACACACATCATTTACTGCATCCACTGCACCCGATGTGGCCTCCTCTACATTGGGGAAACAGGCCGCCTACTTGTGGAACGTTTCAGAGAACACCTCTGGGACACCTGCACAAACCGACCCAACCGCCCCGTGGCTGAACACTTTAACGCCCCCTCCCACTCCGCCAAGGACATGCAGGTCCTTGACCTCCTCTATCGTCAGACCATGGCAATGCGAAGCCTGGAGGAAGACCGCCTCATCTTCTGCCTAGGAACCCTCCAACCACAAGGGATGAATGCAGATTTCTCCACCTTCCTCATTTCCCCTCCCCCCACCTTATCAGTCCCAATCCTTGGACTCAGCACCGCCTTCTTGACATGCAATCATCTTCTTGACCTCTCCACCTCCACCCCACCCCCACCCCCACCCCCTCTCCAGCCTACCACCCTCACCTTAACCTATCACATTCCCAACACCCCTCCCCCAAGTCCCTCCTCCCTACCTTTTATCTTAGCCTGCTTGACACACCTTCCTCATTCCTGAAGAAGGGCTTAGGTCCGAAACGTCGATTCTCCTGCTCCTTGGATGCTGCCTGATCTGCTGCAGTTTTCCAGCAACACATTTTTCAGCTCTGATCTCCATTATCTGCAGTCCTCACTTTCTCCACACACATCTTTCAGCCTTACAGATGCAATCTGCAACACCATATTGCTGATACACCTGATGAGAGATGTGTAGATTAGATTAGATTGCTTACAATGTGGAAACAGGCCCTTCGGCCCAACAAGTCCACACCGACCCTCCGAAGCGTAATCCACCCAGACCCATTCCCCTATATTTACCCCTTCATCCAACACTATGGGCAATTTAGCATGGCCAATTCACCTAACCTGCACATTTTTGGACTGTGGGAGGAAACCGGAGCACCCGGAGGGGTGCCCACGCAGACACGGGGAGAATGTGCAAACTCCACACAGTCGCCTGAGGCGGGAATTGAACCCAGGTCTCTGGCGCTGTGAGGCAGGCAGTGCTAACCACTGTGCCACCATGCCACGTACTTGTCTGTATTTTGCTTTTTAGTTCCCAGCTCCTGTGCAGGTACTACTTTTCACACTTTTCAGCAATCAGACTCTGTGAACATGCCCCTGTTTGGTCAGGCAGTAATGTACTGAGAGCCCCTTCCTTATTTTCCTTTTCAGATGCGTGAGCGACAGGCCAGACTGTGGGACACCCGCAAGTTTACTAGTCCTGTCAGCACCTTAAATCTTGATACAGCACAGGGGTAAGTATATGAATGTGAATAACATTTGGCATTGAACACAAGTTAACATCTGGTGTCGTCACTCTTGCTGGATATGATTCATCAGGATGCACCGTGGAGCTATTAACATGGATTCAAAATAAGTCTTGCACAGCTCAGAGTTTCCAAACTCTGTTCCTGGGCTGTGCTCATCTGAAAGGGATTGGACTTTGTTCTGGATTGTGCTGAGCTGGGGCAATCCAGGCTGTGTTCCTGGGTTAGGAGGTTCTAGCCAAGCTAACATTTGAGGGCTCATAATTGACCTCAGTGTTGCTGATTTCAAAATAGGATCGATCTCCTGTCACTGTTCCTGGTCTGAATTCAATGACTCCTACCCTGTCCCCTTAGTGAGTGCATCTGTATGCATGTGTGGGCTTGGGAATTTCTGTGATTCTTACTGGCAGTTGATATGGTGTACATGGACTTCAGTAAAGCCTTTGATAAGATTCCACATGGTAGGCTATTGGAGAAAATACAGAGGCATGGGATTGAAGGTGATTTAGCAGTTTGGATTAGAAACTGGCTTTCTGTAAGAGGCGACAGTGGCATAGGTGGATGAATTAGTAAGTTTGCAGATGACACTAAAAGACAATGGAGTAGTGGACAATGTGGAAGAATGTTGCATGTTGATGGGGTCTTGATGAACTGCAGAATTGGGCTGAGAGGTGGCAAATGGAGTTCAATGCAGCTAAATGTGAGACGATGCACTTTGGGAAGAATAACAGGAAGGCAGAGTACTGGGTCAATGGAAAGATTTGTGGTGTGGATGTGCAGAGGGACCTTGGAGTCGTCCATGTACATAGATCCCTGAAAGTTGCCACCCAGGTTGATAGTGCTGTTAAGAAGACATACGGTGTGTTAGGTTTTATTGGGAGAGGGAATATCATGCTGTAACTATACAAAATGCTAGTGCGGCCACACTTGGAATATAGTGTATAGTTCTGGTTGCCCCATTACAGGAAGGATGTGGAAGCATTGGGAAAGGTGCAGAGGAGATTTGCCAGGATGTTGCCTGGTCTGGAGGGAATGTCTTATGAGGAAAGGCTGAGAGACTTGAGTCTGTTTTCATTGGAAAGAAGAAGGCTAAGAGGGGATTTGATAGAGCCATACAAGATGATCAGAGGATTATATAGGGTGGACCATGAGAGTCTTTTTTCCTAGGATGATGACATTGGCTTGTATGAGGGGGGCATAGCTACAAATTGAGGGGTGATAGACTTAAGACAGATGTTCTTTACTCAAAGAGTGGTAAGGGCGTGGAATGCCCTGCCTGCCAATGTAGTTAAGTCAGCCGCATTAGGGAGATTTAAACAAGACTTGGATAAGCACATGGATGATGCTGGGATAGTGTTGGGGAATGGGCTTAGATTAGTTCACAGGTCGGTGCAAAACTGAGGGCTGAAGGGCCTGTTCTGCGCTGAATTGTCCTATGTTCTATGAAGCTTTGTCTTAGCTCAGAAAGTCAATTGGGAAGCTGCAACAGTGACCAAATGTGCAACATTTGGTTTGAAAAAAGGATTTGAGGAGAAAGCTTCTCATTCAGAGGGTGACAAGGATCTGAAGTGCGTTGGAGCCAGAAACTCTCATCACATTTAAAAATTGATTGGGTAGACACTTGAGGGATTGTAGTGCACAGACGAAGAGCTGGAATGTGATGGGTTTTGAACCTATGTCCCCAAAGCATTAGCCTGGATCTCTGGCTGTCTTATCCAGTGACGTAAACTACTACAGTGCTTCCATGTTTCTAAATCTACCTGAGTTAAACATAAACATGGAACAAACATTTCCAGCCCGCACAAGAGCAGGAAAAGGCCGCTTACTCAGTGCCTTTGAGTCTTTCCCCCTATTCAATAAGATCATGGCTGACCTGCAACTTGATTCTATCGCAATCCTCTGTTTTCCAGCCCTTCGTATACCTCGTGAAGCAAAGAGAAATCTCTCAGTTTTGATAATTTCAATAGATAGCTGGCCTCACCTTTTTAGGAGATAATTCCTGATTGTGACTCCCAATTTACATGAAGTGCTTAATCACTGTGGACTTTTGTATTAAAAACTGCATCCAATCTACTGTTAAGTATCTTTTACATTAACCTTTGGCAAGTGAAGAGTTAATTGAAATAAAACAAAGAACTGCGGATGCTAGAAATCTGAAACAAAAATCAAAGTTGCTGGAGAAACTTAACAAGTCCAGCAGCACATGTGGAGAGAGAAACCGAATAAATGTTTGAAATCCAGTTCCCCTTCAGAACTGGAGCAATTTCAGTTTTTGTTAAAGTTAACTGAATTGTGTTCCACTGGAAATTACTGCAAGCATTGAAAAGATTAGGTGTAACTGAGGATATCAAGCCTCAAGTTTAGAGTTCAGAAGAATGAGCGAAGATCTAATGGAAGTATATAAAATGCTAAAGGGGGTTGACAAAGTAGATGTAGAGCAGATGTTTCCTTTTTTTTAGACAATGTAGAATGTTTTAGGATAAGGGATGGCAGATATAAAACAGAGGTGAGGAAAAGTTATTTCTCTCAAATTTAAGAAGGAGATAGACTTTTAATTAGAGTCATATAGCTCAGTCCATTATGTCTATGCCGAGCAACAAATGCCATAAACTACGTTAATTAGTAATTGATTAAAAGGCAATGGAGAGTAGGCAGGTTATAGGGAAAGGACAGGGACTTAGACATGAGGAATGTTGGATCAGCCACAATGGCTCAGCAGGTTTGAAGGGGTGAATTGCCTACTCATGATCATGGTTTTTGTTATTATGTTCTTACATTTTAGGTTTACTTGGGTAATGACCTTAGAATTCACTGCAATGGTGAGATGGGATCAAACATCGGTTATGTATTAACGCCTCACTTTGCTCAGGAACTGATTAGAATCAGAAATGGATGAACCCAATAACTGGGCTACGGATTTGTCAGTGGGCATTTTATTTAAATAAGGAGGCAATGGCCTAGTGGTATTATCACTAGATTATTAATCTAGAGATCCAGCTAATGTTCTGGGGACTTGCGTTCAAATCTCACCATGGCAGATGATGGAATTTGAATTCAATAAAAATCTGGAATTAAGACTCCAATGATGATTGTGAAACTGTTGTTGATTGTCAGAAGAAAAAATCCAAATGTCCTTTCAGGAAGGAAATTGTTGTCTCTACCTGGTCTGGTTTATATGTGACGCCAGACACACAGCGATTGGTTGACTCTAAACTGCCCTCTTGGTAACTAGAGATGGGCAACAAATGCCAGCCTAGCTAGTGACGCCCTCAGTCCCTGAATTTTTTTAGATTAGATTAGATTCCCTACAGTGTGGAAACAGGCCCTTCAGCCCAACATGTCCACACCGACCCTCCGAAGAGTAACCCACCCAAACCCCTTTTCCCCTCTGACTAATGCACCTAACACTATAGGCAATTTAGCATAGCCAATTCACCTAACCTGCACATCTTTGGACTGTGGGAGAAAACCAGAGCACATGGAGGAAACCCACGCAAACACGGGGAGAATGTGCAAACTGCACACAGACAGTTGCCCAAGGTTAGAATTGAACCTGGGACCCTGGTGCTGTGAGGCAGCAGTGCTAACCACTGAGCCACCGTGCCGATTAATTTAAAAACCATGAAAGTGACCTCTGCATTTTTGTCGAGAAAATGTCAGTAGCATTAGTCTTAAAAAGATTCCTGAAATAAAACAACAAACTGTGAATGCTGGAAGTCAGAAACAAAAACAAAAAAAATTGCTTAAGGAACATATCAGTGGAGAGAAGATCCTGGTTTAAATTACAGCAGCATCCCCTGATCTCAGCTTCCCTTCAAACAGAGATCAATATAATTTTTTTTGCATAACAAACCATTAAGCTGGTATTAGTTTAATGGGTTGATTGGCGTAGTGCTGTATGATTCTCTTCCTGATTTCTACACTACTATATTTTCAAACCATTGTTTGTTTTCAACTATAAAAATGAAAGATAAATATTGAATTATCTATGCTGATAAAATCACACAAAGTGAACTGTTTATACCTTGATAATGAATATTTAGAATGAAAACATTGATTCTCTTTGGCATCAAACATGTGTTAACAGTTGTGAGGGAGGTAGCGGTTCAGACTCAAATGTACTCTCCCTTTCCCTGCTATCATTTGTCGGGTTCTCTTTATGCCCAATCTTCCTTCAACCTTACCTTTGCCCTCACCTTCCCTCACTTCCTCTTCTCCCTTTCCCTCACTACACCCCAAAGGATATAACCTTTCCTCCCATTCCGTCATGCTCTTTCATCCCAACCCATCACTTCACTACTCTGTCATCTCTCCCTTCTCACCCTCTCCTTTCACCTCTATGCCCCTTCGCCGTGCCCCATCTCTCTATCTCTCTCTCTTTCTCTCTGTATCCTGCATGCTGTCCCCCCACACCATCCTCCTCACCCCAAGCCCACCCTCTATGATCCCCTACCATGGGGCAATAACTTTGGGTCTTCACCGTATCCATGCCAGCCATGATTTAAAAGGTCACCTCTCAAACTCTGCTGCTGCTGCTCCCAATTTCTATGGTATTCAAGTATTAAACATGACTACAACCCTCTAATCAATGTAAAGGTGAATGTGTGAACAGATCTCAGGGTTCATATTTGGTGGATCTTTAATTTCAAGGTCAAAAAGCATCTTTCACAGTTTGGTCAGACTTCATATATTTATCTTCTTCTGTTGCTTAATGAAAACAAATTATTTGAGTTTAAACAGAATCATCAGGACACAGTGTTTTCTTGACAAAATGACACAGAAGTGTTTGGCTCATTTTTAGATGCTTCCAGTAAAATAGAGTGTGGACAAGCAAATTGCTTGTTCTCTGCGCATCCATGCTGAAATGCCTATTGCCTATGTTAGTACTTCATAGAATCAAAGAATCATAAAATCTCTACAATACGGGAAGAGGTCATTCGGCCCATTGAGTCTGCACCAACCCTCTGAAGAGCATTTCACCCAGCCCGAGCTTCCTACTCTGTCCGCAAAACTCTGCATTTCCCATGGCTACCCACCCAGCCTGCACAACTTTGGACACTGCGGACAATTTAGTGGTGCCAGTCCATCTAACCTGCAAGTCTTTGGACTATGGGAGGAAACTGGACCACCCGGTAGAAACCTATGCAGACATGGGGAGTATCTGCAAACTCCAAACAGTCACCAAAGGCTGGAATTGAACCTGGTTTGTAGGCTCTAGAGATAGCAATGTCAACCATTGAGTCACCTAGTCTTTCGTCTCTGTGAGCCAAAGGGCTCTGAACAGATGATACATAAACTGTGACTTGGCTGTCTTCTGGGTGAGCATTAAAAAAAATGTACAATGAAGGAATGCAGTGAGATTGTTTGGTGTCCTGGTCAACATTACTGCTTCAACAGAATCTATTTTGAAAAATTCTGCACATGTTTTTCACAGTTTGCTGGGTACAAAATGACTGTGGTCCATCTAAAATGCTTTAACATGTTTTTGGGGAATATTGTCGTTTCTGATTTTGGTTGCCAAGGTGTACTTGTCCCTAATTCACCTGACTCACCACTCAGCCTGTTTCTAATTGCTGAGTACTGCCATTGCAAATTCATCGCTAATCTTGTTAGCACATACTAACATTGAAAGATAACCCTTAACTCTGTTTTACATCAGCTGAAGAAACTATTATCAATTGGATCACAATTCTGTTTCAAAACCTTGTAGTGTCTCATCTTTTCCATAAAAGAGTTCCCTCCCCAACACAGCACAACAAAGAATTGTTGCTTGGGAATGGTTAAATGTGGTAACATTCCTGATTTTCAGATCTGCCCTGACTATTCTTCAAAATCCCAAACCAAATGCTTGAAACAACACAATTGCAGGTCTATAAGGTTTAATTATGGCAATTTGAAAAGTTCTGTGACAGATTGGGAAATAGAAATCAGGTGTGTACCCTGTGGCTAAATCAAGACCAGTTGTAACACTTAATGACCTCTATATAAGCAACAAAATGCTTCACTTCAGTTCCAACAGTCAGCAATAGATTAATTTCAAGATGAAGTAAAAATAGTGCAGGGCACTGAGTATCTGTGTTGCAAACCCAATCTCTGATGACTTCTCCTCTATAACCTCTCCACCACACTAAGTCTTCTCCTTTATGATGCTCCTTAATCCAATCCTATAAAGCTTTTGGACATTTTACCTGTAACCTTATGGCTTGGTGTGAAATTGTTAGAAAAATCTCTCCTGAAAACACTGTGAGATGTTTTACTTCATTAACATAAATGCAAGCGTTGTTTGCTGACGGTCATCTACACTCTTAGAAATCTGCACTATCAAATATAAATAAGCTGGAGATGATTGTAATATTGTCTGACTGCTCTCGGCTGTGGGCCTGCGCTGTGTCAGCTGGGCAATCTGGTTAAATAATCTATTTACTAAACTCCTAAAGCAGGACATTACTAATCCTATTATTAGCTTTCTTGTTTTTTTTCCCTAATTCTATGGAAGTTGTCTTCCTGCAGAGTGCAGGTGTTCTATTAAAGAATTGGCCCAGCCGAGCCTCAGGCCTAATCTCCATGGCAATGTACAAAAGAAATTGCATTCCAACAGCACCTGTCTTGCTGCCTGGAGTAAAAGATGCTATGTAGAAAATGTCACGGGTTGAACCACTAGAGTAAGAGTGTTTTTTTAAACCAGAAACTCCATGCTTGGACGTTTCTTTCTGCACCAGATAGTGTTTGAAATTTATCGGCTGTTAACAAATCCAGACACTGATTTGGTTATTAAGCCAGTGATGTTCTAATCGCTTTGACTAGAAAGTGTTCTTTAAAAATATCTTAAAATAAAGCTCACATATCTTGGAATAGGGCAGTAAGGGTTCATTTGTGTTTTTCTTTATTATTTATTCATGTTTGTAGGCATCACTGGCTTTGCCAGCATTTTTGACCAACTGTAATTCCCTCAAGAGGATGGTGTGCCTACTTATTGAATTGCTGGAGTCCTTCGGGTGTAAGTACACCCACAGTGCTGTTAGGGTGGGAGTTCCAGGATTTTAACCCAATAATAGTGAAGGAGTGCAGAGATCATTCAAAAAGGACTTGAATTTTTTTAGAAAAAAGAAGCTTATGGTGTTCATCTGACAATGTTGAAATTGTAATCATCTAATAGAAACCTTGTTGAAGGCCATTGATCCCATTATCTGAGATGTCATTCCAGTGCAGAACTGAGGGAGTGCCACACTGTCAGAAATACTATCCTCACATGAAATGTTATATCTAAGACACTCAGGTGGATTGGAAAAATAAACAAATGGATGCTCCTTGGTGTGCTTACTAATATCTATATCTCAAATACCATCACCAAAACAAATTATCGGGGTTTTTATCACATTCTGTTTGTGGGAGTTTGCTATCCAAACGTTGGCTGCCACATTTCCAACACTACACCATTACTGAAAAGGAAGTACTTTATAAACTAAATCATTTGGGGACGAAAGCCAAAAAAAGAAGTTATTCAATCTCTTTCTCACACTCCTTGGCTTCCTTCTCTCCATATGTCCTGCCATTAAATGCATTTTAGGTTAATTTACTCCACTTTTTTCCCATCCCTGCTGTCAAATGTTTTTCACCTTGAACTGCTTCAGGTTGTTGTGTTATGAGTGTAGTAGCCTTGGAGTGAGCTTTGCCCATACTTTGGAATGCACATAGATTTCAGTTTGGCTCCCTTCAATTTATAATATGGAGATGCCGCTGTTGGACTGGGGTGTACAAAGTTAAAAATCACACAACACCAGGTTATAGTCCAATAGATTTAATTAGAAGCACTAGCTTTCAGAGCGCTGCTCCTCTGAAAGCTAGTGCGTCCAATTAAACCTGTTGGACTATACCCTGGTATTGTGTGATTTTTAACTTCAGTTTATAAATAAGTGTTGGTCTTTGATACTGATGCTCCCTCTGCCTCCCATTATCCTTCAAACCCTCTTTCTTTCCAGGTCAAGTGTTTTTTTTTTGTTTTGGACATGTCTGAAGGATTGGAATTTTAATCCAACTGCATTTTGATGAAAGTGGAATGGGTATCTCTCTAGTTGCTGTGACATTTCAAGCTGTCTTGCACCCTGGCCCAGTCTTGGTTATGTTTCAAGTTTTACATACCCTGCTATCCTCCTTGGGTATTGCAATCACCTGACTCTTCACCCTCTGTATCCTACACCTGGCATTAAGACCCTTTGTATCATTCTTCATTGCTGGTTTACCTCCAGTTTGTTGTCTCGAAGTGTCACTTCTCCCTATGGTAACCTGGTTGTGTAACAAAGCAAACCAGAGCCTCCATGTCACTTCTCTAGAAAAATATTTATTTGCTTACAAATTGTCATATACATCATGTGCTTGACTCGGTTAGACTTGGTTCAGCAATATACAGCAGTTAATGATGGGCCAGGTGGTGATGAGTGCCTATCACTGGTCTGTTCCCTTGTGCTGTTGGGGAATGGCAATGGTTATAATGAGGTGTGACTGGCACTACACCATTATCCATGAACTCCACGTACTGAAACCACTCATAGTCTGGCCATGTAAGTCATACGTTGATGCTTGTGGATAGCTGTCTGAATAACAAAGGTGGCAGTAGTGATATTTACAGCGATGCTTTGCTTGGATGGTTTTATTTCTTCCTTTGGTTGGGGTTTCACAGGGACTGTATGGGAAGACTGGATTTGGTGAGTATAGCCAGATTGAAGTTTACAGAATGGGGGGGAAATCTTGAAAGAGATTGATCAGGCTTCATATGTGCTGGGTTGCTTGAGAGAGATTGAAATTGGTCTGCCTCAATAATACTATGTGCAATTCCACTCTTGGTAGAAAAGGATTTGTTGATCGAAGCAGGGAAGTTCTGTGGCTGTAATCAGGCTTTGGAAATCCATGTTAATCCCTGTGAATGAAAGGTCACAAAGCTATAGGAATGTTACCTTGGTGATCTTGGATTAATGGCACTCCGCTTTGCAGAGCGAGGCATTCAGGAGTATCAGACAAGATCTTTCCCTCGTCTAGGTAAGGTTTGATCTCTTCTACATCACAAGGGTGTAAATCTCCTACTTGAGCAGAATTTTTCTTAAGTCTTTTCCGGCAATAGAGTGTGATCACAACCGCCAACAGTAAGACCAGGAGCATACCTGTGGTTACTAGCCAGATCATTTTGGTCAAGTTGCTACCCTCTATCTGTTTGAACTGAGGTAATTGCGTTATTGGCAATGTCTGCACAACTGTGCAAGGCTCTTCTTTTGTGCTGACCTCCCCCAGAGCTCCAACACAGATCTGATATGTTGAGTTCGGCCGAAGGCTTGGAATCTTGTATGTTGACAGTGATATTGGGATGTTGAGTGACACTGGCCTGGGGTCAAGTCCTGACCAGTTCTTATATGTCACCCGGAGCCCCTTATAGTAAACTGGGGAGAGTTTGAAACCCTCTAGGTTTAATGTTACTGAAGTGCTGGTTATTTGACTAATGTTTACATTGCTTTTCTGAGAGGTCTGGAGATCAAGAATACCATTTGCTGCCTCACAGAGTGGTCCTTGGAACCCAGCATGGCACATGCAACTGTGTCGCCCATGCCTATCTAGCTGGCAAATGCCTCCATTGAGGCATTCTGTAAAGAGGCAGAGATGTCCCTTTGCGCTGAGTTGTCGATCTATTTCGGTGATGGCTCCAAGTGTGACTTCACCATTGAAGGGCATTGATTGTACAGGAAGGTGTGTTGCTTTGGGACCCACTGTTACTTTCTTGGTTGTGGTTGGTGATGATTCTGTGGTGCTTGTTGCACCGATGGACGGGATCGTAGTAGGACATCCAAAGTTACTGTTTGTCAACGTGTTGAGTAGTTTACCAGCATTGACCAGAGGGAAGTGGCAACGTGTTTCCTCCTGCCTCTGGAGGAGGGCATTATTCTCCTGTATCCATTGGACAAACCAGCTGATTTGGCAGACGCAGTTATAGGGGTTTTCAGCTGCTGTGAGGCTCCTTAAGTTGGGGAAAAGGTCCAAAAAACCCTCAGGAATGGTCGTAAGGCTCAACCCACTGATGTCCAGTTTCTGAAGGTTCCTAATCTGCTTGAAGTCTTCATCCTTCAAGTGTGAGATCTTATTGTTTCCCTGAACACTCAGAACGGTCAGTTCACTGATGTGCTGGAATATAGCTGACACAGTCACCAGCTGATTTTCTGACAGATCCAGCTCCTGAAGATTCTTCATGTTTTTAAATATGTCTTCATTTATCGTACTGAGGCCAAGTCCAGCCAGCTTTAAAGATTCAATCTCGGGTGCTTGGATGTTTCTGAGCTCTGTGTCTGGGATGTTATTTCTGCTGAGGTCCAATAGGAGGAGTGTGGGAAGTTGTAAAGGAGGAAGATGATGGAGAAGATTATCTTGCAGTTTGAGCTCGACCAGCTTTGTTAATGTGTCGAAAGCTGCTGGGTGGATTGTCTTGATCTTGTTTTGCTGCAGGTACAATCGTTCCAGTTCCTGCAATCCCATAAAGGTGTCATTATTGATTTCAGTTATCTGATTGGATGACAGGTCCAGGTTAGAAAGCACACTTAGTGATTGGAAGATCTCCTGAGGCAGCCTGGTAATTTTATTGTGTGACAGGTGCAGGAGCTTCAGTTCCTGAAGTCCTGCAAAATCTTCCTTGTGTAAGGTGGAAATGGAGTTCTCAAAAGCATAGATACTGGAGGTGCCAGGAGGGATGTGTTCGGGAATGGCAGACAGTCCCCTTTTGATGCACCACAGCATTCCCGGGGCGTTACACTTGCATTCTGTTGGGCAGCAGAGCACTGACAGCAGTTCTGACAGGAGTACAAGTATGGTCAGCCAAGGCAGACAGGGCAAAGAGGTCCTCCTCATGGTATATTGAGCTCTGTGGGGGCAAAAGGAATGAGTCATTATGAGTCTTCTAAAGATTTTGTGGAAGCAACCCTGAGTATAACCATTAGTGGAGGCTGAACAAAATCTAAGATAATATAGGAGGGAGGTGGTGTCTGTGGGTTAGCAGAGGGGAATGAATGGTGCAGGGAAAGAAGAGGACATCCCAAGGGAAGAGAATAAGAGGCTGAGAGGAGGGAGAATTAATTTTGTTTTTGTTCCCCTACTCATGGAATGTGGGCATCACTGGATAATCCAACATGTGTTGCCCATCCCTAAAGGGCAGTTAAGAGTCAATCAAATTGCTGTGGGTCTGGAGTTAGGTGTAAGTCAGATCAGATAAAGATAGCAGTTTCCTTCCCTAAAGGTCATTAGTGAACCAAATGGTTTATTTAAGTGAGACAACAGTGGTTTCATGGTCATCATTAGATTTCTAATTCCAAATTTTTAATGAACTCAAATTCCACCATCTGCCAGTGGGACTTGAACACAGGTCTCCAGAACAATATCTGGGCCTCTGGATTACTTGTTTAGTGCCAATACCACTAGGTCCATTGCTTCCCATAATTGTGCAGTGTGCATTGAGCAGGGAGGAGAGATACTCTTAATTTCACAGGGTGACTTTAGAAACAGAGTGTGGATAGTACCAGGTTCGCAGGTGTGAGGCCTCACTGGCTTCATGCTTCAGTGTGAGGAGTAGAATAGCCTGTGTGTTTTGAGGAGGAGTAATGGGCTTTGCATCTTAGGGAGGGGTAAATGGAGAATGGATTGTGTTTCATTTAGTGCAGACCTAATGTTGAAATTACCACATCCTGCCCTATAAACTTGGTTTTGGATCAGAAGCAACTCCTAAATGATACAATTAACAAAATAAAGTACTGTAAAATTGAGCAGGACATTAACCAATTTAAAACACCACAAATAATATTTCTGATCCCAAAGTTTTAAAATTCTGTCAGAAATGTTGCTCCTTTGATCCTGTTACTTATTCAGCAGTTGAGGGAAGGGCTCAGCCTGAGAAAAGGGTGATGGGCATTATAGCAAGTCAGGATGTTGTGATAATGAAGTCATTGACTTTCCTCAAAGTCTTCAAGGGGTGCCTATTCCCATATTCTTGCCCATTAAGGAGAGGCTGTGTTCCAGTCCCCTACTATAGCAAAGCAGGAGAGGTCTGTGCTGCCAGAAACTGTCTTTGTGAAGTGGAATTAGAGATTGGACAACATTCTCTCACTCCATAGGGAATGAGTATTTTTAGAAATTTTGACTCATTCCACACTATTTCCAGACCACATTAGGGGACTGCTGGGGAAGAGGAATGTTCAGTAACAGATTGAATTAATAAAAAAGACATAAAATACATTTCTTTGTGTCCTCTCTATTTGGAGCACAGGCAGATCTAGCAGCACCACTGTCAAAATTAGAACAAGCAGTTACAAACAATACTCTCTAATACCGCCTCTTCCTCCCTGTCGCCCACACCTCACCTTCTCCCCTTCCTCACTTCACGTCGACACACTTGCTCCCTCTCTTTCTACCAAACTGCTGGCAGTGACTATATATAGAATGCCTCATACCAGATTTACAGTCTGTCTCCCAGCAGAATAAGCTGCTGTCTCTGTGAATTTCAGTTTAGTCTTGAAGTCAGCAATGGAATTGGATATATTAATACATTTGTTAGACTTGAAAAATTATCTGAGTGATTAGCTTGTGGAGAGTGCTCCCGTGTGAAAGGCTGGAGCTGTTTGCAAGTTTTGTTAGTGAATAAGGAGGAGTAGGGGCTGAGAGTACAGCCATTTTGTAAGGACTGTGTCTCATTATTTTTCTGTATTTTTGATTTTTGGACTTAAATGGGCAAAGAGCAGTTTTAAAAACCAAGGATTGTTGGAGGATTGTTGCACTTTTTGAAAACCATTTGAAGTGGTGTTTACACAACTGGTGTGTTCAAGTTGTAGTGGGAATTTTGCAGACGAGCTGAAGCCAAGGGTTGAATGCAAATAGTTTTTCAACTGACAACAAGCAGCTGATTGATCTGTGGATTAATGACCAGTTATTGATGATAAAGTCTATTTGATTGGTGCCCAAGTTAGCTAAACATAGAAAATAGGAATAGGATTAGGCCATTTGGCCTTTCAAGCCTGTTCCACCATTCAGATGATCATGGCTGAACGTTCAGCTCTGTATCTAGTCCCCACTTTCTCCCCATACCCTTTGATCCCCTCAGCACTAAGAACAATATCTAAGTCTTGAAAACATTCAATGCTTTGACCTTAACCACTTCTGTGGCAGAGAATTTCATACGCTCAGTTTTCTAACATAAAAGTCCAGCTAGTTCACTTATATCCTTTTACGATAATTGACAACTGTTTCAGTGCACAACCCCAGTAAAACATAGCAGTATATAAGTAAGAAGCTATATGTGATGGGAGTGAACACTCAGATCACAAACTTCCTACACCAGGCCTTCAATCAGTTTGCTGATCAGAATTTGAACTTAGCTTCTTGTTATGAGCCAATTGAGAGCTGTACTGAGACCACTGAACAAAGACAGTGATTTTTAATACCAATAGAAGTAGGCTGGGTTTGATTTCTGAGTCAATGGCTAGTGTTGACTTCAATTTTACCTGCCGTCCATTATTGTAGTGCTTTTTGTTTAGCTTCATCAATATATCAAAATATATTTCTGTATAATCCTATCTTTCTGCAAATTATGACTTTAGGAAAGCATATAAATTTTCAGCATGTTGTATTTATGACAGTAACTTTCATTTCTGTGGAACTCTTAATACAGTAAAACGTTTTCAGGTATTTCTCAGGATCAAACAAAATTTCTCTCAGAGCCATATTAGATGTGAGGGCAGATGACCACAATTTTGGCCATATGGGGAGATTTTTAAGGAGTATCTTAAAGGTGGAGAGAAAAGCAGAGAAGTTTAGGAACATTCTAGTGCCCAAGCAACTGAAGGAATGGCTAGCAAGTATGGAGCTATTCAATCCATAGATGCTCCAACCAAAGTTGGAGCTGCATGGAGAATGTGGAGGATTGTGGAGATGAAGGAAGCTGCCATTCTCCAAGCCCTTTGCTCTGTTGAATTCAAATTCAAATCTGTCATGATGGGATTTGTATCCAAGTCCCCAAAGCAATACCTGGTCTCTGATTTTAATAGTCTAGCAATAATACCACTAGACCATCACCTCCCCTTAATAAGTTTCCCCTCAATCAGCTATGAGTAGCCAGCTCAGCTTCCAATCAGCAGTGTAAGGAATTGGGAGTCCACACTAAGGTGACCAGTTAGCTCCAGCACAGGATGTTAGATCGTCCTTCCACCTGTTAAGGAGGTGGTGCTCTGAAGATATCAGATCAAATAAAACAGCCAAGGAGTTCAGCTGATGCCAAGCATAATCCTTTCCTGAATAATCTTTCATAGTGGTATGAAAAGTCCTTTTCCTCTGATAATTTCTGGTGTGCGTCTGCTGAAAGCTGGGCTGATAGTCTGCTTTGTCTAAGCTGGAGTTGGATAGTTACCTTGATATGGACATTGCTGTGTTCTCATACTGCTGATTGGAAGCTGTCCTGGCTGCTCACCGACAACGGAGCAGAATCTTATGAAGGAGAGGCAATGGCCTAGTGGCATTGCAAAACTATCAATCCAGAGACTGGGTAATGTTATGGATACCTGGGCTCAAATCCTGCTATGGCAGATGGAATTTCAATTCAATAAAAATTTAGAATTAAGACTCTAATGATAAACATGAACCTGTTGTTGATTTTTCGAAAAAAATCCAGCAGGTTCTCTTTAGAGAAGGAAACTGGCATCCTTACCTGGTCTAGCATACATGTGACTCCAGACACTCAGCAGTGTAGTTAACACAACTGCCCTCTGGGCAGTTAGGGATGGGCATTAAATGTTGTTCAAGTCAGTGATGCCCATATCCTGTAAATGTATTTAACAAAATCTGAAGGCAATGTGTTGTTGTCTGTAGTCTGGTTTTATGTCCTGACATGTTAGAAAAACTACACGCAGACATTGAGCCAACTGTACTTCCATCCCATTAACTGAACGGGATTCTGACTTTGAATCTGAGACTATCCTTGTTGATTGTGGGCTTGGTTCTCTGATCCCCATTTGCTGTAAGTTTCATTCTCTTCATGTGTTGATTGTTGGAAGTTAGGAGATTGGGCTTGCTTAACTCTGATTAATTATAAACCAGGCATAGGTTCCATTTGGGGAATGGATAAACCTCAAATTTAAAGCTGCGCCTTAAAATAGGACTCACTCAGCCCCTGTACCCTATTGGGGAGGGGCAGGACCCTGTACCTTCCTCAGGGAAGAAGACATTTGAAGGAACTATCCATTTCCTTAAGAATGTGGTGAATATTTGAGGAGTTGGATGGTTTTGAGGGAGACAGTAATGATCGTGATTGCCTTGGGTTTGGGACAGTTCAGGCATAGGGGTTAGTAGAAGAGAATTTGTGCGAGAACAAAACTTGTATTGGTGGGGGAAGACTTGGGAGAGGAGTCTGGGTCAGTGCAGCAAAGTGCTGGAGGAGTAGGAGTGGGGCTTAATGATGCTCATTGTCTATCAGGGACAGGCAGCTGTAGGGTACTGAACTGTGTTGAATGTGATCTGGTGGTAGGATAGGAAGTTCTACAGTAAGTAGGAATGAAGATGGATGAATTATATGGGTATGCTGAAGTTACCAGAGGCGGTTATTGCAGATATAAGCAACAATGGATTATAGAGGAAATTGGCAGTGTTTCAGAGATTAGGATTGAAGGGAGATGATGAGATGGGGATGTTACCTGGGGGTTTAATGATGGTTTAGTAATGGCCTTTTCTTTCCAGTTAGTTGTCTCCTGTTATACATTGCACAGTCATGAGTGCAATATTTTTGCATGATTCATTTATCCTCGATGGGAATTGTGTATGATGCTGACATAGCACCGTGGATATGGGTCTCCAGGGGCCTGAGGAATTTGTAGCCTGACAGTAGGATCTTCCAGTTATGCTCCCTCAATGTGCTTCCCCTTTCCAAAAATAATATGTGTACTGTATCTCAGGGTACGATAACATTGCCACAGCCTCTGGCTTATTTTTCAAGGGAACATTTCAAGATGTTCACTGTAATATGAGACGCAACTTTTCGGTGTGTTAGCGTAGGGAGGACTCAGCTAAGCTGTGGAGACCTTCCTGCTTCAAAACTGGCAACTCCTGTGTGAAAGGAAGTGGGGTAATGAAAACTTGCTTTGTGCAGATCAGTCTGGAACTGTACATGGTACAGTGTGGGCCATGAATATAACACAAAACCGTGGAACATTTAAGTCTCAAAGACCATTCCGCTTGTTACTCCTGCGCTGATGTTTATGCTCCCACTTCAGCATTCTCCCAACCTACTTCATCTAACTCCTTCTGCATATCCTTTTTTTCCCGAGCTTCCTCACGTACTTATTTCCTTAAATGCAACAATTACTTGAGAAATAAAATAAAATTACAAATCCTGAGATCAAAACAAACTTGTGTAAAGTAGACATCACTGAAAGAACAGAGCCAGGTACTCGTCCCAGCCAGATGTGCTTTTGAACTGCAGGAGTTGGCATGGTGATAATATTACTTGATTTCATATGAGGCCTAGACTAATGAGGAGATGTGAATTCACATTTTACCATAGCAACTAGTGGAATTTAGGAACATATCAATGACAGTGTGACCTAATTTTATATACTTATCTTTGGCCTGCATCTCTCATTGCCTTGGCTTAGCAAAAAATTAACTATCTCAGATTTAAAATTAACAACAGATCTGGCATTAACTTCTACTTATGGAAGAGAGTTCCAAACCTCTATCATCATTTGTGTGAAGAAATGATTTCTAGCATCTCTGCTGAAAGGTCTGAACCTAACTTTTAGACAATGCCTCATAGTTCTAGAATCTCCAACCAGCGAAAATAGTTTATCTTTAACTACCCTGTTCTTTCCTGTTAATATCTTGAAGACTTCGATCAGACTACCTCAACGTTCTAAGTTCTTGAGAAAACAGATCTAATTTGTATAATCTCCCCATATAACTTAACCCCCTAAGTCCAGATATCATTCTTGCAAATCAATGTTGTACACTGTCCACGACCGGTATATCCTTCATGAGATATGGTGTCCAGATCTGCTCTCAGTACTCCAAGAGGAGTCTAACCAGGGTTTTGTATGACTGCAGCATAAATTCTGAATCCCCCCTTGTATTCCAGTCCTCTAGATATAAAGGCCAGCTTTCAATTAGCTTTCTTGAGCTTACTTTCTGCTCCTTATTAGATTTAAACTAACTTAATGATACTTATGACAAGCTGGTAGATTTTTAAAGAAAATTTCATCAAGTTCACTAATGTTCTTAAGGGAAGGAAATCTGGTCTTACCAGGTCTGGTCTGCATGTTACTCCAGATGCACAGCAAAGTGGTTGATTCTTAACTGCCCTCAGAAGTGGTCTAGCAAGCTAATTAGTTGCATCAAGCCACTACAAAAAATAAAACTCGACCTTTTACTTAGCATTGCCCAAGGCAGTAGAAATGACAAGCGCATACCCTGCAATTCAACTATTCAAAGTCATCCTTTGTCATATCTGAGGACCTTTTCCAAAATTGAGACCCCCATCTAACAGTCTAGTAAAGCAAGAGACTTTATACTCGCAGAATCATACATGGTAGATGGTGTCCCACATATCATCTTCATTGTCCTTAGGTCATGTCCCTATGCAGGAAAGGTGGTATTATTCAGAGGGATTGGCACTAGATTCTCAACATTGGATCAGGACCCCAGGAAGTCAGTGTAGATAAGGAGATCTCCTGCAGTTTATCACCCGTTGTTCTCCCTCAGTTGATGAAACATATTCAGCATGTGAAACATCAGTTGGGTAAAACATTGAGGAAGACAAAGACAGAATGTGCTCTGGATGGGGAACTTCAATGGTCTATCATCAGCAATGTCTTAATAGAACCAATAATGACCTGAGTCTTGGAGATCATATGTGCCAGACTAGGTCTGTGACATGTAGGAGAGGAACTGACATGTGGTAGGAGAACTAATGGAGAGGGAAAAATCTATTGGGCTTCTTGTAGCTGTTGTATTTGGTTTCTGGTCAACAATAATACTCAGAATGGTAGTAATGAGGTA
This sequence comes from Chiloscyllium punctatum, assembly GCF_047496795.1. Classification (NCBI taxonomy): domain Eukaryota; kingdom Metazoa; phylum Chordata; class Chondrichthyes; order Orectolobiformes; family Hemiscylliidae; genus Chiloscyllium; species Chiloscyllium punctatum. Next base: position 43,684,418 of record NC_092778.1, read on the forward strand.
TTCTGTGATGGCATTGCTACTGAATGTTATAGGGAAAAGATGGTTAGATTCTCTATTCTTAGAGATGGTCATAGCCTGGCCCTCCTGAGGTGTGAATATTGCCTGCCACTTACTAGTCCAAGCTTGGAAATTGTGATCTTGCTGCATGTGAACAATGCTTCAGTGTCTAAGAAGTGATAATTGATGATGTGCAGTCATCAGCAAAAATCCCATTCTGACTTTATGATGAAGGGAAGTTAATTGGTGAAGCAGGTGAGGGTAGTGTGCCAAGGACATTCTATCAAGGAACTCCTGTAACAATTTTCATCGGATTGAGGTGATTGACTCCAGTAATCTCACACTACACTATACCTAGCACCCTGCCTAAAGTACAGTGCTCAGAATTCGAAACTGTATTTCAGATGGTTTACCATAAATTATTTGCTTTTGCACTCAATACTAAGGAATCTGTATTCTTCTTTGTGCAATGTACACAGTGCTGTAGCTGAATTATATGTCTGGTCTCAGTACTGTGTAATGTGGCTAAACCCCAGGGTTTTAGTTCTGGTTTAATGGTCAATGAAATGTATGAGGTGAGCTGATGGGCGAGTGTGGGGTTTTGCTGAATATAAGTCAGAGGGAGCAGGTTGGATATCCACCAAAGCAGTTGTCTGTTTTCCAAAATCTGGCAGAGTTGGTTCCCAAATGCCTTTCATAATGTTTGTCCAACTCCACTTTATAAGAGGAAGTTTGTTTTTCTGTCTTGCTGGCTACCCATCAGGCTCTAATAAACCTCAATAGCAATGACAAAGGACAATTCCTGACATAGCATTTATTTCACTGAAAGTTTGTCCTGTACATCGATTTGTGCAGATCATTCTGGAACTGCACTGATACAGTGTGGGCCATGAATATAACACAGAACCGTGGAACATTTATGTCTCAAAGACCATTCCGCTTGTTACTCCTGCGCTGATGTTTATGCTCCCCTTCAGCATTCTCCCAACCTACTTCATCTAACTCCTTCTGCATATCCTTTTTTCCCGAGCTTCCTCACGTACTTATTTCCTTAAATGCAGCAATTACTTGAGAAATAAAATAAAATTACAAATCCTGAGATAAAAACAAACTTGTGTAAAGTAGACATCACTGAAAGAACAGAGCCTGGGTATTGAATGTAGATTTCTCCAGCTTACTCATTTCTCCTCCCCCCCCCCCCCCCCCCCACCTTATCTCAGTCCCAACCCTCGGATTCAGCACCGCCCTCTTGACCTGCAATCTTCTTCCCGACCTCTCCACCCCCACCCCCCTCTTCGGCCTATCACCCTCACCCTTACCTCCTTCCACCTATCGTATTCCCGGCGCCCCTCCCCCAAATTCCCTCCCCTCTACCTTTTATCTCAGCCCGCTTGGCACACCAGCCTCATTCCTGAAGAAGGGCTTATGCCCGAACGTCAGTCCTGCTCCTCGGATGCTGCCTGGCCTGCTGTGTTTTTCCAGCACCACATTTTTTCAACTCTGGTACTCCAGCATCTGCAGTCCTCACTTTCTCCTACTTTTAGACATGGCATGATTCAGCTGTAATTAAATAACTGACCAATCTTCTACTTTAGTAATGTAGGTTAAGGATGGGCCAAGACACAAAGAAGGGTTCCCTTGTTCTTTAAAATGGTGCTGTGATATCTTCTACATGTTCAATTTTTTTGAATCAGTCAGAACCAGCACTGGGGGGTTTATAAAGAGTAAATCATGCTTGAATGAATATTTTGAAGAGGTGAGTAAAATAGCAGATGAGAGAATGGCTATGAATGCTACTTATATGGACTTCCAGGAAGCATTTACTCAAGTCCGTCATAGTTAAACATAAGAAATCAGAGCAGGAGCAGCGTCATATGCCCCCTCCCTCTCAACTTGCTCACCTTTTCAATTGGAATAGACTGATCCCTGACCTCACCTATGCTTTCCCATATCCCTTGATTCCCTTTGATCAGAAATATATCAGTTTCTGACTTGAATGCACACAACAACATTTCTCTCGGATACAGAATTTCACAGGTTCACAACCTTTTGAGTGAAGGTATTTCTTCACATCTCAGTCCTAAATAGCTGAACTTTTATCCTGAGACTGTGTCCTATTTGTTGTTGACACTCCAATCAAGGGAAATAGCCTATTACTGTCTATCTGTTGAGCCCTCCCAAAACTTTAATGTTGCTGTACCATTTCCTCTCATTCTTATAAGTTTCCAGGAATATAGGTAAATCTATGCAACCTTTTCTCAGAAAAGTAACTCTTCCACACCAAGAATCAATCTAGCTCTTGGTTAAACGTCCACCTCATGGAACTGAAGGAAAATTATTAACCTGGTTAGAAACTCAGCAGAATGCAAGGAGAGATGATGCTGGGAACATGTGCTAACTGAGAAGATTTGATGAGTAGTGTCTCAGAGTATCTATATTTGGGTCTAAACTGTTCATCATTTATTACTGACTTAGATGATCAGTTAGAAACCTGCATATTCAACTTTGCTAATGACTCAAAGGTAGTCAGCCTTGTAAGCAACATAGATCAAAACATAAAATTGCTGCAATATTAGATTAGTGAATGAATAAAACAATGGCAAATGGATTTCAGTGTAGCTGAAAGTGAGATAATCCAATCTAAAAAAGGATAGAACAGGATATTTTTTAAATGCTGAAAAGTAAGAAACAATCGAGAGACAGAGATATATGCGATAAGATCATTAAAATGTCACGTACAGGTATGGAACTAATCAAAATGTCTTGGAACACTGGCCTTTGCATTTAGAGGAGTAGAACAGAATGGGATAGAAGCCATGTTTCAGCCATATAAAGCATTGATCAAACAATACCTCAAATACTGAGAGTAGTTCTGGGCAATACAACTTAAGGATATATTGATTTTGGATGGATTGCAATGTAGATTTAGCAGAATGATAACCTAGATGCCTGAGGGTTAAATTACACAAAGATATTGCACAAACAAGGAGTTTAGAAGGTTAAGGGCTAATCTAACTGAAGTTCAAGATATTAAGGTGAACAAGTTGGGTAGATAGAAAACAAACACATGCTAGAAAAACTCAGCAGGTCTGGTAGCATCTGTGGAGAGAAAAACAAAGTTCATGTTTCAAGTCCAGTGATCCTTCAAAAGAGAGAGCAGACAGAGCCTCTGCCTGATTAGCATTTCCTCGGTAGTGTATTACTGGTGTCAACCTGGATTTTGTGCTCCAATTTCTGAAGTGGTTCTTGAGGCCTCAGTCTTCTGACTCAGATAAAAATGCTGATAACTGAGTCATGGAGAACCCTTTCCAGATTAACTACCCCAATATCGCTCTGATTCCTCCATGTTTCATTCTATACTTGTTGTTTTCTTATACTTTTAAACAATACTGAGCAATTCTGTGTTAATTCCTTTCTGATAACTTCCTTATAAGTGGAACAAGGCCCAATTCATTTCCTATTATGACACTCAACCCTCTGTGTTTAAGAAAGTTATTGCACTAACTGGAAATCTTGGCTGCCATACAAGAGCTCAATTCTTAGTATAGCTCTGCCTTTGAACAATGTTTTGTTTCAACTGAGAGTATTGAAGGCTGAGGCTGAGTAGGGAATTTTATCTCCAACTTTCTAACCATAGCAACCAAACCCTTTTTGCTACACTTCTCATTTTGTTAACATGGCATTGATGGAGAGGTGCTACTGAGTGATAGTGTGAAGTTGAATTAATATCAATGGAAATATAATCTATAACAGTGTGAAATTATTGAGTGACAACCTGAGGGCATTGCATTAACATTTTTTAGAAATACTGTTGGTAATAAGGGTGCCAGGCAGAGGATGGGAGATAATGTCCTCTGCATAAGAATTCTGACACCACTGCCCTCAGTGAGGATCAATCCTGGGAGTAGTTAGATGAATGAGCATGTTCTGAGGCAGCAGTGGGGTGTTAGTTGACGTATCTGACATTCTCCATTTGGGCAGCTCCAGTCTGAATGTATCTTGACCCTCATGAAGCATTAAGTTGGGGTCAAATCCACAGACAAAATCTATCTGAAAACCTTAAGATGTGAGTAAAAAGCAAGTCATGTTGAGCTCTTCACTTTTTAATTAAAGGCCAGTGGTTGCTGAAAGCTTGTTTACTTTTCTCTTTGTCAATCCTCTTGTTTAAAGATTGGCCTTTGCTGCTGCTTGACTCCAGGAATGAGCACCACCCCTGCATACCATCCCGAGGTAATGAGAATGCAATAATAAATTCCACTCTCTCTCCAGCAGCTACAGAAACAGTATCCCTAGTTTATTTTAAAACAAACCACATACACCACGTTCACTAGCCACTGCCAAGAAAAATCTGCACAGCACCAACACCATAATTAGAAATCATTAATTTCACTACCTGTACTGATGAAACATAGGGTCCCCTTACAGACCTTGTGTCTTGGGGAGTTCAAAGTGAAGGTCTCCTCTTGCCCTGACTCTGGGGGGAATGGGAGTCTCCTCTTTTTAGTCCTCTGTCCAGGAAATAAGGGTCTTCTACTATTTTGTCTCTGTGGAAATTAAGTCTGTTTTGCACTGTATCTGAAGGAATGAAGGCTTCCTGTTTCCCTTCCTTTTCAGATTACCTTCGTGACTTTCTGTGGCCTAGTAACTCATTTGTTTAATTACAAAATTCCCGTAATTCGTCATAATATGGTTCAGTCTACATCTGAAACAGTTTTATTATTGCACCTGACTTTTGTTCTGCCGTTTGTACAGAGCAGTAAGTACACACCTTTACCTGAAAAGTCCCGCGTTTCAATGGAACAACTGAAAGCAAGTTCAGCTGGTAATTCAGGCTCATCCTGTTCCTTTACCAGCTGTGTTAATTTGCTAGTGTGGTTAATAATTTAACTTTTACACTACAAGGAAGAAACTTCAGTCCCAAACCGAGAAACCCTAACTCTGCTGAATAAGCTGGATCTCTGTGCTGTTACTGAGTAACCCTTAACCCACTGAATAAACTGTAGCTATATGTATGACCCTTCCCCTGCTGAATAAATGGCAATTATGTGTCGTTACATAGGTAGTAATCCCTGTTGTGATGAATGGACAGTAGCTCCTGTTAATAATAGTACGTTTGATGTCATTGTCTCCGGTCCCCACCACAAAGTCCAGTTTTCTTCAGTAATTTCATCTGAATGTCCATCTCTGTAACATCTCTTGTTTCCAATCCTGCCTGACACATCTAATGAAACCCTTGTCCAGTTCTCAGCATTTCAAAGTTCAAATAATCCAATACTCAAAACATAAATTTCAAATTCTCAACCTTGTACTCAAATCCCTACATGGCCTTGCCCCTCCCTATCTCTGTACAGTTTTCCAGCCCTTACATCCTATGTATCTCATTATGGTCTTTTATGAATCATTCATCCCTTGAGCCTATCGTTGGTGGCTATGCTTAGTCCCTAAGCTCTGAAAATTCTGCACGTAAAACTCTCCAGTCTTTACCTCTGCCATTTCCTTTAAGATCTCCTGAAAACACACCTTTCTCATCAATCTTTAATGACCATATCCTCTTCCTTGGTGCTCTGACCATGTTGAGATTCTCGGTATTCATACTACATTAGTGCAAGTTGCAATGAATAAAGAGTGACTTCAGTTATACAGTAAATACCTCTTAACCTCCTGAATAAACCATATGTATTGTTATGAAAGAAATGTACTCTGCAGAGTGGAGTAACTCTGTACTGAAATAATTTGTGCAGTACTGGTTTCAAATTCACTCACTAAAACTCTTATTTTGAAATTGTTAAACTTTTTCATGAGCTTTAGGTCTTTGACTGGTTTTCTGTTTGAGCTTATACCAACTCAGTTTGTTGATGCAGTGCTTGAATAACTGTACCAAAACATTTGGGGGTTATTGCTTTCAAATGAATGTGTACAGCTGATCAGAGAGCAGAAAGAAACCAGTTGCAAACCTCAGGAATAATATTTGTGCACTATTTTGTCGAGATTTTGCTTAGTTCATTGACCCGAGCTGAGAGAGAGAAAGAGAGACAGAATCCAGAGCTGGGTGACTTTGTATTAGACACAAAATCAGTCTTACCTTGTTTGCTGCATGCAGCGAGGAAAGGCAAGCTTGTTGTGGTGACTTGAAGAGTGTTGGGTCTCTTCTCCGGCTAGCAGGATATATCAGTGCAAATATGGATTGGATGGTCACAGAGATAAACTGAAGGAGTCAGGAGGGAACGAACAGCATCTCACTGTTCCCCTGCTCTGCTACACTTCTTCATGGGATCTGGCAAAAAAAGCAACACTAATGAACGCAATCTGTGCTTCTCACAGAAAGGAGGAGTACAGGAGGGGAGGGAACTGTAATCGCCACTCCCCCCCCGACTGGAGAGGCATGAGCAGGAGCCTCATTAACCCTGTGAGTGCTGCCTAGATGACTTGAGTAAATATTATGTCTTGTACTACTTAGGAGATGTTGACAGATATGAGGAAATATTTTTGGACTGTTGTGTTCCCCTCAATCTGGTATAATACAACTTAAATTGAACAGCTAATGTTTAAGTTCATAATTGTTGAAAGAACCTGTATACAGGTTATAATGACTGCAACTATTCAACATTACACATCACTTAATCCGCAGGTAAGCTTGTAATTTACTTAATTACAAGTAACCTGTGAGAGTTCCAGATTAATGATTCCATGGTTCGTTTAACAGGTCTCTAAAATGTAATATTCCTAGTCAAATCTCGCAAATAAAATCTCCAATTTTCTTAACATTTCCATACAGTCCCATTTTAAGCAGTCCATTGCTCACATTTTGTCTTCATTATGTAAAGTGTTTCAGGTTAAGATGTTGAAGAACCTTTTGCTTCAATGAAGCGCATTGTCTAACTTGGAGTTGATAGCAATGTTAAGCATTTTATCCACTTTATTTTATTCATTTGTGGGGCCCGGGTATTGCTGGTTGGCCAGAATTTATTGTTCATTCCTAATTGCCCTCGAGAAGGTGGTGGTGAGCTACCTTGAACCACTGCAGTCCACATGCCATATGTTGACCCAATTCCAAGATTTCGACCAAGTGACAGTGAAGGAACAGCGATATGTTTCCAAGTCAGGATGGTGAGTGACTTGGACGGGAACCTGCAGGTCATGGTGTTCCCATATGTTTACTGCCTTTGTCTTTCATATAGATTGTTGGTATTGGATGTTGGTGGAGGTGGTACCAATCAAGAAGGCTGCTTTGTCCTGGATGGTGTCACACTTTGAGTGTTGTTGGAGTTGCAACCATCCAGTTAAGTGGGGAGTATTATAGAAAATGAATCATTACAGTGTGGAAACAGGCCCTTCAGCCCAACAAGTCCACACCGACCTTCCAAACAGTATCCCACACAAACCCATTCCCCTAACCTATTACTCTACATTTACCCCTGACTAATGTACCTAACCTACACATTCCTGAACATTATGGGCAATTTAGCATGGCCAATTCACCTAATCTGTACATTTTTGGATTGTGGGAGGAAACAGGAACACCTGGAGGAAACCCACACAGAAACAAGGAGAATGTGCAAACTCTACACGGACAGTTGCCTGAGGATAGAATCGAACCCGGGTCCCTGGCACTGAGAGGCAGCAGTGCTAACCACTGAGCCACCATGCTGCTCTATCACACTCCTGACCTGTGCCTTGTAGATGTCTTTGGGGAGTCGGAGGTGAGTTACTGCAGTATTCCTAGCCTCTGAACTGCTATTGTAGTTACTGTGTTGATGTGATAAGTCCAGTTGAGTTTCTGGTCGGTGGTACCAAGGATGTTGATAGTTGGATATTTAGTTTAGTAACACTATTGAATGTCAAGGGGCAATGGTTAGATAGTCTCTTATTGGAGATGATAATTTGCCTGGCATTTGAATGGTGTGAATGTTACTTGACACTTGTCGGTCCAAACCTGGATACTGTCCAAATCGTGTTGCATTTGAACATGGGCTGTTTCAGTATCTGAGGAGTCGTGAGTGGTGCTGAATATTGTGCAATCATTGGTGAACGCCCCACTTCTGACCTTATGATGGAGGGAAAGCCATTGATGAAGCAGCTGAAGGTGGTTGAGCCAAGAACACTGCTCAGAGTAACTCCTGAAAAGATCTTGGAACTGAGATGACTGAATTCTCAAGAACCATCCTCCTATATGTCAGGTATGACTCCAACCAGGAGACAGTTCTGGGGAGCATCAAGTTCAGGAGCACATGTCTTCAGTGCTATTTCCAGAATGTCAGTGCACATTGCCTTTCCATTATCCAGTGCCTGCAACTGTTCTTTGACATCACATGAATGAATCAAATTTACTGAAGACTGGTATCTATGATTCTAGGGACCACTGGAGGAGACTGAGATGGATCATCCACTCGGCACTTCTGGCTGAAGATTGCTGCAAATGCTTCAGACTTATTTTTTGTGATGATATTTTGAGTTTCCATCATTGCGGATGGGGATATTTATGGAGTCTTCTCCTCCAGTAAGTTGTTTAATTGGCCATTACTATTCATGACTGCTGCAGAGATTAGATCTGATCCATTGATGTGGGATGGCTTAGTTCTCTTTCACTTGCTGCAAATACTTCTGTTTGGTAGATTCAGATTGCCACCTTGTTTCTAAGTACGTTTGTTGCTGCACCTAGCAATTCCCTCCTTCACTCGCCATTGAACCCTGGTTTGATGGCAATGGGGGTTATGCCAGACCATGAGGTTGCAGATTGTGCTGGAGTACAATGCTGCTTTTGTTGATGGCCCGCTGTGCCTCCTGGAGGCCCAGCCTTCAGTTGTTAGATCTGTTTGAAATTTGTTCCATTCAGCACAGTGAGAGTGCCACACACAAAATGGAGCATATTCTCAGTGTGAAGACGGGACTTTATCTCCAAGGACTGTCTGGTTACCACTCTTACCGATAGTTTCATGGACAGATGTATCTGCAGATGGCAGATGGTAAGGATGAGGTCAGTATGTTTTTTCCCTCTTGTTGATCCTGCCACAGACCTGATCAAGCAGCTATGTCCTTTAGGGCCAACCAGCTTGATCAGTAGTGCTGCTGCTGAGCCTCTCTTGGTGGTGGACATTGACATTCCCTACCCAGAGTACATGTTGCGCCCTTGCTACCCTCTGTGCTTTCTCCAAGTGTTGTTGCTCCACACGGTAGAGTACTGATTCATCAGCTGAAGGGAGACAGTATCTGGTAATCAGCAGGTGGTTTCCTGGCTCATGTTTAACGTGAAGCCGTGAGACTTGACTACCAGGGCAACTCGATGCAGACTGTATGCCACCTCTGCTAGGTCTGTCCTAGCAGTGGGATGACATATGCAGGGATGGTGTCTGTGGTGCTTGGGACACTGCCTGTAGGGTATGATTACATGACTGTGTGTCAGGCTGTTACTTGACTAATCTGTGAGTCAGCTCTTCCAATTTCATACTAGCTCCCAGATCTTAGTAAGGAGAACTTTGCAGGGCTGTTTTTGCTACTGTCTTTTTTTAGTGTCTAGTTTGATGCCAGGTGATTCATCCAGTTTCATTTCCTTGTTGAAACTTCGTAACAATTGATACAACTGAGTGCCTTACTAGTTTAGAGCCAAAGATATTACTGTGAGTCTCAAGTCACTTGAGGTTGGCAGATTTCCTTCTCTGAAGTACATCAGTGAGCCAGATTGGCTTTTTCAACAATCAACAATGGTTTCATCTTAAAATCAATTTCTTAATTCCAGACTTTTTTGTTGAATTTGAGTTCCGCATTTGCTGCAGTGGGAGTCAAACCTGGGTCCCCAAAACTTTAGCAAAATTTCTGGATTAATAGTCTAATGATAATACAATTAGGCCATCACGCAATTCAACTTCCACTTCCCTTAACTTGTGATTGGCCCAATTTTAACACATTCAAAGCCTATTAATTTGCACATATTTGAAATAGGACTCATCAGATCTCCCAGAGGCATATTTTCAGATTAATTCCAGACTCTTCAATTTCCTTGTGGTGCAGATGCCTTAACCACCATTATTTAGATTCAGGCATCAACTCAGACTGACCCTGGTGCTTGTTTGTTGGGTGTTACTATGTGGAATCATTGTGAGTTGGAAATGACTCATTACAATTGATGACTTTTGGGTGGTCACCGGGGAGCACCAGTTCCAAGGTTGAGAGCCAGCAGGTTGGAAAATTCTCCCAGCCGGGTGAGATTTCCACCGTCCTATGTTTAATGTCTACTTGTCAACAATAAATGTGATAACAATCGCGTTGAATGGATAAGAGTCAAGTCTAAGGGGTAGGTGAATCTTTTGCAGAGAGGGAAAAAGTACATAGCTTATTAAGGGGCACATTTGGCTGCATGGCAAAAAGGCATGGGTTCTGGTCCCATAATCCAGACTGACACTTCTAGTCAGTACTGAGGGAATGTTGCACTGTTTAGAGAGTCAGTACTGACAAAATCCAGTGCTATTCAAGGGTCATACCAAATGTGTACTACACTGTTGGAGGTTCAGTATTGACGGAATGCCATGCTACCAAAAGTGCAGTGTGAGGAAGTGCTGCATTGCTGGAAGGGAAGTACTAAAGGAACTCTATGATGTTGTTATACTAATACTTCAGTTTGCTGTCTTAGGTGAATGTAAGAGATCCAATGGCACACTTTTAGAAGAGGACACCAGAGATCTCACTGGTGTTTTGGTCAACGTTCATTCCCCAATTAGTATTACTTAAAAAAACAACTTATCTGGTGAGTACCTCATTGCTGTTTGTGGGAGCTTACTTTTTTCTGCTCATTTTCTACATTACTGGTCAACTTCAATACTGTTTGTATTGATAACTCACACTCACCCAACCATTACCCATTTCTGTTTTCTGATCTTAAATGATTGACAGATTGTTTACAATGGTTTTCCCTAATAATTTTCTTTTCACTTGTGTGACATACACTGCATTCATTGCCAGTCCCAAGTTACCCTTGAGAAGGTGCTAATGAGCTGTCTTCCTCAACTGCTGTTGTCCATGTGCTGTATGTAGACCCGTAATGCTGTTAGGGTGGGAATTCCAGGATTTTGACCAGTTACTGAAGATATATTTCAAAGTATGGAATGGGCGGGACCTCGCAGATGATCTTGTCCCATGTACATGTTGCCCTTGTCCTCCTAGATCGTAATGGTCATGGGCTTGGAAGGTGCTGTCTAAAGGAGTTTTGGTGAATTTCTGCATCTTGTAGATAGTAGTAGCAGTGTGTACTGAGTGTTGATACTGAGTAGCTGAATGGCACACATCCACAAACAAAGAGCTGTGAATGCTGAAGATCTGAAATGAAAGCAACAGAATTTGCTACAGAAACTCGGGTCAGGCAGCATCTCTGGAGTGAAAGCAGAGTTAATGTTGTCTTGAATGGTGTGAAGCTTCTTGAGTCATGGTCATACAGCATGGAAATAGACCCTTCAGGCCAACTCATATGTGCCGACCAGACATCCCGCTCTAACTTAATTCCATTTGCCAGTATTTGGCCCATATCCCTTTAAAACCCTTCTTATTCATGGACCCATCCAGATGCGTTTTAAATGTAATTCTATCTGTCTCCATTAGTTCTTCTGGCAGCTTGTTCCATACACTCACCATGCCCTGCATGCAAAAGTCATCCCATGGGTCCTTACCCCTCTCACCTTAAACCTCAGCTCTCAAGTTTTCGATTCTCTCATCCTAAGAAAAAGACATTGATTGTTCACCCTATCCATGCCCCTTGTGATTTTATAAACCTCTATAAGGTCACCAGCCTATTCAGCCTCTCCCTATACCTCAAATCCTCCAGTCCCAGCAACATCCTTGTAAATTTATCTGCATCCTCTCAACATCTTTAACAATATCTTTCCTTTAGAAGGGAAACCAGAATTGTATGCAGTATTCTAAAAGTGGCCTCATCAATGTCCTGTGCAGCCACAACATGACATCCTAATTCCCATACTCATTGAACTGACCAATGAAGGCAAGCATGCCAAATGCCATCTTTACCACTTTGTCTACCTGCGACTCCACTTTCAAGGAACAATGCATCTATATCCGTCAGTCTCCTTATTCGGCAACACTCCCATGACCCTACCGTCACCTGTATAAGTTCTGTCCTGGTTTGCCTTATCGAGATTAAACTCCATCTGCCACTCCTCGAATCACTAGTTCATCTGATCAAAGACCTGTTGTATTCTGAGATAATCTTCTTTGCTGTCCACTACACCTCCTATTTTAGTGTCACCTGTAAACTTACAAACCATACCTCCTTTGTTCATATCCAAATCATTTATATAAATGATGAAAAGCAGTAGATCCAGCACCGATCTGTGTAGTGCACTGCTGCTTATAAGCCTTCAGTTTGAAAAACAACCCTCCATCACCATCTTCTGTCTCCTACCTTCAAGCCAATTTTGTATCCAATTGGCTAGCTACCCCTGGATTCCATGTGATCTAACCTGACTAACCAATCTACTATGTGGAACCTTGTCAAACACTTAGCTAAAATCCATGTAGACAGCATTCACTGCTCTGCCTTCAATTTTCTTTGTCACCTCTTCAACAAACTTAGTTAGTGAGACATGATTTCCCAAACACGAAGCCATGCTGACTATTCCTAACCAGTCCTTCCTTTTCCAAATACATACAAATCCTGTCTCTCAGAATCCCTTCCGACAATTTACCCACCACTGACATAAGGCTCACCAGTTTATAGTTCCTTGGCTTTTCCTTACAGCCTTTCTTAACTAATGGCACCACATTAGCCTCCCTCCACTCTTCCAGCAGCTCACCTATGGTTGCTGTTGATATAACTATCTTAGCAAGGGGCCCAGCAATCTCTTCCCTAGCTTCCCACAGATTTCTGGGAAACACCTGATCAGGTCCCAAGGAGTTATTTCCCTTTATGCGTTTTAAGAACTCCAGCATCACCACCTGTAATCTGAACTCTTTTCAAGACAACACTACTTATTTCCCAAGTTCTCTTGCTTCCATGTCTTTCTCCACAGTAAATACTGATGCAAAATATTTGTTTAGTATTTCACCTATTTCCAGCGGTTCCACACATGGATGGCCACGTTTATCTTTAAGGCGCCTTATTCTCTCCCTAGTTACTCTTGAGTCTTAAGGAGAATGCAAAGACATTCTTTAACATTATTTACCAAAGATATTTTATGTCCCCTTTTGCCCTCTTCATTTCCCTCTTAAGTATACTCCTACTGGCTTTATACTCCTCTGGGGATTCAATTGATCCCTGCTGTCTGTACCTGACATATGCCTTCTTTTTCTTGACCAAAAGCTCAATTTCTCTAGTCATTCCCTACACCTACCAGCCTTCACACTAACAGGAACGCACTGTCCCTGAACTCTTGTTATCTCATTTTTAAAGGCCTCCCACTTCCCAACCATTCCGTTACCTGCGAGTAGCCTCCCCTAATCAACTTTTGAAAGTCCCTGTCTGAAACTGTCAAAATTGGCCTTATTCTAATTTAAATTTTAACTTTTGATCAGTTCTATCCTTTTCCATCACTATTTAAAACTAATAGAATTATGATCACTGACCCCAAAATGCTCTTCCACTGACACCTCAGTCACTTGCCCTACCTTATTTCTCAAGTCAAGTATTATTCCGTTTCTAGTAGATACATCCACGTATTGAATAAGAAAGTTTTCTTGTAATACTTAACAAATTTCTCCCCATCCAAGTCCTTAACAGTCTGACAGTCCCAGTCTATGTTAGGAAAGCTGAAATCTACCATTACAACCCTGTTATTCTTAGAGATATCGGAGATCTCCTTGCATACTTGCTTCTCAATTTTCCACTGACTACTGGGGGGCCTATGATACGACCCCAATAAGGTAACCATCCCATTCTTATTTCTCAGTTCCATCCATATAGCTTCACTGGATGGTCTCCCAGGAATATCCTTCCTCAGTACAGCCATAATGTTAATCCTAACCAAAACACCACTTCCCCTCCTGTCTTGACCCCCACCCTTCTAACTTCCCTGCAGCATCTATATGCTGGGACATTAAGCTGCCAGTCCTGTCCATCCCTGAGCCACATTTCTGTAATAGCTATGATATACCAGACCCATGTTCCGTACCAAGCCCTAAGTTCATCTGCCTTCCCTGTTAGGCTTCCTGCATTGAAGTAAATGCGTTTAATTTTTCAGTCTTGCCTCATTCTCTGCCAAAGTGTTGTCTGTCTGTTTGTCTATTAGACTTGCTCCCTTTGTCTAAATGTACCAGCCTCAGCCTTTTGTCTTTTCTCACTATTGCTCTGCTTCCTCACCCCACCCCGCTCCCCCTTTTATTAGTTTTAAGCCTCTCGAGTAGCACTAGCAAATCTCCCCACAAGTATATCGGTCTCCTTCCAATTCAGGTGGAACCTGTCTCTCTTATACAGGTCACATCTACCCCTGAAGAGATACCAATAGTCCAAAAATGTGAATCTTTGCCTCCTGCACTAGTTCCTCAGCCACACATTCATCTGCTCTATCCTCCTATTCCTACTCTCACCAACCTGTGGCACCCGATGTTACTACTCTCTAACCTGCCCAATTTCCTATATTCTCTCAGCAGAAACTCCTCTCTTTCCTTACCTATGTCATTGGTACGATGGGCACCGTGACCTCCTGGTCCCTTTCAACCACCCCCCCAAAAAAAAGAATATTCTGCACTCTCTCTGAGACATCCTTGAGCCTGGTGTCATGGAGGCAGCACACCATCCTGATGTCTCATTGACGGCTGCAGAAACATCTGTTTGCACCAGCGTCCCTATTACAGTCCATCACTTGTAACCTGACATACACCTCACTACAATAGAAACAGTCACATTACTTGAAATCTGGCCATCCCCTGCTACACTATCCAAAGCAGCATACCTGTTTAAGGTGGATTGTTATTGGAGCTGCACTCATCCAGGCAAGTGGGGAGCATTCTATCACATTCCTAACTTGTACCTTTGCAGACAATAGACTTTGGAGAGTCAGGAAATGAGTTACTTACTGAAGTATTCCTAGCCTCTAATCTGCTTTTGTGCCACTGTATTTATATGGAAGTTCAGTTCAATTCCTGGTTAATGTTAACAGCTTGGATGTTGATAGTTGTGGGGTGGGGTGGAATTCAGCAGTGGTTATGCCATTGAATGTCAAGAGGCAATGGTTAGATTCCTCTCTTATTGAAGAGGATTATTGCTTGGCATTTGTATGGCACGAACATTACATACCACATGTCAGCCCAAGCCTGGATATTGTCCAGGTCTTGCTGCATTTGGAAGTGTCTGAGTATCTGAAGTATTCTAAATGGTTCTGAAAATTGTCCAGTCATTCGCAAACATCCTAATTCTGACCTTATCATGTGAAGGTCATTGATAGAGCAGCTGAAGATGGTTAGACCCAGGTCATCACCTTGAGGAACTCCTGCTTAGATATCCTGGAGCTGAGATGACTGATTTCCAACAACCACAGTCATCTTCCTATGTGCCAGGTATGAATTCTAATCAGTGGAATGTTTTCCTCTCAATTCCTATTGACTCCAGTTAAGCCAGGGCACCTCATACTGCACTCAGTCCAATGTGGCTTTAAGTCCAGGGCTGCCACTGTCGCCTCATCCCTGGAATCCAGCTCCTTTGTCCATGTTTGAATCAAGGTTGTAATAAGGTTAGGAGGTGAATGGCCTGAACAGAGCCCACATAAGGCATCATTGAGCAGGTTATTGCTGAGCAGGTGTTGTTTTATAGCACTGATAACACTCCAATCACTTTACTGATGGCTAAGTGTAGCCTGCATTTGGCTGGATTTGTCCTGCGTTTTGTATACAGGACATATCTGGCCAATTGTTGGGTAGATGCCAGTGGTGTAACTTCTTTATAAGGTTGCAGGGTGATCAAGTTGTGGTATTTTAAAATGACTGAGGGGTTCAAAAGGGTAGATGGAGAAAACTATTTCCTCTACTGTAACAATGTAATTTTAAAATCAGATCCAGGCTATACAGGAGTGAAATGAGGAAGTATAATTTTCACACAGTAAGTGCTGAAATCTAGAACCCACTCATTATAAAAAGCTGTTGATTTTCAGGGATAATTGAAGATTTCAAAACTGAGACCGACAGTGTTTTTGTTGTGCAAGAGTATAAGGGATATGGGACAAAGGTATAACAGCTTAATTGCCATCTACTTGAATGGCAGAACAAGTTTGAGGTGGGAATTGACTCACCCTGTTCTTGTATTTAATTTGACGTAATTCACTCCACACTGGTGCCTTTTCAGAGGATTTAACCCTTTCCAAGTCAGAAGTGTCTCAGAAGAAATACATTTGAGTCCACTGTGGCCATCCTGTGTGTTCACCATTTATGTGAATAACTCAAAGGAAACCATTGTTAGCTTTTTTAATACAGCACACCGATCTGGTCAATGCTGCTGAAAAAGTTGCCCTTCCAGTTCAGCTGCTCATTTAGACATACAAGAGGAAGGGCCAACTTCCAGGAGAGGTCCTATTACACTCCCCAACTGAGAATAATATGCTACTGCTTTAAGTGGTGCTGGAATTTTACTGATAGACTCTGATCCTTTCAGGCAATCGCTAGCTCCTGTTTGTCGTTTCAATGCAGGTTTAGCTGATGATTGCAGCAGTCACGATCCTTGAGAGACTTGCTGTGTTACTTGTGGGTTCACAGTCAGTTTACTGCCATTGTGCAGGCCGATCAATGAGTGGTTCAATTATGATAGTGGAACTCGCAACAAGGCTGATTGTTGGCAAGAGTGAAAAATTAGGGAGGATGATAAAATAGCAGAG
Source organism: Chiloscyllium punctatum (assembly GCF_047496795.1). Lineage (NCBI taxonomy): Eukaryota > Metazoa > Chordata > Chondrichthyes > Orectolobiformes > Hemiscylliidae > Chiloscyllium > Chiloscyllium punctatum. The sequence continues at coordinate 43,701,214 of NC_092778.1, forward strand.
AAAGTAAATAACTCTTTTACATTGGTCATTACAGATAAAGGTATTTTAAGTTCTGAACCAAGTGAATTGGCTCCAGAACACATGTAGACAGAGGTTAGTATTACAAAGAGGGTTATTATTAGAGCAGCTTATAGATCAATGTATTCGAACTGTTTAAAGCAATGAAAATAATTTTCATTTGTGGAATGTGGGCTTTACTGGCTGGGCCAGTATTTATTACCCATCTCCAGTTGCTCTTGAGAAGGTGATGGTGCGATGCCTCCTTGAACTGCTGAAGTCCATTTGAGGCAGGTGCACCCATAACAGTTGGTGATGGAAGGAGTGCTTGTTTGTGGATATGCTGATGAAGTACATTGCTTTGTCCTTGGTGTCAAGCTTCTTGATTGTGTCAAAGTTGCATGGACCTAAGAAAGTGGGAAGTATTGCACCTTTATATGGTAGATAGACTTTGGGAAATCAGGAGATGATGTACATGCTTTAGAATTCCTAATTCTTGACCTTTTTTAGCCATTATATTTATATGGCTAGTTCAGTTTCTGATTAGTGGTGAACCCCAGGATTCAGTGATGTTAATGCCACTGAATGCCACTTAGTGATGATTTGATTCTCTCTTGTTGCAGATGTTCATTGCCTGGCACTTGTGTGGCATGATTGTTACTGGTCAGTTGTCAGCACAAGTCTGAATATTGTTCTGGTCTTGCTGCATTGCTACATGGACTGCCTCAGTATCTGAGGAGTTGCAGTTTGTGTTGAGCATTGTGAGATTTCAGTGAACAGGAGAGAAACAGTTTGATTATAGTACTCAGGGGACCATATATGTAAGATTGAATGCAAGAGACTTAGAAAAGGATAGGAAAATCAATTTTACAAAAGCATTATGAAGAATTCACTTTCAGGGTTAGCAATTCAGAAGGAAACTGTCATAATTAAATACTTTGTTTTAGAGATGGTTAAATTGAATTAAACTGTTATGGTGGTTGTGATTAGGACTTTTTGGTTATGAGGAGGACTAATGCCAGCATGAGCTGGATGGCTGAATGGCCTGTTTGTGTTATAATATCACTGTTTTATGAATGTAGTGTGAATGGGCTGGAACAAGAAATATTACACAAAAAACAGACTTCTGTGTAATATTTGGAATTTAGGATAGTACCAAGTTTGTAGCTCCAGAGTGGCTTATGGTCATGGGCACGAACATAAAATAAGAAGATACTATAACCCTTTTATATCCATTCAGCTCACCCTCTAATGGCAGGCTGTTTGTCTGGAACAGTTATCTATAGCAATGGTGATTGCACTGGATGAATGAGTCTTTATTTAGACCCTAGGTTTATTGCAGGTTCAATGAATGAGAGAAGGCATTATAATGTGATTGTGAGTCCATTGCTTGTGTCTAATCATAGTTTTGGTAATTTTGCACCAGTTTCTTCACTAAGTTGAGCTTTATAGAGTGTAGATATTTCTCTGAGACTTCAAATCAATAGCCTTATCTGTCCATAGCGGCACACATATCAGATTAACCTTTGTGCGCAGGCCAATTTTGTTTACATATATGTCCATAAGATGCTATTGTTGTCCATGTGGAAGCCCTGTTCTGTCTCTACCATATGAGATACCAAGCACACATTCATTAATAGCTAATGACGCTATGATATTCTGTATAGATAGTGTCATGACACGTTTCATTCCATGTGTATTGTTTGTCCACATTACAGTTTCTAAATAATTGCTAATTGAAGTTCAGAACATGTAGCATGATGTACAGTGCCATACAGTGCTTCTATATCACATGCAAGTATTGTGAACTTTCATTCACCACTTTAGTACAGAAAGACAGCACAGTTACACAAGTGACACTTTCCTTCGAGATGGGTGAATTATGTAGATGTCACTTTTTTTTTATTGACACTAATGTTTACAAATAGAAAGCAAAACTTTGCACATATTGCAGTATATAGACTTTGCCCATGTACAGTGAATGTTTAAGAACATAAATGGTACCAATCCCTGGTTCCAGTGCTAATTTATCCTGTCATTGCTTTAATATGCACACAATGCAAACCCAAGCAGCAGTCTGTCTGTCCTTATGAAATGCTGATCTAATAGTTCTTGTTAAGTTGCCAAACTCCCCCTCATTATTCCATCGTGTTTGGAATTTAGCCAATACACTACTTCAACTCTTCTGAACCCTCCTGCTTTTATAAATGTTCTAATTCTGTCTGGCTGTTTGAATTTCTGACTCCTCTTTAGTGTAATTGCCAATGATTGAAGTTAAAGAGATGCAGTTCCCTCCTTTTAGAGAAGCGTGTTGTTGAGAGTGAATCTGTGAACTGGATCTCCTGTTAACATAGCCTGACACATCAGGGAGTTGATACAGCTCTGACTAACGTCTTTCCCAGTGCAGTATGTGACAGTGATTTTTTTTTTGTGTGGTTCAAACTACTATTGAGGGAGTCGGTCTTTCTCTCTCATTTGAAACACGCGCCCACATTACACTTGATCAGCAAACTCTGAGATGAAAGTCGTTACTTATAGAGTTACTTAAAGCTTTTTTTACAACCTTAGGATTTCCCAAAACACTTCACAGTCAATGATGCATCTTTTCAAGTCCAGTCATTGTTGTAGTGTAACAAGTGAGATATACAAACCTCACAAACAGCAAGTGATAATGACTAGATAATAGTTTTTAATGGTGTTTGATGGATAAATATTTGCTGAGACATGGTGACAACTCTCTTGCCCTTTTGGGTGGCAGCTATGGGACCTTTAATGTTTTGGGTGTAACCCTTCTTTAGGTCTGAAGAAAGGTTACACCTGAAACATGGACTTCTCCATCTCCTAATACTGCCTGGCTTAGTGTGTTCCTCCAGCTCCCTGCTAGTCTACCTTGCATTCCAGTATCTGCAGTTATTTTGTCTCTAACTAAGTGGGATCTTTAATGCCCACAAGGATATAAAAGGTTTGTATCTATCTCATCTAACTTTTGATAGTGAGGAAGCTGCATCAGTACTGCCACTCTGACGGTGCAGCACTCCCTCAGTACTGTGCTGCTTGTGTTCACCTGGATTATATGAAGGTTCTGGACTGGAACTTGAGCCCCTCAGCCTTCTGACAAAGGTGATTGGGTTATCTTCTAATGCCCTAATGTTCCTGCCAAGTGCCCCATTTGGCAAGAAGAATCTGATGTCATGTTACTGGATTAGTGGTGCTGGAAGAGCACAGCAGTTCAGGCAGCATCCAACGAGCAGCGAAATCGACGTTTCGGGCAAAAGCCCTTCATCAGGAATAAAGGCAGTGAGCCTGAAGCGTGGAGAGATAAGCTAGGGGAGGGTGGGGGTGGGGAGAGAGTAGCATAGAGTACAATGGGTGAGTGGGGGAGGAGATGAAGGTGATAGGTCAAGGAGGAGAGGGTGGAGTGGATAGGTGGAAAAGAAGATAGGCAGGTAGGACAAGTCCGGACAAGTCAAGGAGACAGTTACTGAGCTGGAAGTTTGAAACTAGGATGAGGTGGGAAGGGGAAATGAGGAAGCTGTTGAAGTCCACATTGATGCCCTGGGGTTGAAGTGTTCCGAGGCGGAAGATGAGGCGTTTTTCCTCCAGGCATCTGGTGGTGAGGGAGCGGCGGTGAAGGAGGCCCAGGACCTCCATGTCCTCGGCGGAGTGGGAGGGGGAGTTGAAATGTTGGGCCACGGGGCGGTTTGTTGATTGGTGTGGGTGTCTCGGAGATGTTCCCTAAAGTGCTCTGCTAGGAGGCGCCCAGTCTCCCCAATGTAGAGGAGACCACATCGGGAGCAACGGATACAATAAATGATATTGGTGGATGTGCAGGTGAAACTTTGATGGATGTGGAAGGCTCCTTTAGGGCCTTGGATAGAGGTGAGGGAGGAGGTGTGGGCACAGGTTTTACAGTTCCTGCGGTGGCAGGGGAAAGTGCCAGAATGGGAGGGTGGGTCGTAGGGGGGTGTGGACCTGACCAGGTAGTCACGGAGGGAACGGTCTTTGCGGAAGGCGGAAAGGAGTGGGGAGGGAAATATATCCCTGGTGGTGGGGTCTTTTTGGAGGTGGCGGAAATGTCGGTGGATGATTTGGTTGATGCGAAGGTTTGTAGGGTGGAAGGTGAGCACCAGGGGCGTTCTGTCCTTGTTACGGTTGGAGGGGTGGGGTCTGAGGGCGGAGGTGCGGGATGTGGACGAGATGCGTTGGAGGGCATCTTTAACCACGTGGGAAGGGAAATTGCGGTCTCTAAAAAAGGAGGCCATCTGGTGTGTCCTATGGTGGAACTGGTCCTCCTGGGAGCAGATACGGCGGAGGCGGAGAAATTGGGAATACGGGATGGCATTTTTGCAAGAGATAGGGTGGGAAGAGATGTAATCCAGGTAGCTATGGGAGTCGGTGGGTTTGTAAAAAATGTCAGTGTCAAGTCGGTCGTCACTAATGGAGATGGAGAGGTCCAGGAAGGGGAGCGAGGTGTCAGAGATGGTCCAGGTAAATTTAAGGTCAGGGTGGAATGTGTTGGTGAAGTTGATGAATTGCTCAACCTCCTCGCAGGAGCACGAGGTGGCGCCAATGCAGTAATCAATGTAGTGGAGGAAGAGGTGGGGAGTGGTGCTGGTGTAATTACGGAAGATCAACTGTTCTACATAGCCAACAAAGAGACAGGCGTAGCTGGGGCCCATACGTGTGCCCATGGCTACGCCTTTGGTCTGGAGGAAGTGGGAGGATTCAAAGGAGAAATTGTTAAGGGTGAGGACCAGTTCGGCCAAACGAATGAGAGTGTCAGTGGAAGGGTACTGTTGGGGATGTCTGGAGAGGAAGAAAACGGAGGGCTTGGAGGCCCTGGTCATAGCGAATGGAGGTGTAGAGGGATTGGATATCCATGGTGAAGATAAGGCATTGGGGGCCGGGGAAACGGAAGTCTAGGAGGAGGTGGAGGGCGTGGGTGGTGTCTCGAACGTATGTGGGGAGTTCCTGGGCTAGGGGGGATAGGACAGTGTCAAGGTAGGTAGAGATGAGTTCAGTGGGGCAGGAGCATGCTGAGACAATGGGTCGGCCAGGGTGGTCAGGCTTGTGGATCTTGGGAAGGAGGTAGAACCAGGCAGTGCGGGGTTCCCGGACTATGAGGTCGGAAGCTGTGGGTGGGAGATCTCCTGAGATGATGAGGTTCTGTATGGTCTGGGAGATGATGGTTTGGTGATGGGGGGTGGGGTCATGGTCGAGGGAGCAGTAGGAAGAGCCCTCACCTTCCGCCTCGGAACACTTCAACCCCAGGGCATCAACGTGGACTTCAACAGCTTCCTCATTTCCCCTTCCCCCACCTCATCCTAGTTTCAAACTTCCAGCTCAGTAACTGTCTCCTTGACTTGTCTGGACTTGCCCGACCTGCCTATCTTCTTTTCCACCTATCCACTCCACCCTCTCCTCCTTGACCTATCACCTTCATCTCCTCCCCCACTCACCCATTGTACTCTATGCTACTCTCTCTCCACCCCCATCCTCCTCTAGCTTATCTCTCCACGCTTCAGGCTCACTGCCTTTATTCCTGATGAAGGGCTTTTGCCCGAAACGTCGATTTCGCTGCTCGTTGGATGCTGCCTGAACTGCTGTGCTCTTCCAGCACCACTAATCCAGTATTTGGTTTTCAGCATCTGCAGTCATTGTTTTTACCACTCTGATGTCATGTTAGTTGACTCACTGCTACCCATCATTGATCTAAGGTTGACTACTTCATACCTGGTGAGAAAAGTCAAATTACTCACCCAAAAGGTGAATTGGGAAGCTTGAATACAGCCCAGTGCAGCTGGGATTATCCTCTGTCACGGAATAGCTCAATGTGTGAACACATTTTGAGTTTGAAAGTACTCACCTCAGTGAATACTCTCAGTTTACAAAGTCATGTTTGCTTTACATAACTTAAAGGCTGTGCCAATTCAATTATTCACTCCAGTGGTACTGATGGCCCAGTTCTCACAAGCTGTCACAGGCCAGACAGTGAGTAAGTTCTGTGAGAAAGTACTTTTCCTGAGTACTATCCTGTGCAGGGAGTGCAGCTCATTCCCAGCTGTCCAACACACAGTGGGGATCCTTGAGGGGGTCATGTAACCTGTGAGAGGCCAGAATTGAGTGTGGTGGGAATGTTTTTGTGTGCTTTAGTAATAGGACCCAGGAGATGGACACAGAATTGATTCAATGCTTCCTTCCAAGGTTTGCTCAGAGAGACACAGCTGTTCCCAAACCCCACCAGAGGACAGTCCTGGAGGAAACTGTTCGGTGTTGCTCAAATCGCCATCTCATGCAGGGGTCAACACCAACAGCTTAAGGGGGCTGGTTAAGAGCCTGAGTTCTGAGGTTTACTGTCAACCAGGCGATTGTGATTGGTCTCATGCCTCACCCTTGGAACAGAAAAGTGGATATGACAGCTTCTGAGGGCAAAATTGGAGTTTGTTTGTAATCCCTGCGTACAGTTGAATACTTCCATTACCATGTGAAGAGTGGTTAGTGAAGAGTGAAATTCTGGACACTGCCAAGAGATATGGGAGTTTGGTAGGTGGGAGGGATTGTGCTGAAAATCAGAGGGATAGCTGGTATCTGTAACCTGTTTTATTTTTTAACCTTTGAATGAAGTAACATCTGATAAATTGACCGTGTATCACACTTGTATCTTGAGTGTTTGTCCAGTGACTCAATATTAACGAGCAGTAAAACTTTTCTTTCCTTCAAGCTTCACTTTCATATTGTTACTGTGGTGGGGGAATCAGTAGTTTGACAGAAGTAACCCTTGAGAAGATTTGTAGGTCAGGTTGTGGATGAAATAGTGGATTTATTTGCCCAAGCTGGTGTCATTTTCTGCAAACGTGTTGCCTTGCTAGGTGACATCATCAATGCACCTTTGATAAGGTGTTGGTGCTCTATGCTGCCTGGTATTTAAAGGTCTCTGTTTGTTGGTAATTGCGGTTCTGTATCTGAGTGGTTTGTATACAGGGTCCAGTTCAGTGTGTCTATTGATAGTTGAAGTGCCAGGCTTCAAGGAACTCTCTGGCATGTCTCTGTTTTGCCTGTGCTAGGATGGTTACATAATTCCAGTTGAAGTTGTATCCTTTGTTGTCTGTGTGGTTGGAAATGAGTGTGTCAGACAGTGACAAGCTGATAGTCAAAAAGATTGGATGTGGCTGTTGGGTCTTTAACCTTTGTGAAGAACTGGTGGAATGTGATTACTGGTTTGTGGGCCACTAAGATTCCCAGGGGTCTGAGTAGTCGGGTGGTTATCTCTGATATGTCTTTGATGTATGGTATGGTCGCTATTGTGTCTGGTCATGAAGTGTACCTAGCGAGACGACAAAACGTTTGCAGAAAAGCACACTAGCCCAGCGAACAAATCCACTACTCCATAAGTAACCCTATTGATCCACACCAGTGCTGTTGGTTGATATCCATGTTTTGCTGACTGTACCTTGCTCACTGACAGGCAACGTTAGGGTATCTTAGTATCCCCACTGCACCAAATCACTCCATGGCCTTAACCCCTCCCTTTCTGTGTAATTTCCTACAATCTTCTGAGATATCTCTGCTCCTTTTGAATTGCCCCACCATTGCTGGCTGTGCCTTCATTTGCCTCGGCTCTGGGCTTTGGAATTACCACCTTAGACTTCTGTATTTCACTTTTCTATCTTAAGACCATGCCTAAAGCGCAATTCTTTGACTAAACTTTAAGCCACCTGGCTTCCTATTAACTTACATGGCTTGATGTTAAATTTGTTTGATAATGGTCACATGAAGTACCTTAAAACATTTTACCAAGGTAAAGGCATTTTAATGAGCATAAGGTTGAAGCAGACTAGGAACAGTGTTTGACAGCAACAGTCATCAAGATTTTTTTTAATGTCAACATTGTTATAGTTTTCAATTCTGCTAATCAGAGTTCCCTTTTTCTATATTTGGAATTTTCAATCAGTCTCAGCCTTTGAAATCAAACGAAAAAGTGAATGCCCAATAACAATAAACAGACTTTGATTCTCTCATGCTGTACCCAGTTGGTTTCTCTAATGTAAATCCAAAGTAATTCAAATGCAAATTTGTACAAGGACATTGTAAACACTCCCTCTAAATCTAAATTATAGTTGAATCTTGATGTGGAGGTGCCAATGTTGAATTGGGGTGAACAAAGTTAAAAATCACACAACACCAGGTTATAATCTAACAGGTTTATTTGGAATTACGAGCACTTGGACCGCTGCTCCTCCAGGTAGCTAGTGGGACAGAATTATAGGACACAGATATTATAGTAAAAGAGCAGAGTGCCATACAACTGATGCAAAGTATTGAGCAAACCAAGGTTGCTGTTAAGGTTTTAATCACTTAGAATGGGGATGCAGGTTTTGAGTGATTAATATGTAAATCCCAGAACTTCTTTCAAGTCACAGTCCCGAGATAACTTAAGGTTTTATAAAACAAAATAGTGACATCTCAGCTCGGACAATGCATTAAATTGTGAGGTTAGAGTCTGTCTGTATCCCAAACCTGAGTCTGACTGGTTCTATTTCCAAAGTAGGAATTTATAAAATATCATGTGGACTGACTGCCTAGAGATTGTGTGCTTTTTGAACAAAATAGAATGTATATGCAAATTCACCCCATAGACTTATATGTGTATGTGTATGTGCATGAGTGTGAGAGGGGCAGAGTGTGTGTATGTATGTAAGTTTGCTCACTGAGCTGGAAAGTTCATTTTCAAACATTTCATCATAGGTTTCCTTGGGATGGTGATGTCATTTCCTGTTCTTTTCCTCTGGGAGTGGTAAATGGGATCCAAGTCAATGTGTTTGTTGATAGAGTTCCAGTTGGAAGGCTTTTTTTCTAGGAATTTTCGTGCGTGTCTGTTTGGCTTGCCCTAGGATGGATGTGTTGGCCCAGTCGAAGTGGTGTCCTTCCTCATCTGTATGTAATGATACTAGTGATAGTGGATCATGTCTTTTTGTGGCTAGTTGATGTTCATGTATTCTGGTGGCTAGTTTTCTGCCTGTTTATTCAATGTAGTCCTTGCAAGGTATTTTGTAAATTATGTTTGTTTTGCTTGTTTGTATGTGATCTTTCAAGTTTGTTAGCTGCTGTTTTAGTGTGTTGGTGGGTTTGTGGGCTACCATGATGCCAAGGCGTCTGAGTAGTCTGGCAGTTATTTCCGAGATGTCTTTGTACGGAGAGTGGCTAGGGTTCTGTGTTGATTGGGTATTTGTTCTTTTTGAATACACAGTATAGGTGATTTTCCTCTGCTCTTCGTAATTCCTCTGTGCTGCAGTGTGTGGTGGCTTGTTGAAATAATGTTCTAATGCAGCTTCGTTTGTGGGTGTTAAGATGATTGCTTCTGTGGTTGAGTATTTGGTGCGTCTGTGTTGTTTTCCTGTAGATGCTGGTTTGAAGTTTCCCATTGGCTGTTCGCTCTACCGTGACATGTAGGAATGGCAGTTTGTTGTTGTTTTCCTCCTCCTTTAGTGAATTTTATGCCAGTGAGGATATTATTGATGATCTTGAAGGTTTCCTCTAACTTGTTTTGTTTAGTGATGTCAAAAGGTGTCATCACGTAGCAGACCCAAAGTTTGGGTGGGATGGTTGACAGTGCTGTTTGTTTGAGTCTGTGCGTTATTGCCTCTGCTAAGAACCCTGATACCTGAGATCCCATAGATGTTCCATTGGTTTGTCTGTAGGTTTTGTTGTTGAAAGTGAAGTGATTGGTAAGGCATAGGTCCACTAGCGTTGACAATGTTGTCCTTGCTGATGAATTTGATGGTGTTTGGTGTATGTGTCTTTGGTTCTTCCTATAGTGTAGTCAGTGTTTCCTTGGCCAGGTTGATGTTGATGGATGTGAAAAGGGCTGTTACATCAAAGGAGACCATTATTTCATCCTCTTCTATCTTGGTGTCTTTGATGCTCAGGAATTCTTGGGTGGAGTAGTATGAGTCTTCTACTAAGTATTTTAGTCTTTGGTGTAGCTCCTTGACTAATCTGTACATTGGTGTTCCAGGTGGTGAAACTATGGGTCTGAAGGGGGACTTCTAGTTTGTGAATTTTGGGTAATCCGTAGAAGTGTGGTGTGTTGGATCGTCTGGTTTCAAATCTTCTCAAAACTTGCTGAGAGAGAGAGATGAGAGAATTCGAGAATGTGTGTCTGTGTGAGAGTGTGATGGAATATATGCCTATGAGAGGGTGTGTTTGTCTGTGAGAGAAATTGCAGGCAACCCGTGAAGTTCGTCTTCATGTCAGAGTCATAGAGCTGAACAGCACGAAAACAGATCCTTCGTTCTAACCTGTCCATGCTGACCAGATATCCTAAATTAATCTAGTCCCACTTGACAACATTTGGCCCATAGCCCTCTAAACCCTTCCTATTCATATACCCATTTAGATGCATTTTAAATGTTGTAATTGTGCTAGCCTCCACCACTTCCTCTAGCAGCTCATTCCATAAATGCACTACCTTCTGTGTGAAAATGTTGCCCCTTACATCACTTTTAAATCTTTCCCCTCTCACCTTAATTCTACACCCTCTGATTTTGGATTCTCCCACCCCGGGGAGAAGACCTTAACTATTAACACTTAACAATTCATGCCCCTCTGTAGATTTTATGAACCGCTATAAGGTCATTGCTCAATTTCTGACACTCCAGAGAAACTAGCCCCAGGCTACTCAGCCTCTTCCACTGAAACTATCCAACCCTGGGAGCATCTTAGTAAATTTTTTCTGAACCGTTTTCAAATTTCACAACATCTTTCCTATAGGAGGGAGACCAGAATTTAATGCAGTATCCCAAAAGTGGCCTAACCAATGTTCTGTACAGTTGCACCATGACTTCTCAACTCCTGAACTCAATGCACTGACCAATAAAGAGAAGCATACCAACCCCCCCCCTCACTATCCTATCTATCTGCAACTCCACTTTCAAGGAACTATGAACCTGCCCTCCAAGGTCTTTTTGTTCAGTAGCACTCCCCAGGACCTTATTATTTCAGTGTCTAAGTCCTGCCCTTATTTGGCCTTTAAAAATCCTGCACCTCACATTTATCTAAATTAAACTCCATTTCCCAGTCCTCAATCCATTGGCCCATCTGATCAAGATCCCGTTGTACTCTGAGGTAACCTTCACTGTCCACTACACTTCCAATTTTGGTGTCACCTAAAAACTTAGTAAACATGTTCACATCCAAATCATTTATATAAGTGATGAAAAGCAATGGACCCAGCACCGATCCTTGTGGCACACTGCTGGTCATAGGCCTCCAATCTGAAAAACAAACCTCCTCCACCACATCTCCAGTTGCTTTCTCAAAATGTTGATGCTAATTGTCTCACCTTAAGATTGTTCTGTACAGCTCCCCATTAACTTCTAACTCATGATTACCCTATTGATCTCTAACTCTGAAATGCATGCTGCATTGTTGGTAGCCTGTCAACCCATGGAATGAGAACCATCACAATCGAGCTGGATCAATTGGTTGGCCTGGTTTCCACAATTGCACTGCATTGGAATTAGCATTGAAACTCATTGTCTATGGATTCCTTCTGTCTATCCCTGGACTGAAAATAACAAATTCTTAACTGAATGTGGACCTTCTAATTTTTGTGGCTTAGCTTGACTCTGTGCTATGCTTCAAACCACTGGACCATCAGAGGGTAACTCAACAGGCAGTAAAAATGTTCTCTCTCAAAGTGCAAGTTAAAACTCCATGTGTTCAAAAAGCTCTGTCTCTCTTCTGACTTTTTTAATATAGTACTTTACTGTGAAGAGATCCATAAATCCAGTCCTGGAATTTTTGATGTTTGACCCAGAGGTGCCAACCCCAGTCAGCTTGTTTACCCTTGGAATTTGTGTGGTACAGACCCTAATCACATTATACAACGTCCTGGTATAATGTAAAAATTAGTGGCATGGAATCAGGTCACAGAAACTGCAGGGTGGAGCTCCGTAATAACAATATACTACTATAGTCTGAGTAATCCTATAATTTAGGGAAAATTTAACTGGGGCTGTGACATCTGAGAGTCTCCTAAAAGTATAGTCCCTGGTATTGATTTGTACTAAAAGTGCAAATTAAAATTCCCTTGCTTGTAACAAAGTGCTGCTTCTTTCATTGTTAATTATAAGTGGCTTCTTACTGGCACTGATCATAAAAACAGCATTTCAGAAGGTTCTGCTATAGTCCAAAAGTACAGTCCAATTGTATTATTGCATAACAATGTTGTCAAGAAATGAGTTTAGGTCAGAATTTTTAAAATTGCTGGTATGGAATCAGGATTTGGTCCTTCAACTTGCTCAGTCTGTTTTGCTCAATGCTCATGGTGCACACTATCAAACTGATCTTGCTGCTTAATAGTCAGACCATCTTACAAGGTGCACCCTCCTATTAACAAAATTGCATCTGGGTCCTTGAAAGGCACCAGACTCTCTTCATGAGAATTGGGGATTTGTCTTCCAGCAATTGGATAGGTGGGAACTGATCTTGGCCTTCAACAGATAACTACTTGGAAAGACCTTTCTTGTGAGAAAGCAAGTACTTTTCCTGCAGCTATCTTGGGACCAATCCCACCTCTACCTCCATCCACAACCTCAAGTTTTCTGCACACCTCCAATTCTGTCCTCTGTCTATCCCTGATTTTGATCAGCTCACCATTGGCAGCTGTGCCTTCCCTGGGCTCCGAAAACCCTTTTCTAAACCTCTTTGCTTTGCTATTCTTATTTAAGATACATTTTAAACATTATCTCTGACCAAGGTTTTGGTCACCTATCATAAGCTGTTCAAATGTAGTTTGGTTCAGACTTTTTTTGATAACTGCTATTGTTAAGCCACTAGGGCATTTTGCTTCATTAAAGATGCTATGTGCCTCCAATTTGTGTTGTCCCTAATGATGCTGGACAACCTACAGTCCAAATCAGAGGTTGCTTGAGCTGATGCCCATTGCACCTGATAACGAATGATCATGTTTGGGTAAAAAAATAACCTTTAGTTCTGGACATGAGGCTGGAATCCCAAGTTGATCATCGTGGGTGGAAGGGGTTTAAGTGTTTGTAGGCTTTGTGTCACCCACATATTCTAGTTCAGAGAAAGGCAGTTAATGTTCACTGGCTACAGGAGTCATACATGGTGGCTGTTCAGCTGAGATGCTCTGGGTATGCTGATTATACTTACCTGTATAAGGCAAAGCCCTTTACAGTTTGATGGAGAGGTAGATGGTAGGCACAACAGCCACTGATTGCATTCACTTGGGAAAACCCTCTCTCGGTAACTCTATGCTTTTGATATACAGGAGTAGACTGCTTCAAAACTTGCGTACTGAGAGCATGCACCCGAACCTTATTTTGTTGACTTCAGGATCCCATAGATAAATTATCCTGTTCTATATCTGTGTCCCTACTGACTTCGTGAATTCTTAGGTTCAGCACTGCAAGTGGTATGTCACAGAGACTCTTGGGCTGGGATTAATCTATGAACGTCGTGTGTCTATGGTTTGAATTTACTTGCTGTTGTACTGGGATTGAGGAAGGATGTGCAGTGTTCCTTGCTTGAACTCTGACAGGGCAATCTCCTATCTTAAAATTTCCTAAACCCTTGCCAAGTTTACACCCACATATTTTGAGAATATGAGTTGTTTTGGGTTCATGCATAATTTGAGCAAGACACTTGCCCGAATAAGGCAGCTGACGCTTGCCAATTGCTTTGTGTCTCGTGGGTGAGGTTGAGTTACATTTTGTGTCCAGTCTGAGAGTTTACTGTTTATTTTCTGTTTCTTACTGAAGCACTTGCAATTGTGTGGAGAGTGGAAATCAGAGGTTTATTCTGTCAAACTGACAATCTGCCAAGAACAGATTGCCACAAAAGCAAAACATTGAATGCTCATTTTTCAGATTTCCAGCAAATGAGCCAGAGAAAATGCAGCAGGTCAGGCAGCATCTATGGAGAGAGCCAGAGTTAATACTTCAGACCAATGATCTTTTAGTGATTTACCTAATTTTCCAAATCTTTGTTCTTCATTTAGGCAATATCATCTGGGGACAAGGTGCTCAGTGGCAATGAAACATTGTGTTGGAATGTGAGATAAGTGAAACAGTCAAATCTCTGTGATCACACCTGGTGTTCTTCAGCCCCAGTACATCTTTTTTTTTGAAAATATATTTATTAGCAAATTTTTTTAACTTTACAAACATATAACATTATTGAAAAATACAATCAATAACAAATATCAGTATAATAAAACACAAAGTACACAACTAGCATCTACTAACTACTAACCTACCCTATAATACAAAACAAGCCATAACACTGTGCAAAGCAACTCCAATAAATAAGTAAACAACTAATAGATCAAAAAAAAGAAAAAGCAAAAAAAAACAAAAAAGTACACAGAATACAGAAAGTTATGCTTAGCGCAAAGCTCCCAAACAAAGGAATGGGAGCATTGTATATATACTCATATTAACTCAGGAGACCCCCCTCCAGGGACCAGGGCTCAACAAACCTAACCATCCTGGTTAAACAAATGCCCTAGTTAAGATAGCTGACAAATCTATATCAAAATAACTCAAATAGGGCTACCATGTTTTATAAAAATGGCCTGTTTTGTGTGGTTGCACCATGTTTGTAAAAAGGTCCAAAGGAATGTTCTCCATAATTAATTTCTGCCATCCCAGCAAGCCCGGCGGGTTCTCAGACACCCAATTCATCAGAATATTCTTCCGTGCGCAGTATGTAAGAATATTAAATAGTTTCTTCCCATGCCCGTCTAAAGATGGCAAGTTTGGTAGACCTAAGAGGAGAGATATCGAGTCTACTTTGACTTCAATCCTCAATGCCCTCCCTATCTCTCCTGCCACAGCGCTCCAATAAACACTGAGCCTGTGACATGTCCAGAAGCAATGGGTAAGAGTACCTACACTTATTTTACATTTGGGACACACTGAAGATGCCCCTTGTTTAAACTTCACCAAACGATGCAACACCAGATGAACACTGTGCAGAGCTTTTAACTACGTAGCGCATGTCCTATTACAGATTAAAATCTTTTGAGCATTCTCTCATATGTTCTGCCATGTTTCAGAAGAGATCTCCACTCCTAACTCTTGGTCCCAGACCTCTCACAACCGGTTAATATCCTGCCAGGTCCAGTACATCTTCAACTCTCAATTTTGGTCCCTTACTTAGCTTTTTTTCTGGGGTTCTCTCCCTCCCGATGTAAGGAGAGCTTGTTGTATATCCTCATGTTGCCTTTCTAGAGATGAGTCAGGTGAGAAGTGCTGTTGACTGTTTGACTGTGAAAGGCAGTGTGGCCTAGTAGTATCACACTGTAATGAATATCAACAGGCACTTCACTCCCTCTTCTGCAACTCAGCTGCCCTTCCCTGACTTTACCTCCTCTCCGACCTTTTCCTAACCGTATACATCTCTGAATTCCCACCGTCCTATTGCTGCCACCCTCCCCATCAACATTTCTACCTTTCTCGTACTGTTGCCTCATGCTACAAACTGAAGTTAGTTTACTCTTCAGTGTAAGAAAGGTAAGTATGAAACAAGGACCAAATGGGCTTGACTTTGTTGTCTCTGTGGTTCGCCATTACCCTCTCAGTTCTGCTGGTTGGCAATCTGTAAATCTCGTTTGCTTTGACTGATGTCCTGTAGTCTCTGTGCAAACTAATTTTCAGTCCAGTCCTACAGAATGTGGCTGGCAGCCAGGACCAATATTTATCTTAGAGCCAGGAAGGCCTCACAGACTGGAGCTAGACCTTAATCATTGCAGTTCCAGGACTATCTCTCTTTTGCTCACAGTCTTGTCTCTTTCATTCTCTCTTGCTCACTCTCTTTTTCGTGCTCTAGCACACACCCACTTTATAATTTGCACACTCTCCTTTTCGCGCCTGCCAGCGAGGTATCTTTCGTGCACGCAGGCCCTCTCATTCGTGCCTACCCGCCCTCCTGCCCTCCCTTTCGTGCTAGCCCGTCCGCCTGTCAGCCAGCCACCTCTTTCGCGCTCACCTGCCCGCCCTCACTTTAGCACTTGCCCGCCCAATCTTTCGCTTGCACTCACCCACCTGCCCAATCTTTTGCTCGTGCCTGCCTTCTCTTTTGTGCCTGATGGCCGCCCGCGCGCTCTTTCATACCCGCCTTCCCACTCTTTCATGCATACCGGCTATTTCTTGCCCGTCTGACCATCCTTCTGCTCTTTCACGCCCGCTCTCCCTCCCATTCTTTGGTGCCTGCTCACCCACCCGCTGTTTCGTGCCCAACCCCCTGCCTTCCCACATTTTTGCGCCCGCCCGCCTCCCCACTCTTTCCTGCCCGCCTACTCTCCCAATCACCCTCCTGCTCTTTCACACCCACTTGCCAGCCCTCTCTTTTACACCCTCCCTCTCGCACCTGCCCTCTCTCCCTCTCACACCTGCCCTCTTTTCCGTGCTCGCATGCCCACACCCTCTTCGGTGCCTTCGCGCCCTCCTTCCCTCTCTTTTGCGCTTGTCCTCTCTTTCCATTGTTTCTTCTCCTTTATTCTGCACCCTTCCTTGCTACGTGACTATTTTCCACCCTATTGCCATCCTTCCAGCTTCTTTGATTCTCCACTGAGCTTATCTCTTCCATGTACCGTACCTGATCATGAGATTTTAATGTTTCATTTATCTAAACTTCCAAACTCCTTTGGTTGCCATTTTCCAAATTTTCACTGTTTAGAAATTGTCCTGCTGTATTCTGTTTAAATCCAAAATTGGACGATGCCACATTTGTCTGTATAATGTTGCCCATCACAAGCGTTTCGTTCCTTTTTATGCTTGTGCTTCCATTTTTATTCTTTCTTGGAATGTGGGAAAGGTTATCAAAGCAAACATTTAATGCACATCCTTTATTTCTATTGAGAAGCAATCCAAATTGGCTGGAAATTACGAGACAGAGGATGGTGGTGCAAGGTTATTTTTTGAACAGGAGGCCTGTGACCACTGGTGTGGTATAAGGATTGGTGCTAGGCCCACTGCTTTTTGTCAGTTATATAAATGGTTTGAATGTGAATATAGGAAGTATGGTTCGTAAATTTGTAGGTGACACCAAAAATGGTGGTGTAGTGGATAGTGAAGAAGATTATCTCAGAGTACAATGGGACCTTGATTAGATGGGACGAGGAGTGGCAGATGGGGTTTAGTTTAGATAAATGTGAAGTGCTGCGTTTTGGAAAGGCAAATCAAGGCAGGACTTAGGCACTTACCGGTAAGGTCCTGGGGAGTGTTGCTGAATCAAGAGACCTTGGGGTACAAGCTCCTTGAAAGTTAAGCCTAAGGTAGATAGGGTAGTCAAGAAGGTATGTTTGCTTTTATTGGTCAGTGCATTGTGTATAGGTGTTCGGAGGTCATGTTGCGGCTGCACAGAAATTGGTTAGGTCATTTTTGGAATACTGTGATCAATTCTGGTCTCCCTGCTGTAGGAAAGGTGTGAAACTTGAAAGGTTCAGAAAACGTTTACAAGGATATTACCAGAGTTGGATGGTTTGAGCTACAGGGAGAGGCTGGGCTATTTTCCCTGGAGGGTCAGA
Organism: Chiloscyllium punctatum; assembly: GCF_047496795.1. Classification (NCBI taxonomy): domain Eukaryota; kingdom Metazoa; phylum Chordata; class Chondrichthyes; order Orectolobiformes; family Hemiscylliidae; genus Chiloscyllium; species Chiloscyllium punctatum. The sequence continues at coordinate 43,718,765 of NC_092778.1, forward strand.
GGCTGAGGTGGTGACCTTATGTAGGTTTATAAAATCATAAGCCACATGGATAGGGTGAATAGCCAAGGTCTTTTCCTAGGGTAGGGGAATCCAAAACTAGTGGGCACTGGTTTAAAGTGAGAGGGGATAGATTTAAAAGGGACCTAAGGGGCAACTTTTTCATACAGAGGGTGGTGCGTATATGGAATGAGCTGCCAGAAGAAGTGGTGGTGATTGGTGCAATCACAACATTTCAAAGGCAATTAGATGTGTACATGATGAGGAAGGGTTTAGTGGGATATGGGCCAAATGCAAGAAAGTGGGTCTAGGTTAGTTTAGAATATCTGGTCAGCATGGACGAGTTGGACCAAAGGGCCTGTTTCTGTGAAATGTAAATTGTAAAACATTGATGCCCCAGGACCAAAACCTGTGGCACACCATTTGCAACATTCTCTCTCAATGTTTCCAGTGAAACTATTTGCTCTTTAAATATGAAGATTAAAAACTGCACAGAATACACTATATCAAGTCTCACCATTGTTCTATACAGATGTTACAAGCTTTTATGCCAGTATTTTATGGCAGTAAGAGTATTATTGATGGTCTTGAAGGTTTCCTCTAATTTGTTTTGTCTAGTAATGACAAAGGTGTCATCCCCGTAGCGGACCCAAAGTTGGGGTTGGATGGTTGGCAGAGCTGTTTGTTCGAGTCTCTGCTAAGACCCTTACTGGCATAAAATTCACTAAAGAGGAGGAAAACAACAATAAACCACCATTCCTAGATGTCACAGTAGAGTGAACAGCCAATGGGGAACTTCAAGCCAACGTCTACAGGCAAACAACACATACGGACCAAATATTGAACTACAATCATCCCAACATCCACAAAGGAAGTTGCATCAGAACATTAGTTCAATGAGCCACCACACACTGCAGCACAGAGGAATTACGCAGAGCAGAGGAAAATCACCTATACAGTGTATTCAAAAAGAACAAATACCCAATCAACACAGTCCACCGATTTCTCAACAGCAAAACAAAACACGTCCAGAAACCGTAGCCACTCTCCCCTACATCAAAGACCTCTCAGAAATGACTGCCAGACTACTCAGACCCCTAGGCATCATTGTAGCCCACAAACCCACCAACACACTAAAACAGCAGCTAATGAACTTGAAAGACCCTATACAGACAACAAGCAAAGCTAATGTCATTTACAAAATATTGTGCAAGAACTGTGCCAAACACTACATTGGACCAGCAGGCAGAAAACTAGCCACCAGGATACATGAACATCAGCTAGCCACACAACGACATGACCCTCTCTCACTAGTATCCCTACATACAGTTAAGGAAGGACGACACCACTTCGACTGGGCCAACACATCCATCCTAGGACAAGCCAAACAGAGACATGCATGAGAATTCCTAGAAGCAAGGCATTCCAACAGGAACTCTGTCAGCAAACACATTGATTTGGACCTCATATACCACCTCCTGAAGAAAAGAACAGGAAATGATATCACCAACCCAAAGAAAACCAAACATATAAGTAGAAAGCAGGAAACATCAGCAGTGCTTCGTCCGGAGGCTCATTGAAAATGTTACCTAGTATGGTGACAAAACGTCTGAAAGTGAACTTTCTAGCTCAGCAAGCAAACCTACATCCAGAACCTCAACCTGAGCTACAAATCTTCTCAAAACTCGCAAAGACAAGTTTAACAGTGCAGCTCTCCCTCATTGCTGCCCCTCTACTATGCACTCGTTCAATGCAGTGGTTCCTCACTACTAACTCTCCAGCAATCTCACACTACTTTTTGTCATTTATATAAATGATTTGGATGCAAGCATAAGAGGTACAGTTAGTAAGTTTGCAGATGACACCAAATTGGAGATGTAGTGGACAGTGAAGAGGGTTACCTCAGATTACAACAGGATATGGACCAGATGGGCCAGTGAGCTGAGAGGTGGCAGATGGAGTTTAATTCAGATAAATGCGATGTGCTGCATTTTGGGAAAGCAAATCTTAGCGGGACTTATACACTTAATGGTAAGATCCTAGTGAGTGTTGCTGAACAAAGAGACCTTGGAGTGCAGGTTCATAGCTCCTTGAAAGTGGAGTCGCAGGTAGCTAGGATAGTGAAGAAGGCGTTTGGTATGCAAACCTTTATTGGTCAGAGTATTGAGTACAGGAGTTGGGGAGGTCATGTTGCAGCTGTACAGGACATTGGTTAGACCACTGTTGGAATATTCAGTGCAATTTTGGTCTCCTTCCCATTGGAAAGATGTTGTGAAACTTGAAAGGGTTCAGAAAAGATTTACAAGGACGTTGCCAAGGTTGGAGGATCTGAGCTACAGGGAGAGGCTGAACAGGCTGGGGCTGTTTTCCCTGGAGCGTCGGAGGCTGAGGGGTGACCTCATAGAGGTTTACAAAATTATGAGGGGCATGGATAGGATAAGTAGACAAAGTCTTTTCCCTGGGATTGGGGAGTCCAGAACTAGAGGGCATACGTTTAGGGTGAGAGGGGAAAGATATAAAAGAGACCTAAGGGGCAACTTTTTCACACAGAGGGTGGTACGTGTATGGAATGAGCTGCCAGAGGATGTGGTGGAGGCTGGTACAATTGCAACATTTAAGAGGCATTTGGATGGGTATATGAATAGGAAGGGTTTGGAGGAATATGGGCCGAGTGCTGGCAGGTGGGACTAGATTTGGTTGGGATATCTGGTCGGCTTGGACGGAAGGGTCTGTTTCCATGCTGTACATCTCTATGACTCTATGACACTAATGCTCTGACAGTTCTGTAAGCTTCTTTTTTTTTAGATTACTTACAGTGTAGAAACAGGCCCTTCGGCCCAACAAGTCCACACCGCACCCGCCGAAGCGCAACCCACCCTACCCCTGCATCTACCCCTTACCTAACACTCTTTGGAGTGTGGGAGGAAACCGGAGCACCCGGAGGAAACCCACGCAGACACGGGGAGAACATGCAAACTCCACACAGAGAGTTGTCTGAGGCGGGAATTGAACCCGGATCTCTGGCGCTGTGAGGCAGCAGTGCTAACTACTGTGCCACCATGCCGCCCATTTAAGGTGTTCAATTGTCTGGAGTGGGATTTAAAGTCACTATCATTTGATTCAGACACAAGAGTTTTACATGCAGCCCACATTGTGCACCTTAATGTATACAGATTGATATATTGTCAAATCTTGTTTGCTATATACCAGGATGGCATGGTCACTCAGTGGTTAGCACTGTTGCCTCTCAGCACCAGGGAGCCTTGTCCAGTTCCAGCCTCGGGCAACTGTCTGTGTGGAGTTTGCACATTCTCCCCGTGTCTGCGTAGGTTTCCTCCTCATGCTCTGGTTTCCTCCCACAGTCCAAAGACATGCTGGTTAGGTGAATTGGCCATACTAAATTGCCCATCGTGTTCAGGGATTTGTAGATGAGGTGCATTAATCAGGGGTAAATGTAGAGAAATAAGGTAGGAGAATGGGTCTGGGTGGGTTACTCTTTGGAGGGTCAGTGTGGACTTGTTGGGTGGAAGGGCCTGTTTCCACGCTATAGGGATTCTAGGATTCTATGATTCTATTGTGTTGTGAAGTACCCTGGAATATTTAACTATGTTCAAGTTCTATATATAAGGCATGTTGCTATTGGATTTGGAGAGCTAGGCATAAAATGTAACTTGGTCACTCTCATTTGCAATGGGCTGTTTTAATTTAACATTAGTTTCACATACAAATAGACAGGACCTCTGCTTCTGGCAGTATGCTTTGGATTTGTGCAGTTCCAGTTTTGATCAAATTTAATTTGTACATTTTCACATGAAATGTTGCTATGAGATGCATGATGTCAGCTTTGTGTTTACGTGAAGTTTAGTGGAGGGAACACTTCCCAGACCCCATTCCAGTTTTTCAAATCTCTGTTGCCTTCTTTCACCATATTGAGCGAATGAAGGGCGGGTGTACAGTCTGTTATTTAGCATTTGTTTGGATATTTTATGCTTTCTGGGACATTGCCAGAGCCTTGTGTGACTGCCAGTGTGGGAAGGCTGGAGGTTGAACATGTAAATATGTTGTGTGGGAACTGCTCAGTTTTTGTTTACACGGAGAGCTGGGAGTGAAAGGGGGGTGGGACAGTCAGCTCTGAATGTGCAGGAACTCCAAATTTGAGACTCAAAATAAAATGAGAAGATATGGACTGGAGCCTTCTCACTTGCTGGGAATCAAGATTGAATAATTTTAAAGTAAAAAGGCTTCTGTTTGAATCTTGTCAGAGGTTTTGGTGGTAGAAGTCTCAAATCTTCTACCCATGTTCAATACATTGTGTACATTCTTATATTCCCAACACTTCCCTTTTCCACTCCTCACTTCACTCTCCCTGTGTCTCCCCACTCTCCCTGTGTTCCAACCCTCTTTCCCCACTTTTCTCCTTCCAGACTCCCCCGTTACCCTATCATCCTCTGCACTTATCCTAATTTCTCCCTGTGTCTCACATTTGCCCCATAGCTCCTCTTCATGTCCTCCATCCTAGTTTACCCTGTTCCCTCACTGGTATTTGCCTCATACTCCCTATCATCTTTCTGCTGCCCCTATGTTGCTACTACTCACCTTTGCGTTCCCCATTTATTGTCTTGCCTCCACTCTCCCTTAGCCCCAACTCTTCTGTGTCCCCCCCCTCTCCCCATGACGCCCTCTTCTCCCTTTGACACCCCCATCTCCCCATGTTTCCCCCCCTTTCCCTACCCATCTCCTTTGTTATCCTAAGTTTCTGGGTGTCCTGTATTCTCTAATATTACACAGACATTGTCTGCCCTCTGTTGGAGGTGGGATTCACTATGAAATGATTCAGTCTGTTTCTCATGTTTTGCAGTGTGGCTCTGACCACATGCTGTTTAAATGTTAATTTAGTGTTTCAGTCTGAGAATAAGTTGTAGTGACGCTCTGCACTGTAACGAGGCTTCTGTGCAGATAGGTCATTGGATATAGGAGCAGAATAAGCCATTCAACCCATCGGGTTTGCTCCACTACTCAATGAGATAAATCGAGGAGGAAGAAAGAAATCTGGACTGGTTCTTCCTGTCTCTTCCCTGACAGGTTTGTATGGTTGGGTGTATTGGAAGACAGGGCTATGCTTCTGCATAGGTAAAAACAAGGACTGCAGATGCTGGAAACCAGAGTCTAGATTAGAGTGGTGCTGGAAAAGCACAGCAGGTCAAGCAGGAAAATAGGTCCATGCTACTCTCTCCCCAACCCCCTCTCATTTATCTCTCCAATCTGCAGGCACCCTGCCTCTATTCCTGATGAAGGGAATTTGCCCGAAACATCAATTTTCCAGCTCGTTGGATGCTGCCTGACCTGTGCTTTTCCAGCACCACTCTAATCTATGCTTCTGCATATTGCTGTCAGGCTGTGAATGGTGATTCTGATGAATTCTCTGTCTCTAATCCCCAGATCACTGATCCCGTTGTATGATGCTGACTCTGGGTTGCTTATCCTTGCTGGAAAGGTGAGTATTAATGATCTTATGCTCCAGGTTGAGACTGATGTTCAGAGATAGCCTTTCTTCACACCTTAATTGGAACATAGGAAACAGGAGCAGGAGGATGCCATTTTGCCCCATGAGTCTGCTCCACCATTCAAATAGACCCTGGCAGATTTTCTGTCTCAATGCTGTTTTCCTGCTCTATTCCCATATCCCCTAGTATCTTGAATATTGAGAAATCTAATGACCTCTATCTTGAAAATATTGAATAATCGAGTTCTGCACCCCTCTCACAGAATTCCAGAAACTTCCTGAGTGAAGTAATGTTACCTCACCTTAGTCTTAAATGACATCTTGTGTTCTTAGATGTGTTCCTGATTCGAGACACCCACCCTCAACCAAAGGAAGCATCCTGCATCAATGTATTCTGAAGATCTGCAAGATCTTTGTACGCTTCAATGAGATCACCCATCATTCTTCTAAATGCCAGAGAATATACTACACGCTGTTTATATTTTTAATCGCTCCTCCTGGGACAGTCATGCACTCCCACAAATCAGGCTGGTCAACCTTCAATGCACTCACTCAGTGGCAAGAGTATTTTTTCTTAGGTAAGGAGACCAAAACAGCAGGGAATAAGCAAATAAAAGTTACAAATCATTGCATTTCATCATAGGATAATGTCATCAACTCTAAATGGAAATACAAGACAACAACAAGCCCACCCAAAGTCTGGTTGAAGAGCGTGACGCATGAGATCAACTGGTTGTTTCAACACCTTTTCGTTTGTTGGTGATCTGGATAATAAATATATAAATTAGAACTGCAGGTTTCAGGGGAACAAATTGAACAGAAATACAGTTGAACAAAGGCTCAGTGGAAGTATGTCATTCAAGTCAAAGTGTGGATTCAGTGCTGATATGAATGTTGCACTTTAGAGCATTAGAATTGTGGAAACTATGCACTGTTCAAGAGTCAGTATACTGGGAGCACTGCACAATTGGAAAGAGCAATGCGAACAGGTTGGAGAGATTGTTGGTGCATTGTTGGTGCACCAGTACCAAAGAAAGTCAGTGTTCCTGGAGGGTCAGTACTATGAGAATTCTGTATTAGAGGGTAATTACTGAGAGACTTCTGTACTGCTAGAGGGCCAGTTCTGCATGTCTGCTACACTATTGGAAGGGCAGTACTAAATGAGCCCTACAGTGCTGGAGGGGGAGTACTGAGGAAGTGCTGCACTGTTGGAAGGACACTAGTGAGGGAGCACTGCATGTTTGGTTGGCCTGTACATAGGGAGCTCTGCAGTTTTGGAAGTTTGGTACCAAGAGAGCACTGAACTTTGCAAAAGCGAGTATTGGAGCAGGGTTACACAGCTAGACGGTGGGGTGTACAGTCCTGTGAGAGACAGTACTGAAAGAATGCTGCACTGTTAGTGGATCATTAATGTGGAAAAGTGTTTTTGGAAGGACTGTTGGAGATGCTGTCTTTCAGAAGAGATGTTAATCTGAGTCAATAAAAGCAAAATACTGTGGATGCTGAAGATCTGAAATTAAAACAGGAAATGTTGGAAAAGTCCAACATGTCAGGCAGCATCTATACAGAGAGAAAAAGAGTCAATGTGAAGAAGAACTGACACTCCAATACAACAAAGTCATATTCTCTTTGAAAGGTTAACTCAGTTTCTCTCTCAACAGATGCTGCCAAATCTGTTAAGTTTTTTCCACCACTTTCTGCTTTTATTTATGTGAAACTGACTCTCTATCTGTCCAGTGAAATGGAGGCAAGAAATTTGATTGCACTATCGGAAGAAGAACAAGTTAGTACTCCCTGATATCCTGGGCAATACATAAGTCTCAGGCAATGGTGCTAAAACAGGTTATCTGATCATTATCACTTTGGTGAAGAGGAATCAGAGTTAATGTTTTGGGTCTGGTGACCCTTCCTCAGAGCTGATGTTAGGAAAATATCAGTTTATATGCAGAAGATAGGGAAGGGGGAGGGAGTAAAGAGTAAACGATAGTGGGGATCGAGCCCAAAGAGAGAGAAGAACAGATGTTTTGGCCCCTGTCTAGGTGACATCTTCAATGCTTTGCAGCCTCCTGTGAAGCACTGCTGTACTGTCTCTTCTGGAATTTATTTGATTCTGTTCCTGCTACTTCCAGTTGTTTATTGTAGTGGTTGGTATATTGGTCTAATTTGATGTGCTTGTTGATGGAGTCCGTGGATCAGTGCCATGCTTCTAGAAATTCTCGAGCTGTCCTCTGTTTAGTTTGTCTTATGATCATTGTGTTGTCCCAGTTGAATTTGTGGTCCTTGTCATCTATGTGTGTGACTACTGGGACAACTGGTTGTGGCATTTAGTGGCTAGTTGGAGTTCATGGATATGGATCGCTAGTTGTCAGTCAGTTTGTCCTACATAGTGTTTTGTGCAGTCTTTGCATGGAACCTTGTAAGTCTGGTGAGTTGTTGTCTGAGCATAGCTGTCGGTTTATGGGCTGTGATTGATCTCAGTGGTCGGAGAAATCTGCCTGTCAGTTCCGAGATTTGTTTTATGTAAAGTAGTGTGGCTATGAGTTAGGTCCTGGCACGTCCTCGTCACATTGTTTGTCTGTAGTCATCTGCAGATTAAGTTGTGGGGATATCCGTTCTTGGCGAATTCACTGTAGCGATGTTGTTCTCCTCTTGGTCAGGAGTGCTGCAGTGTGTTGCAGCCCTTTTGAACAGGGTCCTAACGCAGCTTCTCTTGTGTGTGTTTGAGTGGTTGCTGTTGTAGTTCAGGACATGGTCAGTGTGTGTGGCTTTTCTGTACACTTTTGTGGTGCATTCACTGTTGTGTGTTCTTTGAACCATCATGACCAGAAATGGGAGTTGATCGTTGGTTTTCTCCTCTCTCGTAAATTTGATCCTTGTGAACATGGTGTTGATAATTCAGTGTATGTTCTCTTAATGATAACAAAAGTGTTGTCTGTGTATCTGCTCCAGAGTTTGGATTTGTGGGAGGGCTGTTTGTTCCAGTCTTTGCATTCCTGCTTCTGCTTTGAATCCAGAGATGGATGACCCCATAGATATTCCATTGATCTGTTCATACATTTGGTTGTTGAATATGAAGTGTGTTGTCAAGCACAGGTCTAGGAGTTTGAGTATGTAGTCCTTGTCAATAGATTCTCTATCGTGTTGTCTGTTCTGTCTGCCCTGGCTAGAGTTTTGTCAATTGAAGTGAACAGTGCCGTTACATCAAATGAGACCATTGTTTTGTCCTTGTCTATGTTTATGTTCTTGATGTTGTCTGGGAGTTCCTGTGATGATTGTATGGAGTGTTTGGATTTGTTAAGATGTTTTAGTTTTTGTTGAAATTCTTTTGACAGTTTATACGATGGAGTTCAAGGGAGTGCCACAATGGGTCTAAGTGGTATGTCTGTTTGTGTACTTTGGGAAATCCGTAAAATCTTGGGGTGTTGTTACTTTCTGGTTTCATCCTTTGTAGGTCAGTCCTGGTTATTGGTCCAAATGTTTATAGGTTCCATAGCGTGTTGTTTATTCTGTTGGCTAGCTCTGTAGGTAGGTGTCAGTATCTATCAGTAGTTTCTCTGCTTTCCGAACATACTCGGTCTTGTTCATGATAACGGTTATTCTGCCCTTGATTATGCTCTTGTCACTTATGAGTGATTTTAGGGCTTCTCTCTCTTTGGTGTTGAGATTGTTCATTTGCCTTTTCTTTGTTAGGAAGGGTACAATGGTTTGTCTGACTGCTTGCAGTGTCTGTTTAGTTAGTCCTTTAGTTCTGGGCATACATTCTAGTGCAGCTAGGAAGTCTGGTGTTTTTGCATCCCTGTGGTCGTAGTTGAGTCCATTGGCTAGTATGGCCTTTTCTGTATCTGTAAGCTGTCTGTTGGAGAGGTTTCTAGCCCAGCTGTCTGTCATGTTGTCTTCTCCGCTGTTAGTTAGCTTAGTCATTTTTGTCTTGTTGTGTATGTGGTTCTGTTCTGTCCTATGGTGATGGCCTGTTCGATTATCATGGTTCACTTCTGATTGATTGTTTGTGAAATTAATGATTTGTGCAAGACAATCATGTGCAAGACAAACGTAATTTACAAGATTCCATACAAAGACTGCATGAAACACTATATAGGACAAACTGGCAGACAATTAGCAATCCACATCTGCGAACTAGCCACTAAACACCATGACCAGTTGTCCCTAATGGCCACACAGACACACAGATGATAAGGGCCACAAACTCAACTGGGACAACACAGTCATCATAGGACAAGATAAACAGAGGACAGCCAGAGAATTTCTAGAAGCATGACATTCATCCATGGTCTCTATCAACAAGCATATTGACGTAAACGCAATATACGAGCCATTACCACAAACAACCAGAAGCAGCAGGAACGGAGCCAAATAAATTCGAGAAAATGCAGTACAGCAGCGCTTCACAAGAGGCTCCAAAGCACTGAAGATGTCACCTAGACAGGGGACAAAAAGTCTGCAAATCAACTTCCCAGCTCAGCAAACATACCCACAACAACAGCAACTAGCACCCGAGCTACAAATCTTTACACAAACCTTGGAAGACAAAGGAGTGGATAATGATCTGCTTAGGAGGGTGAATAGCTGTTAATAGAGACTGTTAGTGGCTAAGTGGTGTAATGTATAATGGCAGACTATGTGATAATAAGACCTGGTATGTGGGGCAGGGGCTAGGACACGGGAGAATTCGAGCCCTAAAATTAAAGAACTCAGTATTGAGTTTGGAAGGCTGTAGGGTCCCCACTCAGAAAATTGCATTAAGCTTTGCTGGAACACTGCAGCAAGCCTGAGACAGAGATATTAGCCAGGGAACAGGGTGGTGCGTTAAAGTGGCAGGCAACTGGAAGCTCAGGGTCTTTTTGTGGTCAGAATGTAGATGTTCTGCGAAGTGGTCACCCAGTCGAAGCCTCATTTTCCCAATGTAGAGGAAATCACATTGTAGTCAGTGAGTGTAGTAGACTAGATTGTGAGAAGTACAAGTAAAGTGCTGCTTCACCTGGAAGATATGTTTGGGCCCTAGGATACCTAGGACGGAGGTGGTAAATAGGCAGTAATTGCAAGGGAAGGTGCTGTGGGGTTGTGGAAGGGCATTGCGAGTGTAGGAAGAGTGGACCAGGGCATACCGGAGGGAATGGTCCCTGTGGAAGGTGGACAAGGGAGGGGAGGGGAACATGTGTCTCTCGCTGGAGGTGACAGTAATAGCGGCTGATCTTCTGGATGTTGGTGGGACGGTAGGTAAGAACAAGGAGAATCCTATCACTATTGTGGGAGGAGAGAGAGGGGGTGAGGGTGGAAATCAGGGAGATGGGTCAGACCTGGTTGTGAGTCCTGTTGACAACGGTGCTGGGGAATTCTCAGTTGAGGAAGAAGATCGACATTTTGGAGGCTCACTTGTCAACGTTGGCCTCATTGGAATATTTGCAATGGAGACTGAGGAAGTGGGAGAATGGAGTGGAGTCTTTACAGGAAGCCAGGTGCAAGCATGTATAGTGTATGTAGAATTCGGTGGGTTTATAGTGGATATGAATGGCCAGTCTGACCCCAGAAATGGAAACAGATGTCAAGGTTGGAAAGGGTGGAGTCAGAACAGGTGAAAGTGAGAATGGGCTGGAAATTGAATGTGTAATTGATGAAACCTTCCAACTCCGGATGAGAGAGTCATAGAGACATAAAGATGTACAGCACGGAAACAGACCGTGCCGACCAAGTATCCCAGCCTAATCTAGTCCCATTTGCCAGCACTTGGCTCATATCCCTCTAAACCCTTCCTATTCATATACCCATCTAGATGCCATTTAAATGCTGCAATTGTACCAGTCCCCACCACTTCCTCTGGCAGCACCACCCTCTGTGTGAAAAATTTGCCCTTAGGTCCCTTTTATATCTTTCCCCTCTCACCCTAAACCTATGCCTGCTAGTTCTGGACTCCACCACTCCAGCAAAAAGACTTTGTCCATTTACTCTATCCATGCCCCTCATTATTTTATAAACCTCTATAAGGTCAACCCTCAGCCTCCAACGCTCTAGTGAAAACAAAGAACAAAGAAAGTTTACAGCCCAGGAACATGCCTTTCGGCCCTCCAAGCCTCAGCTGATCCAAATTCACCGTCTAAACCTATTGCCCAATTCCTAAGCATCTGTATCCCTCTGCTCCCCACCTACTCCTGCATCTGTCCAGACATACCTTAAATGAATCTACTGTGCCTGTCTCTACTACCTCTGCTGGCAACGAGTTCCAGGTACCTACCACCCTCTGTGTAAAGTACTTTTTGTGTGTATCCCCCTTAAACTTTTCGCCTCTCACCTTGAATGTGTGACTTCTTGTTATTGAATCCTTCACCCTGGGAAAAAGCTTATCTCTATATACCCTATCTATACCCTTCATGATTTTGTTGACCTCAATCAGGTCCCCCCTCAATCTCCTTTTTTGTAATGAAAACAATCCTAACCTTCTCAACCTCTCCATAGCATAGCTAGCACCTTCCATATCAGGCAACATCCTCTTAAACCTTCTCTGCAACCTCTCCAAAGTGTCCAAGTCCTTTTGGTAATGTGGTAACCAGAACTGTACACAGTATTCTAAATGCGGCCGAACCAAAGTCTTGTGTAATTTTAACATGACCTGCCAGCTCTTATAGTCAGTACCCTGTCTGATGAAGGCAAGCATACCATATGCCCTCTTGACCACTCTATCCACCTGTGCAGCCACCTTCAGGGTACAATGGATCTGAACTCCCAGATCTCTCTGCTCATCAACTTTTCCAAAGCTCTTCCATTTAAGTATAATTCACTTTAGAATTAGACTTCCCAAAATGCATCACCTCACATTTACCTGGATTGGACTCCATCTGCCACTACATCACCCAACTCTCCAATCTATCTATATTCTCTTGTATTCTTTCACAGTCCTCTATGCTTTCTGCAACTCCACCAATCTTTGTGTCATCTGCAAACTTACTGATTAAACCAACAATGCCCTCTTCTAGATCATTTATGTATATTACAAACAACAGTGGCCCCAACACTGATCCCAGTGGAACGCCATTGGTCATGCTTTTCCATTTTGAGAAACTCCCTTCAACTACTACTACTCTGTCTCCTGTTGCTCAACCAGTTCTTTATCCACCTAGCTAGAACACCCTGCACACCATGTGACTTCACTTTCTCCATTAGTTTACCATGGGGAACCTTATCAAACACCTTACTAAAGTCCATGTATATGATATCTAGAGTCCTTCCTTCATCTATCAACTTGGTCACCTCCTCAAAGAACTCCATTAAGTTGATAAGGCACAATCTACCCCGCACAAAACCATGTTGCCTCTCACTGATAAGCCTATTCTTTTCCGAATATAAATATATTTTATCCTTCGGTACCTTCTCCAGCAACTTTCCCACCACTGATGTCAGGTTGACTGGTCTGTAGTTACTTGGAGCATCCCTACTACCCTCCTTGTGCAGGGGGATGACATGAGCAACCCTCCAGTCATCCGGCACCTCACCTGTGTTTAAGGATGCTACAAAGATATCTGTCATGGCCCCAGCTATTTCCTCTCTCGCCTCCCTCAGCAACCTGGGATAGATCCCATCCAGTCATGGGGATTTGTCCACCTTAATATCCTTTAGCTACCCAACACATCTTCCCTCCTTATGTCAACGTGATAGCTAACAGCCCCAGCCTATTCAGCCTCTCCCTGTAGTTCAAATCCTCCAATCCTGGAAACATCCTTGTAAATCTTTTCTAAACCCTTTCAAGTTTTAAAACGTACTTTGATAGGAAGGAGAGCAGAATTGCATGCAATATTCCAGGGAAGCAGCACAGATTATATCATTGATATATCAGAGAAACAGTTGTGGATGGGGACTGGAATAGGACTCTAACAAGGAATATTCCACATATCCCACAAAGAGACAGGCATAGCTGGGGTACATGTGGGTACCCATGGCCAGCCCTCTGACCTGAAGAAAATTAGAGGAGTTAAAAGAGAAGATCGCCAAGTGGAGGAGCGTGTTTGAGGGTTGGGTTGATTCAGGGGCCTTTGCTCCAGGAAGAAGTGGAGAGACCATCCTAGTGGGGGATGGACATATAAAGGGTTTGCATGTCCATGGTGAAGAGGAGGCAGCTGGAGCCTGCAAATTGGAAATTCTGAAACTGGCGTAAAGCATCAGAGGAATCATGGATGTACGTGGGTAGGGACTGGACCAGGGGAGAAAAGACTGCGTCATGTAGAAAGAGATGTGTTCTCTAGGCAGGAGCAGGCTGAAACAATGGGTCTAGACAAGTTGAAGGCTGCAGATACTGGAGAGTAGAGTCGAGAGTGTGGTGCTGGAAAAGCACAGCAGGTCAGGCACCATCCGAGGAGCAGGATGATTGATGATTCGGGCAAATGCCTTTCATCAGGAAACAATGGATCTGCCCAAGGCAGTCCTATTTGTGGATTTTCAGAAAGAAGTAGGAGCGAGCTGTGTGGGTCTGGGAGACTATCCGCTTGGAAGCAGTGTGGGGGAGATTAAGGTTAGTAACCGTAGTTGATACAATGGCCTGATGTGCCACGGTGGGTCATGGTCCAGGAAGATTGGACGAGGTATTTGAGAGCTGGCACTCAGCCTCTGCAATGTAGAGGTCAGTACGTGAGACTACAACAGCACCACCCTTATTGGCAGGCTTGATAACAAAGTCAGGGTTGGATCTAAGTGCATGGAGTGCAGTCAATTTGGAGGGAGATGGGTTAGATTGGGTGAGGGGTGGAGAGAGGTAGCCACTAGCAGTCACCATTAACACATATTCACCCTCCTAACCAGATCATTATCCACTCCTTTGTCTGTCCAACTGTTCTTCTTTCTCTTTTGGGCTCTATCCCCACCTACTCTTTACTACTTAGCCCCTTCCCACACCCTATCTTCTGCAGGTAAACTGACATTTTCCTAGCTACCGTGAGATCTGAGGAAAAGTCACTGGACCTGAAAAATTACCTCTGATTTCTGTTCACAAATGCTGCCAGACTTGCTGAACTTCTTTAACAACTTCTGTTTTTGTTTCTGATTTACAGCATCCTCAGTTCTTTTGTCTTTTATTATCAGTTTGATGTTTGTTAGATCTTATTGCTGTAAAAATGTTGCTTTTAGAGGGACACTCAATTCTCTACGCTCTGGCTATCTTGTGTATTATTACCCTTCTTCAATCTTCCAGTATTCCATTTTGCCAATAGCTGAGTGTCTAATATATTTCATGCTGTAGAGGAACAGAAGGAAACTATTCAGCTCTTTGAACTCTTCTGTTTAGTGAATCATAGAATGTGTGGCCCACAACTCCATTTGCTCACTGTTGCTTCATCTTCCTCAATACTCTTAACCAACCTCCTGATTTCCCTTCAAACCTCCAATTATTCTCAAGGATCCATTCAAATTTAGGAGACGGCGTTTGAGATTTTCACTTGCCTTTACATGAAAAATATGCATCCTGGTTTTAGTCTTGAATGGCCCCGCCCTTACATCCCTTTAAAGGACTTTGTGTGAGTAAATGCAAGTGTTTCAGTGATGCAGCAACTAAACTGAGGCTTTAAACAAAGGAATCTGCAAACTAATAGTTAGAAGGGCAGGTTAGCTGATTTTGGACAACCATCCTCTTCTGTCCATGGTTTCTGAGCCCCAGTACAAATAACCACCAAGCAGGGCTGAATTGGTATTTATTGGCTCAATAATTAGTTTCTAGGAAGAAGGGATTTACTTATGAGGAAAAGTTGACCAGACTGGACTATTGCAGTAGAAGTTTAAAGTCATAGGGATATGCAGTATGGAAACAGACCCTTCAGTCTAACTTGTCCATGCTGACCAGATATCCTAAGTAAATCTAGTCCCATTTGCCAGCACTTGGCCCATATCCCTCTAAACCCTTCATATTCATATACCCATCCAGATGCCTTTTAAATGTTGCAATTGTACTAACCACCACTTCCTCTGACAGCTCATTCCATACATGCACCACCCTCTGTGTGAAAAAGTTGCCCCTTAAGTCCCTTTTAAATCTTTCCCCTCTCATCTTAAACCTATGCTCTCTAGTTTTGGACTCTCCCACCCCGGAGAAAAGATCTTGACCCTATCAATGCCCCTCATGATTTTATAAACCTTTATAAGGTCACCCCTCAGCTTCTGATGCTCCAGGGAAAACAGCACCATTATATTCAGTCTCTCCCTATTGCTCAAACCCTCCAACACTGGCAACAGCCTTGTAAATCTGTTTTGAACCCTTTTAAGTTTCACAACATCCTTCCTAGAGCAGGGAGACCAAAATTGCACGCAGGATTCCAATAGTGGCCTAACCAACATCCTGTACAGCTACAATGTAACTTCCCAACTCCTTTACTCAATATGCTGACCAATAAAAGCAAGCATTTCAAATGCCGCCTTCACTATCTTATCTACCTGCGATTCCACTTTCAAGGAACTATGAAGCTGTGCTCCAAGGTCTCTTTGTTCAACACCGCTGCCCAGGACCTTACCATTAAGTGTATAGGTCCTGCCCTGGCTTGTCTTTCCAAAATGCAGCAACTCACATTTATCTAAGTTAAATTCCATCTGCCACCCCTCAGCCCATTGGTCCATCTGATCACGATCCTGTTGTACTCTGAGGTAACCTTTTTGCTATCCACTACCCCTCCAATTTTGGTGTCATCTGCAAACTCACTAATTATATCTCTTGTGCTCACATCCAAATCATTTATATAAATGACAAAACACTGTGGACCCAGCACCGATCCTTGTGGCACTCCACTGGTCACAGGCCTCCAGTCTGAAAGACAACCCTCACCGCCACCCTCTGTCTTCTATCTTCGAGCCAGTTCTGTATCTGAATAGCTGGTTCTCCCTCTATTCTGTGTGATCTAACCTTGCTAACCAGGCTAGTTTTAACTAAAAAATGTGAAAGATCAAGTTTGGGAAGATGTGATAAATTAATTGGAGAAGACAAAGCAAGAGATCAAAATAGCAATAAGGGAATAAGAGAGAATTTAACCATACCCCTTAGCATTCAATGGTGTTGCAGTTGCTGAACCCCACATCGTCAACATTGACCAGAAGCTGCACTGGACCAGCCATACAATTACTGTCACCAAAAGAGCAGTTCAGAGACTAGGAATTCTGGAATGAGTAATTCACCTGCTGTCTGCCCAGTGCCTGTTCACTATCTGTAAAATACAAACCAGGAGTGTGATGGAATACTTTTCTACTAATCTAGATGAGTGAGGTTCCAACAACACTCAGGAAGCTTGACACCATCCAGGACAAAGCAGCCCTCTTGATTTCCATCTCATCCACTGTCTTGAGCATTCACTCCCTTCACCATCAATGCACAGTAGCAGCAAGATGTATCATGCACAGGATGCATAAGATAGGCAGTGATACTCCATAAACGGCACCTTCCAAACTTGTGACCTGTACCACCTAGAAGGACAAGGGCAACAGATGCATGGGAACAGCACCATTTCTAAAATCCCCTCCAAGCCACACATGATCCTGACTTGGAACTTTGTCACCATTCCTTCAGTGCCATTGGGTCAAAATCCTACAGCTGTCTTTCCAATAGCACTGTGGGTGTCCCTACATCTTAACATCTGCAGCAGTTCAAGAAGGCAGCTCACCCCTAAGCCATTTAGGGATGTCCAGTAAATTCTGGCCAAGCTAGTCCTGCCTCATGTGCCATGAACAAATAAAGAAAAGGGAAATGAAGGCAGGAAGGGACAAGGGAAGGGTAGAGTAGACAAACCTAAGAGTAAACCACTTGTGAGAATATTAAAAAGCAAATGATAGTCAGTACCTATTCCTTCATGATTTGCTGCCTGAGAGAAGTTTGGAGTTTAATAGGTTGCTCATACTAATTGATGACTTAATTTTCCTGAATGCCAGAGGACACCTCTAGTTGAAATCAGAATGAATTGAATGCCATTATAGGTGATACAGAGTTCAACTGATTGTATAAGACGCTATTTTTCATGTCAATAGTGAAAACGATCCTTTTGCTGGTGACCACAAAATACAAACCAATGCTGTTAAACAATCACAAGCCAGTTAGGTCAACATCTGTCATTGAGAAAATGTTAAGAGTATATTATAAATAATTTAACAGAACAGCATTTAGCAATGCATAATATTATCAAGCAGAGTCAGCACAGCTTCATGAAGAGGAATTCATGTCTGACAAATTTATTACACTTTGAGGGAGTAGCAAGCAAGGTGGATAAAGGGGAACCAGTAAATGTAATATTCAGGTCATTCTGCTATAACGTGACAGTTACGTTCCTCTGCAACTTCATTCTATAGAGAATTATCCTATGGAAAACAGCTATAGAAAATCGTGCTGTAGAAGATTGCTATACCCATTCAGTAAAAACGTCATGTTATTCAAACGCCATTTACAATTCGCCAATCGTGTTGTAGCCAATTTGCATTGACAAAACTTGTGTTATACTGAATGACCTGTATTTGGATTTTCAGAAGGCATTCAACAAGGATAAGGCAACATAATAAGAGCTCGTGGTATTGAGGAATAGTATATGAGCATGAATAGAGAACTGGCATAAAGGGGACATTTTCGGGTCAGAAAACCAACTAATGGACCTGTGCATCTTCTTCCCACCTATCCGCTCCACCCTCCCCTCTGACCTATCACCTTCACCCCCACCTTCATCTACCTATCGCATTCTCACCTACCTTCTCTCCCAGCCCCACCCCCTCCCATTTATCTCTCAACCCCCTTGGGTCCTCCCACATTCCTGATGAAGAGCTTATGCCCAAAACATCAACACTCCTGCAACTCTGATACAGCCTGACCAGCTGTATTTTTCCAGCAACACACTTTTTGCCACAGAGATCAATGCGGGGGCCACAATTATTTACAAATAAATGAGGAAAGAGAATGTACTATAGTCAACTTTGCAGATACGTAAAAATAGGTAGGAAGGCAAGTTGTAAGGATGATTCAAAAAGTCTACAGAAGGATACAAACAAGTTTAAAGAGTGGGTAAAGATGTGGCAGATGGAACAATAATGTGGAAAATATAGGTTATCCACTTTGGCAGGAAGAAGAGCTGAATTTATTTAAATGAAGCAAGACTACAGAAAGCTGCAGCACAGAAGGATTGAAGGTGGTTGTGCATGAATCACAAAAGGCTGGCATGCAAGTTCAGCAGGTAATACAGAAGGCAAATGGAATCTGTCTTTATCTCAAAAAGAGTAGAGTATAAATAAGGAGGACATGCTAAAACTATCCTAGGCAGTAGTTAGAACCGTGAACAGTTTTAGTCCCCTGATCTTAGGAAAGATATACTGATATTGGAGACAGTCCAGAGAAGGTTCATTATGTTGATCCCAGATATGGAAAGATTTTCTTATGAGAAGATGAGTGGGTTTTGCCAGTATTCATTAAAATTTAGAAGGATGAAAGGAGACCTTATGGAATTATACATGACTCTTAAAAAGCTTGACATGTTGAATGTGGCAGGTTCTTTCCCCTTGTGGGAGAATCCATGACCAGTAGACGTAACCTCAGAATAGGGGGCCCCCCATTTAAGATGGACAAAGAGAATGTTTTTCCCTGAGGATAGCAATTTGGTGAAATTCTTTACCAGAGAGGGATGTCGAGGCAGGGTCATTAAGTATGTTCAAGGTTGCAACAGATAGATTTCTAATTATTTGGAAAATCAAAAGTTCTGGTAAAGGCAGGAAAGTGATGTTCAGGATTATAACATTCACCATGATCTCAATGAATGGCTGAGTAGACTTGATGGTCTGATTGGCCAACTGCTGATGCAACACCTTTTGGTCTAATTATATAAAATGCTTATTCATCATATAGATACAACATATGGGGCATGTACAAATTGATTACCATTTAATAATGGCTATTCTAAGGATTACAATTCTGCAAGTGTTGAGGCCAGGTCGCCCCTTTATTTGGCTTCTTTTCTCAAGTTATCTACTTCACCATTGAGATTGTGGTATTGGCAGGAAACAACAAGACTAGGATCATCCCCAATGCTGTGTACAGCACCAGCAAAAAGATGGTCAAGGAAGTATTTAAAGCCACAATGTTCTTTTCAGAATCACACCTTATATCAGAGAAAGAACTTGTTTAGGCTATAGAGAGCTGCCAACTTCAGATTGTTCAGCAGTTTGCCTTGTGATCGCCGCTGAGTTCATTGATGTGTTTCAGCTCCCTGTCAATTATAATAGAATCATTGAATCTCAAGAGTGAGGAAACAGGCCTTTCGGCCCAACAAGACGGAAGAGTAACTCATCCAAACCCATTCTCCTATCCTATTATCCTATATTTACCCCTGACTAATGCACCTAATCTACACATCCCTGAACACTATGGGCAATTTAGCATGGCCAATTCACCTAACCTGCACATCTTTTGGATTGTGGGAGGAAACCAGAGCACCCAGAGGATACCCATGCAGACACTGGGAGAATGTGCAAACAGTCACCTGAGGCTCGAATCAAACCTGGGTCTCTGGCACTTTGTGGCATCAGTGCTAACCACTGAGCCACCATGTCACCCCAATTATGTGTTTCCCTGTCTCCAAGTTTAGTGAGTGCCAGTTATCAGGTCCCCTCCAAATTCATGATTCATCCCATCATGCAGATGCTGTTTTGATACTGTGTCAGGGAAATTTTGAGTCCGAAAGTAAATGCCAGCTCTGACTCGAGTGGATCAACTATACTGGCCTCTCCCAGTTTTCAGCTCCGAAAGGGATTGATTTCAATCAGATCTCACTCTATTTCTGTTATTGAAAGATCATATCTGCAGAGTTAGAAGGATCTGACTAAGTGTAAAGAATACATTTTTTAAAAAGGTACGAATAACTGATTATTAACAACTTGTGAATTAACAAGTTAGCACTTGTAAGTTCACAAGTTGTTAAGCCCGAAGTAAATAAAGCACTTCAAACACTCTTAACAGGCAATTCTGAAATTTATGTAAGTGCAAGTGAATAATGGTTATTTGCTTTTGAACTTAGACATTTGCCTGTTTTAATCTTGGATATTATAAGTCTGACGATCGTATTAAAAACTTTGTGTAATTACATCATTCCAAATGTTTAGCACCTGCAGTTACTATCATGAACTAATGTTATGTGACAGACCTTATTATAGGAAAGATTCTAAGTGTATTCTTCAAACCCTACAACATTGTGTGTGTGTGTGTGTGTGTGTGTGTGTGTGTGTGTGTACAAGAGAGAAAAAGTGCGTGTATGGTGTAAGGTGAAATTTAAAAGACTTTTGGAAAAAATATGTAAGTTGTTTAAACTGGTTAAAGAATGATCAAATTAATTTGAGGTATGTTCTGCAAAATAGTGAAAGCTGGCTGCTGTAACAGAATAAGAATAATATGAGCTATGAAAGAAAAAAGGCAGTTTAGGATCAATGATGGACAATCTGCTCTAAATCTTAAACTAAAGCAGATGTGGAGACAAAGCCGAGCTAATGTTTTGAGTCCTGTGAGACTTCTTTAGAATTGCTCCAAACCTTGTTGCATACAATAATTAAAGAAAGTATTAAACTTCCACACCACCTACCCGAGTCACAATTAACTAAGGACCAGAGCTCACATTGAGGCACTAACTACAACATCATCTGTAGTAGCTTGAATGATCTGCCTCCCTCAGCTCCTACTCTCCTTCAGCACTGAACATCACGATTGATGTGGTTTGTAATGAGTCACATGAGGCAGTGAGAAAATCTGGGCTCTGACTTGTAAATCATTAATCACATTGTCTGCACAAATATCAGCTAACATAGATAGCATACAATCCAGTTTGACTTTTTGAGTAAAAATAGTTTCATGTTAATTAACTAAATAATAACTTAACTTTCTCTAACTTGCAAAAAACAGCTGTTGGTTTCCATTTTAAAACCTGAGCTATCTTCCTATTATTAATGGCGATACCCACAACAACCAAGTCTATGCAGCTGAAGGGAATTGATACAAGGAGTTGAAGAACATGTTCAAGGGCCCTCTTGTGGCACAATGGTAGTGTCCCTACCCTGAACTGAGAGATGGGTTCAAATTCCACCTGCTCTAGTGTTGTGTACTAACATCTCTGAACAGGTTGTTTAGAAAAGTAGGTTGTTTTTAAAAAAATAGGTTAAATAAAGAAAACATAAAAATGTCTTTAAAAAAAAGCCCTTGTGCACAGGTAATATCCCTATCTTTGAGGCAGGAGACCTGGGTTCAGGTTCCATCTGCTCCAGAGCCATGTCTGAACAGCTTAAGAAAACCTCTTTCTTAAAAAAAAAGCTTCCAACATCATCCTAATTAAGTTCAAGGAACAGCATCTTATCTTCAAGCTAGGAACGTCATAGTCTTCCAGAAAACAACAATGATTTCAATAATATCGGTTCAAAATCTGTCTTCATATTTTCAGATTCAAATTCTAAATTGGAGAAAGGCCAATTTTGATAGTATTAGGCAAAAACTTTCAAAAGCTGATTGGAGGCAGATGTTCACAGGTAAAGGGACGACTGGAGAATGGGAAGCCTTCAGAAATGAGATAACGAGAGTCTAGAAACAGTATATTTCTGTTAGGCTGAAAGGAAAGGCTGGTAGGTATAGGGAATGCTGGATGACTATAGAAATTGAGGATTTGAATAAGAAAAAAGGAGGAAACATATGTCAGGTATAGACAGGATAGATTGAGTGAAACCAAAAGAGAAAATGCTGGAAAATCTTAGCAGGTCTGGCAGCATCTGTAAGGAGAGAAAAGAGCTGACGTTTCGAGTCTACATTTAGACTCAAAACGTCAGCTCTTTT